>NW_020897803.1:1092277-1111054 GCF_003984885.1 Neopelma chrysocephalum | reverse complement strand
AACCTTCCCTTCATGGATTTTTTACCCCTGCAAACCTTCCCTGTGTGAATTTTACCCCTCAAATCATCCCTGTATGGATTTTACCCTTCAAACCTTCCCTGCATGGATTTTTTACCCCTCAAACCTTCCCTTTATGGATTTTACCCCTCCAAACCTTCCCTGCATGGATTTTGCCCTTCCAAACCTTCCCTTCATGGATTTTTAACCCTCAAACCTTCCCTTTATGTACTTTATCCCTCCAAACCTTCCCTTTATGGATTTTATCCCTCAAATCTTCCCTTTATGGATTTTTACCCCTCAAACCTTCTTTCTTCACTCAGAGTGTTTGATTCCAGAGGGAACTCCAGTGGAATTTCTAAGGCTTGTGCTTGCCAGGATGTCCCTTTTTTACCCCTTCTAAACCACCTTCAGTCTTGGAAATTCAGCTGAGTGGTCCTGAGGAATATTTGCAGTTCAGCAAGAACAGCTTTGAATTGGGAACAAATTTAGTCATTAAATTGTCTTAAAACTCAGCAATGACGTGGTCTCAGCACCTTTTTTTCCCCAGATAAACTGATTTTCCCCCATTCTGTGGGGATTTAACTCTCTTTGTCTTCAGCTCGACCCCTTTCCTAACTATATTAATCCCATATTTCTTTTAGAATATATTTTTAGAGATCTTTCAGCATCTTTTGCTGTTGGGAGGCTCAGGGAGCTGCCTCTTGTTACTCCTTGTATTTGTAATTCCCCCCCAGATAAAGGAGCTTTAGGAACAGTCCCCAGTTTCTCTGGGAAGTAATTTCTGATTTCCATATTAATCAAAACTGGCTTTACCTTGGTCCTGCCCTAATCCTTGGACCAACACAGGGAGGAGATTACACTCTGCACATGTCAAAAAGCAATTAAAATTCACACACAGGAATCGAGGGGGGAGGAAAAAATCACCTTTTATTTCGTGAGCTGAGCAGGGAAAAGCCCCTGACCTGGAATTGTTTGTTCCTTATTGGCTCCTTTCCCTTTGAAGTGCCTGCTGGAAGAGTCTTTAATATTCCAGGATTAAAATGCTGCCGTTGCAGTAGAATGGGGAGGGTTGAACGTGATGGGAAGAGACATTTCAGGAGGGGGAGGACTTGCTGTGGAGAGCCTTGGATTTGCACTTGGACAGGTGAGGGAGTGTTAATAGATGGATATTCCAGGATCTTACCGAGGGCAGGATGCAGCTCCCAGCCTATGGAAAAGGGAGGGCAGGAGTTAGGGAGCAGGGGAGGCTCCTGTGGGTGGTAAAGGGTCTGTTTGGAGGTGTTGGACCGCAGGAATTTGGGAGGTTTGGGGCTGGAAAAGCAAAATCTGCCACAGGTGACAGAGGATCTGGGAAACATGTGGTGGGAATGGCTTTGGTGGAGCTGGGTTTGGGTGGATCCAGGGATTCTGTGGATGGATCCTGGGCGGGAAGGGGGGTGGGATGTGCACAGAGGGGGGTTTGCCTTGGCTGTGCTGGATGAGGTGGGATGAGAGGAGGAGTTGGATGTGGAGGAGAAAAGGCAGGTTGGGATGGGATGGGATGGGATGGGATGGGGTAGAACAGAACAAAGGAACAGTAGAATAGGATGGAATGGAATGGCATGGAATGGAATGGAATAGACTGGAATTGGAATGGAATTGGAATTAAAATGGGATGAAATGGCATGGCATGGATTTGAATAGAACAGAACAGAATGGAATTGGAATGGAATGGGATGGAATAGAGTAGAATGGAAAAGAATGGGATGGGATGGATTAAAATAGAATGGAATGGAATGGAATTGGAATTAGAATGGAATGGAATTGGAATTAGAATGGAATGGAATGGAATGAGATGGAATGGATTTGAATAGAAAATAATAGAATGGAATTGGAATTGGAATAGAATGGAATGGAATGGAATGGAATGGAATGGAATGGGATGGAATAGAGTAGAATGGAATAGAATGGGATGGGATGGATTAAAATATAATAGAATGGAATTGGAACCAGAGTAGAATGGAATGAAATAGAATAGAATGGGATGGGATGGAGTGGAATGGAATGGAATGGATTTGAATAGAATAGAATAGAATGCAATTGGAGTTGAGCAGGAGCTGGTGAGTTTCCCAAGGGTCTGGGAATCAGGGAATCTCACCCCAGCCCTTGGCTGGGAAACGAACAACCAAAACCTTGGGATGGGGGATCTTTGTGGGATCTCTCCTGACAGAACCTTTGCACTTCCAAGCTGGTGGAATTAGATTTTGTTTTCAAACAGGCTGTGGAGTTTTGCCAGTTCAAATATTATGGATTCTCAGCTTCCCCCAAGGACAACTTGGATCTAATCTGGCCCAAATATGTGTGAGAGGCCCATTAAAGCCTTTTAACACCCAAAAACTGGTTTTATTCATGCTCTGCCTGTGCTCCATCTGCTGCTCTGCTTGTCTGGAGCCAATGGATTTGGGAGCAATTCACTGCCCTGGTCCAAGGCCAAAATGGCCAAGATACCATATGGACAATTGGAAGTTAATTAGGATTTTAGAATTCAATATCTCAGGATGTTGTGATCCCTAAACCCTCAGTCTCCCTGAATTTGGCCTCTTCCTGCAACCCTAAATATTTTATCATTTGGAATTTTTCGCTTTGCAGATGAAAATCCCTGGGTTCACAATCTTAAAATTGGCCCTTTTGGGACAGTAATTTAATTTGTAACATTGTTGTGGCCCTTCTGGAATTGTCTGTTTTTAAAATGAGCTGCAGTAGGGAATTTGGTGTCCCCAGACACCTTGTTGAAGGGTGTGAATCAAGACTGTCTCTGGTGGAATCGGGACTGGAATCAATCTTCCAATGCCAGAGGAGTGTAAAACACAGAGATAGGAAGCAGGACAATGTTTGTGCTTAATTAGCCCATTGATTGCTGATTAATTGATTGATTCCTGGGCAGGTTTTTTTGCATTAATCCTCGATCATGCTCAGGGCACGAGGAACCAGGATTTTGTCTTTGGCAGCACACCTGGAATACCACCAGTTTTAAGGTATTAAATTCCAGCCTCTGAGTTGGGCTGAGTAAATAAAAATAAAAGCAGTCTGTGACCAATAAGGAGCTTTTTGCCATCATTTATCCAAGCAAGTCCCTTCCTGCTTTTCCTGGAAAATTCCTGTCTGAGGAGGCATCTCTGACACCCCAAAACTCAACACTGAGGACGAGTCCATGTTTAGCTCCTCCAGTCCCACAAGTTCTGTAGGAGCAAACTCTCCTGTGCAGGAAACAGCCACTTGTCTCAGAAAAAATTTAAAAAAAAAGGGATTTCCCTTTGTTTTTCCAGGCTGGGAAACGTTATTGGATAAGGTTGAGCCACAGTTCAGCGTTTAAGGAAATCTGTAATGGCTTCTTTATGACACTTTCTGAGGAGAAACAAACCCCTTTATTTCATCAGTCTCTTCCTTTGGAGTCATCAAACGCAGAATTAATTAAATAATTGCAGGGAGCGTCAGTCAGGAATGAATTAAACCATTTTCCTGAACTTCTCCCCCACAGAGACTTGTGCCAGCACAGGAGAGGATGTGACACACGTCTGTGGCCCAGAAGTGACACTGATTGACAGTCTGACAAGTCCTGTCACTGTGGGTTATTTTTTACCAAGTAATCAAGTGTCTCTCTAATGCCTTTGGACAGTTGCTCCCAGTTTTGCTTCTCCTGTCCCCAGACAGCTGCTGGAGGGCCTGGGAGCTTTGTGGGGAGTCAAACTGAGGTGGGACTGGGATAAGGGTGGAAATGGGAATCATCTCTTTTGTCCGACAGCTAAAACAAAATGAGCTGAAAGCAGGTTTTTCCCTGAGCAAGAGAAAATGAGGGCAGTGATTGTCCAAAACTGCTCCTGGTATTTTCTTGAGATCTTTTTGGGCTTGTAAAGTCTCCAGATTCCCTGGCGCGGTGAAGGCAACAGCTCCAAGCTGATTTGTGGCATCCTGTGACCACAAGGTCCCATTGAGAGCTCAGAGCTCTGTGCAGATTCCTTGCTCTCCCTGCCTGATTCCCAAGAAACCAGGAGTCTCCAGCTCCTCTGGGCAGGGAGGCCCCACCATCCATCCCCTTGTCTTTGACCTCCAGCTGGGAAAATCTCCTGCAGGCAGGCAGGGCCTCATTGTGTCAACACTGTGACCCTCTGGAATGGACACAGACAGCCCATGTCACACTGAGCCAGCACCAGAGGGATTCTCTCCATCCCCTTTCCTGCCAAAGGCACCTCTGCCATTCCCAGGACACCCAGCAGTTCTTTCAAATGAGTCTGTGCAATATAAAGGGAAAGGACATAAAAAGAGAATAGTTTTTTTGCCCCATTCCTGTGGGTTTTGTCAGATTTTTGGGGTTTATACTGGAGGTTTCAGAAGGAGAGTTGTGTTACCTGTGATGCCTGTGGAGATCCTGCCCTTGGTTTTGTTGTACTTGCCGTGGAAGACGTGGATGATCCATAAGGAAAACTCCTTCAGGGGGTCTGTGATTTCACACCAGTGGAATTCTCCACCCTCTGGATCAAGCTGTGATCCCAGGGAAGGAGAGAAAGGAGATGGAAGGAGGTGTGGAAGAGAGATGGAGAGGGAATTCTGACAAGGTCATGGAGCGATGGGGCAAGGGGGAATGGCTTCCCACTGGCAGAGGGCAGGGTTGGATGGGATATTGGGAAGGAATTGTTGGCTATGAGGATGGTGAGGCCCTGGCACAGGCTGCCCAGAGAAGCTGTGGCTGCCCCATCCCTGGAAGTGTCCAAGGCCAGGTTGGAATGACCTGGGACAGGGGGAGGGGGTGGGACTGGATAGGATTTAAGATCCCTTCCAACCCAAAGCATCCTGATTTCCACGAGTGCCTTGGGAATAGAGGTGGCACAACACATATCCAGGACAGTGGCAGCCTGAGCACAGGGTCAGAATCCCTGCTCTGTGTGGCCAGGAGTGTTTAAAATTGGGAAGCAGCAGGAGCAGCAGTCCCAGTCCACGTGAAGATGAGCTTTGCATGGCCCCGGGGAACGAGCAAGAAAAGCTCCTGCTTATATAAAGGACCTTTCAGGTGAAAAAAGGCCCAAGTTTAAAGGTCTCCTGGAAAGAGGTTGTTAAATGTGAGAGCAAATCTCTTTTGGAAGCAGCTGCTGTGTCTGTGAACACGTTTGCCTGCTCTGCTCCTGGGCTGCTGAGGCTTGGAACAGTAATGAGGGGGTGGCACTTTTTCATGGGAATGAATGTATTTATTATCCAGAGGCTTCAGAAATGCTGGATTCTCAACCATCCATTAAGTTGCTCTTCAGAACGGTCCCACCCTTGCTTCTCAGCCTTCCCTCTATTTTTGCATCCATTTAGCAGGAGTGGGCTTGGAGGAGTGATGGGATGTCTGTGGTTACGTGGGACGATGGGTGGAAAATAAATCCCCGGGCTCCCTCCAGCATCACGGGGCATTGGCACATCTGGAGCTTGTCCTGGAAAGGTTTGGGTAGAATTGACATGGAAATGCATCCAAAAATGTGCCACTTTTGGGTGGATCTGTGGGATTAGGGAAGAAGGTAAAGGTCCTGCCATCCTTCCTGCTGTAGGTGCTTTTGGGAGCTGGCAAAACTCAGATTCCTATAATTTGGGATGTTAAACATAAAACAAACCAAGGTCAGTCCAGGAGGGTTTCAACTCTGCCCTCCCGAGCTGGAAGCTCTTCCTAGACTTAAATTTGGTTTGGAAAACTCAGTGACTTGGGGAATGTACATTTTGAGCCCCAAAAGGCGTTTCAGTACAAAAGATTTAAACTGCCCAAGGCCGAAGTCACACTGGGATAAGTGAAGTTAAGGGATGAGGTGTGTTGGGATGGTTTGGCACCCGGTTGGACCCGAGTTCTGGCAGGACAGGAACATCTCTAAACACCCTGAAAATGAGCTGTGCAGTCATTTCATCACACCTGTCCCATCCTCAGAGCCCTTGGGGTGTGAGTCACTCATGACAAAGGGCTCTGGCTGGTGAGTTAAGAGCTGGGTCATGGAAAAGTTGCCCTTGGGGCAGCCCCGTGTCCACCAGGGCAGGGGGACCCCTAAAACAGCAGCCTGATGGTGGGGGGTGGTGTTTGTGTGAGGGGATGGACAAGTGATGGGGCAGGAACTCCTGGTGCGTGTCAGGTGGGCGACAGAGCAGCTGCACTCCTAATTGAGGGGGGATAAATCCAGAGCAATTCCTTTTGGGTTCAGCGGGAGATGTTTTCCAGAGTTCCCACAGAGCAGGGAAGGTCTATGAAGTGCCCTGGGTAAGAAGCTGTTCAGGGATATCAAGGGATATTCCTTGGGGGACAACTCCCCAAAAGGCAGGAGGAGGAGGTGCATGGCCCAATCCCAGAGCTCAGGGCGTGAGGAGCAAGTTGGGCTGGGCAGATCCCTCCGGATGGAGAAAGGCTCCAGGTGGGAGAAGAAGGTTTGTTGACACCTCTGCCACTTCTTTCCAAAATGCTGCAGCTCTTCACCTCTGGAGACTGGTTTCCCACGCAGGGTCAGCTCCCAGATGTCCTCCTCAGTATTTTCCCTGTGTCCCCCATCCATCCCATATTTTTCCGGAGTCACCTCTCCCAGCAGTCGACGTTCGGGAGCGTCGCTGCCAGTCTGGCTCTGCTGGAGCTGTGCCAGGGAACCCACGTGGTGTCTGCTCTCCCAGTTTCTCACTTCTGGGGTAATTCCTCAAGTACCAAACTTGCACTTTTCGTGTCACAACACGTGACTTTGGGCAGGAATAAATTCCCACTGGTGCCGAAGGGAGCGGATTTCCAGCAGCACGAAGCTGAAGACGTGAGGTTGCTCGTGTTTTCACCCCCAGAAGCTGCTCATAAATCCTATTTTTGAAGAGTTTCTGAGGTGTGGGCAATAAAGAATGAGGTGGATGAGCTTAAAATAGAACGTGAGGGTGTTTGGCAGGGGAAAATACTTTGGCTTCATCTGGCTGAGGCAAAATCTTCCCGGGACTGTTGCAGCTTCAGAGCTCAGCAGAAACAAACTGGTTTGCAGAGGTTTAGGGGAGAATTAGTAAAACAGAATAAGGGAATTATTTGGGTTGGAAAAGTCTTCCGGGATCATTGAATCCAGCCACTCCCCCAGCACTGCCAAGGCCACCACTGACCCATGTCCCCAAGTGTCACATCCACAGGGATTTTGAACACTTCCAGGGACGGGGATTCCACCCCTGATCTGACCCCAAAGGCACTTAAACCCCTCTTTTAAAATCTACTTCCTGAACCCCTATACAATTCATCTCCTAAAAAGAGGGAGCCTAAAAGCCATTAATCCAAAGCAGCATCACACCAAGAAGGAAAGGGGAGAGCAGAGCTGGAGAGAACAGCCCAGAAATCTGAAAAATATACATGAAAAATTAAAGGCAGCTCTAAAACACCTCCTTGCTGCAGCCCCACGTGCTCCTGGTTGTTGTGCCGGAGTTTTTGCAGCAGCTCTTCCCAGAGCTGTGTGTTTTCCCTGGGGAGAACATCAAATGAACACTGGCTTCCTTGCTCCTATTGATTGTGGAGATGATATTAAATTAAAATAAAGGCAGAGAACAACTTTTGATTTCTTGGGCGAGGAGCCTCATCAATTTTTTCGACGTGTTTTCACCTCATTTTCTGTTTCTGCATCATCACAAGGCCCAGCAGAGCCAGGGGCCCTTCAGGGGCCAATCCATACAAGGAGAAAGGAAAGGATATTTTCCTTCTGTCCCTGATATTTTCATGTCAAGGGGGGTTTGATCCTCTGGCTTGTTATTTTTTGATTCAAGGTGACAAGATGTGGCAGGAAGGGAGCAGGGCCTGTCTGAGGAACAGGGATTTCCAGGGGGGAAAATCAGACACTCCTGAGCCCATTCCTGATTCTTGGATCCAGACACCCATGGAATGTGGATCATCCCGAGGGACTACAGCTTTTGCTTCCATGAGGAGGCTTGTTTGGGGTTATTTGGGGGATGAAGAAGAGCCAAGAAACAAACCCCATCTCTCTTTCCCCTTAAACCCCCCAAAAAAGGAGAAGGACCAGCGATTGAGTCCCAACCTGGAGGGTTTTAAAATAGGTGTGGATGTGGCACTTGGGGACATGGTGGCCTTGGCAGTGCTGGGTTGGACTCGATGGCCCTAAAGATCTTTTCCAACCTCAATGATCCCGTAATTCCATGAATACACATTTGTCTCCATCTGCCTGAAATAACCCCGGAGTCTCAAGAAGTGTCTGGCTGGAAAACCTCTCCCAAAGCCACAGTTTTCCTGTGGTCTGAAAGTGCTTGGATTTATTTCAGGCTGGTTTTTCTAAAACCCCCCAGTATTGGAAATTTCAGGGGTGGTTTTTCGGGGTGGGTTTAGAGGTGTTTTTTTTAGAAGTGGCTTTTAGAGGTGTTTTTTTACTGGATTTGCCAGCAGGTGCTGATGGTGCCTCAGATGGAACTCGTGGCCACCCAGGACTATGTTTGTCATGGTTCAGACTTAATTAAGGACTGTTATTAAAGATTAGGGCATTCAGGACTTATCTGGGGGGGGATTACCCAGCTGCAAAGATCTTGGTGCTCCATGAGTTTGTCACCTGGATCCCGTCCCTCATGGATGAGCAGGGTACATGGACAGCCATCACCACCTGTGCCCATGGAATTAGGGAGTCTTTAGGGTCCCTTCCCACCCAAACCATCCTGGGATTCTACTGGACTGTGTGTCCAGTTGAGAGAATTTTAGGGAAAATACCCTTGGAGTGAAGTGGAGTTGGTTTAACACCCCTGGCCAGGCAGATCAGGGTGGAAAGTGGGATCATGGAGGAAATGGGAAGACTGTGGAATGATGGATGTCCTGGAGAAGAAATTATTCTCTTCTAATGAAGTGGAGGGTGAGCAGGATATCTGTGATTGAGGATCATCATTAATGTTCCACCTGCAATCACTGGGGCTGCAAATAACCTTCTGAGGAGCTCCTTGATTGCTGAAAGGCTTCAGATATTCCTGAGTACGACAACAACAGAGTTTCATGCCTAAAAAAAAAATCCCTGTTAAACTGCTGCTTAGCCAACATTAACTCCAGCAATTTTTAATTAACCTGATTTAGAAGCCAAACATATCCCTGATGAAAATGAGAGGGTAGAACACACAGTCATTTATTCCACTACAGTGGCCACGAGTGGTGACTGAGATTTATTCCAGCGAACCTCAGAATTTGGCCACGGGGTTTGGGAATTGGCACGTGGTGGAAGAGATTTGGGGCGTGGAGGGAGAGATTCCAATGGCATTGTGTGGATGCTCGGAAAGGGGGAGGCCAGACCTGTTATATTGTTAATATTTTAATGTTCTAAAATATTAAAAAAAGAGGAGTATGAATTGAGTGCTAATTAAATCTTTCCAGCCTTTTTTGGCAGAGTTTGATGGAAGGAGGACTCTCCAGGGGTCACTTTGTCACCCTGGGGTTGGTTCTGCTCTGGGATGGTGTCCAAGGGGACAAACCGTGGTGGCAAGCTCAGCAAAGCCAAATTCTCCACCAGAAAAGGAGGATTAACATGTCCTGCTCGGTCTGTCCAAGGGATTTGTGCAGGGGCACGTGAGAAGGGATGGAGTTATCCAGGTGTTGCTGTATCCAGGAGGGAAGACCTCCAAGAGATGGAAGGAAAGCAAAGCAGAATGATGACAAGGGATGGGATCTGAGGGGATGCCTGGAGCTGTGCCAGGGGAGGGTCAGGTTGGATCTCAGGGAAAGGTTCTTCCCCCGGAGGGTGGTTGGGCACGGAACAAGCTCCCCAGGGTGGGCAATTCCAAACCTGCCAGAGCTCAAGGAGCACTTGGACAACACCCTCAGGGACAGGGTGGGATTGCTGGGGTGTCCTGGAGCTGGACGGGATGATCCTTGTGGGTCCTTTCCTACTCAGGGTATTCCCTGATTCTCTGAAAATGGAGCAGCCTAAGCTGGGGAAGTTTTTGTCCGTGGAATCCACAGAGAACAAGAACTTCCATGGAGTGAGGGTTGGATCAGCCACCTGCACTGGGTGTGGGGGCACTCAGGATCTGTCCAGCCCTGCTCAGGTGATTCTCCCTGAACTCTCCATGACCCGTCCAAGTGAAGCTGATGAAAACTGAAGCCTTTTCCAAAGAGCCCATTAAATCCCCTCCCGCGGCTCCGAGGGGTCGGAGCTGCCGCGCGCGTTCCTTCCAGGTGGCCTGGCAGGGAACCGGGGCCCTCCCGGGATGGCACTTGTGCAGCCAGGAGTGAAAACAAGCCTGGCATGTTTTCCTACAGCATCCCTTCAGCAGGAAACTCGGGATAATGGGAGCGCTGAGCGCTGGGCTGGGTGCTGAGCTCTGCCAACGCTGCCGTGCAGCCAAGGAAAACCTTTCCAAGCCGGTTTTCCATGGCTGAATTCAACATTCAGAGCACGTGTTTCCTCAGTGCTTTTCTTCCAAGCCCATTGCACATCCTTGTTTTCTGCATTCTGGTCATTGCCCTCATTTTTTACAGGAGTAAGGATGAAATATTGATGATGTCACGTGGAGCACATTCCCAGCTCTTCCTACATCCTGGGAATACAGTCGTGTTTTCCCTCCCGGCTGTGCCCATTCCCTCTCTGCTCACACCTGTTTGTTGCATTCCGGGGGTGTTATCCTGGCTGCCTGTTGATAAAAATCCTGATTTTTTTTGGTCTCATTCCAGGTTATCCCACGGGATATCCCACGGCTGCCCCGGCCTACAACCCCAACATGTACCCGACCAGCAGCCCCGGCTACGCCCCAGGTAAAACCCCTCTGTGGAGGAGGGAATTCCAGCAGTTTCCATGTGCTTGTCAGCCAATCCCTTCCTGGGAAGGAGCCTTTGTTGGGGGTCTTCCCTTCCTAACTCTGCCGTTAACTTCATGCCTTCCTTTGGGAATATTTGTCTGTGTTGCAAAGCACTTCGGAGCCACGAGTTATATCTTGATACGAATCCCAGGAATTTTGCAGCCCCTCAGCACTGGGATATCAGCAGGTTGATGGCATTGATTCCCTTCTCTGTGTGTGTCCTGCTCTCCTTCCATGCCACAGCTGCAGGAATGTCAGGAGCTCTGTCCTGTTTGGGGTCTTTCCCGTGGCACTGCCAGAGTCTCTCCCAGTGTCTCCTCCTGTCCTTCACAAACTTGGGCCACGCCTGGGAATTCTTCTTCCCCTTTGACAGCACCAGCTGCTTTCTTCTCCACAAATCTCATTTTCCCCTGGTATTCCCAGGCATCTGTTGGGTTTTATTTGGGTTGGTGTCCTTCTGGGAAGGTCTTTAGCTGCGTTTCTTCCCACTAAAAACCTTAGGAAGTGAGTTTTGTTCCTGCGCTGGCCACCCTAAAATTCCCCTGGAGAACTACTGGGAGAATAAAGGGAAAAGAGCTCCACGGACTAAGAAAAAGCCCATAAATTTATTAGTAGCTTGTCCTGCCAGAGCCTGGCAACGTCCTCCCTGCTCAGCCAGGGATGTAAATCCTGCAGCATTCCGGAATATCGGCCTGGAGCTTGGACTGGAAGGTGTTCCTCACCACGGCACAGGGTTGGAACTGGATGATCCTTAAGATCCCTCCCAACCCAAACTATTGTAGGATCCTATGACTCTTCTTGGGATTGGCACTGTAGGAATAGGGAAGTGGAGCCAGTCCCGATCCCTCTCCCAGTGTCAGGTTTCTGGTGGATTTTTGCTGATGTTCGAGCCCCAGAATAGGATAAATTCCTCACCAGTATATTCCAAAGGAGCCTTTCCCAAGCAAAAGGATGAGTTGGACTCCATGATCCTTGTGGGTCCCTTCCAGCTCAGGATATTCTGGGATTCTATGAATTCCAATTCAGGTTCCTGCCTTGTGTGATTTTCCTGTTGCTTTTTTCCCCAGTTTTTAGAGGGAGAGACACAAGACAAACCCCCGGCATTGCAAACTCTGCTGGTTGCAATGAACCACCATTTATTTAGGATTTTTTTAGGATACTCTTCTTCCAAAAAAAGGCCTTTTAAGCTGGTAAAAACGAGCGTCTCAAATCACCACTGCAGAGACACAATAAAAATAAAATAATATATGTCTTCATTAAGCTGCCTGTTCCCTCCCAGGCTTTCTGCCTTCCCACAGTGGTTGTTGTGGTTTAACTCCCTTCATCAAGGCTTCCCTTTTTATTTTCCTGAAAGTAGGACACACACTTTCCTCCCGGAGCCTGGTTTAGGCTTTAGCTGCACTTATTAATAATGCAAGTTTGCAGCAATGCCCTTGCATTGCAGAACGAGAGAATTCCAAAATCAGGAATTGTGGGACAGGATGGAGGCTCTGAAATCCTGGAATGGGTTGGGTTGGAAGGGTTCATATACTTTTTTTTCCCATTTCAGTATGACTAAGGGTCCTCTGCAGGGACCCAGAGCTCACATTGTTTGCTCAGTTTCCACCTGGATTAAACAGATAAGGAATAAAAGCTCTTGATTTTATTTATTTTAAGGTGGGAGGCAAAACCAAATCCAGAAGACACTGGTTGGAGGTGGCCCTTAAATGACATTAAATAATCATGGCTGGCTTGTGACCCTCTTCAAAGGACCAGGAGATATTAATGTTCTGGAAGCCTCCTTGGTTCACCTTCTGTGTAGCTTTAGGTGATGGGTTCTCCAAGAATCCATGATTTAATGTCCAGAACGTGGGAATCTCCACCCCAAATTTCCTGGATTTTGTGGTGGGTTTGATGTGGAGAGGGAAAACCTCAGAGGAAGGACTGAGTGGAAATAAATTGTGTCAGTCTCGGAGATTAAAAAAACCTCTGGAAAATCCAGAGGCAAAAAAGAATCTTATCCTGAATAAAAGCAGCAGGGAAGGAGTGTTTCTGTCCCAGGGCTGGAGTTGGGTCTCCAGTGGGATGTTGCTGAGTGCAGTGTGCCATGGAAAATAAACCAGGCAGCTTGGAAATCCTTCCTAACTCCCAAAGCTTTGGGAGAGAGTGAGGCTGGAGCAGGAAGTGATCAGTGCCTGAGTGGAGGAGAAACTGGGCTTGGATCCCTCACTTCCCACAAACCTCCTGGTTTCACAGGATCCCAGATTGGCTTGGGTTGGAAAGGACCTTCCAAATCATCTCTTTCCACCCCCTGCCATGGGCAGGGACACCTTCCACTAGACCAGGTGGCTCCAAGCCTTGTCCTCCCTGAATTCTGTTGGTCCCTCCTCAAATCCCACAAGGTTTGGCTCTTGAGATTTCTTCTGGATTCTTTTCCTTGGCACCATAAATACTCTTCCACAAACTGGGACACAGGGAGACCTGCCCAAAGCCACTGCTGGCCTTCCCAGAGTTCCTGAGGACCACCCCACGCTGGGACGGGACGGTCACAGCGACCAGTGGTGGTGCCTCCAGGGGTTTTTCCGGGAATAAAATGCCTCACGCCCCAGGCTCAGCCCGTTTTCCTGCTGGGAATCACAAGGCTGAGGGCAGCCCTTGCTGCTTTGGAGGGACAGAGGTGACCATCTGGGGAGGGACAGTGGACACAGATCTGCAGGTCCCTCAGCTCAGTCATTGTCCATAAAAGGTGGGAGCGGAAGGGAAAGAGCAGCAAAATGATTCCATAAATGTGGGAATTGTCTCTCCACTGTTCTGTGTGTGACTCCTCTTCTTTGTCTCCACCCAAGCCACCCTCCTGATGAAGCAAGCCTGGCCTCAGACCTCCTCGTCCTGTGCCACCGAGGGCACCTTCCACCTCCCTGTGGACACTGGCACCGAGAACAGAACCTACCAGGCCTCTTCTGCAGCTTTCAGTAAAGACACCTTTCCTTCCTGGGGTTTGATTGCCTGATCTGGGCCCCTTTGGGGTGTTTATTTAGGAATGGGGTTCTTTGGGATCGTATTTGGGTTGGGAGGGATCTTAAAGCCCGTCTTGTTCCACCCCTCCTGTCTTGGGCGCCTTCCACTAGTCCAGGTTGCTCCAAGCCTGGTCCATCCTGGACTTGATGGATGTGTTAAAGCCGTGAGAAAGGAGAGCACTGACCCTCCTGCTGCTCCTCCAGAGGAGGAATCCTCCTGGAAGTGGAGGAGGTGAAACCTCTCCCTCAACTGTTTGGTCCCCAGGAGTGACCTGGTGTTTGTCTCCAAGGGGACATTATTTCCTACTCCCTTTAAATGGAAAGAATTCCAAACCAAAGCCTGATTTTCAAGGGACAGGGCTGAAATTCTGGCTGAGCAGAAGCAGGGGGAGGAGATGCTGTGCAGGGATCACGGTCAAACAGGCTTTTCCAGGTGGAGCCTTGGAATCTCATCCCTGAGGAGGACAAATGGTGCCTCTGGGAGGGCTGATAAGCTCCCTGATAAGGCAGAACCTTTTAAAAGCCTTTGGGAGGCTTTCTCTTGGAAAAGGGATGTCCCTACAATTCTTTGGGGACCTGGGATGTGGCACCTAAATTCACACCAGGCCAGATTTGACCAAGTTGTGAATATTTGGAAAAATCCCAGCTTGTAAGTAGTAAAAAATTAGATCTTGTTTGGTGAAATCAGCAATTTTAACAGAAACTGGAGCTTAAAGGCCCATTGTTGTCCCCACCTCCAGACACCCCTCAGGTGCTGAGGACTGGCAGCTCCCAAGGTCTTTTTTGGAGAAAACAAATCCAGAATTGAAGAAAAAAAATCCACTAGATGGAAAAACAAGAGGCTGAAGGATTTAATTTTTTAAATTTGTCCTAAAAAAACAGAAAACCTGAAATATTCTTGAGGGGTTTTTCCCCATTTAGCAGTTAAGCAATAATGTTTAATTAATGGAGCCTCTAAAGGTTGGAAATTCAGGTGCTGTGACATCCCATCCCACACCTCCTTTAGATGTTGCACCTTCCATGAGGTTTTATGGCATTTCCCTGCCAGGGTCCTTCATTTTAGTTTATTCCCCACATACTCAGCCTCTCCTAAATGCTGGAAAATGAGTTTAAGTTTCCTTAGACCTTTGATAAAGTCTCAGTGTGGGACTTGGATGCTCTGGATAATGGGCAAGACCAGGGGATGCATTTCCTTTTCCTTAAATCCAAGCAGAAGAAAGAGAACAATTCCAATCTGCCCTGTGAGCCTTCAAGGGAGGAAATATTTCAAGGCACCCATCATTTTCCCCTGGTGGGTGTGACAGAATCCTGGAATCCTGGAATGGTGCGGGATCTTGAAGGGATTTGTTCCAGACCCTTGTGATGGGCAGGGACACCTTCTGCTATCCCAGGTTGCTCCAAGCCCTGTCCAGCATGGCCTTGGACATTTCCAGGGATGGAGCAGCCTCTCCTCTGGGCAAATCCTTCTCCTTGGGATATCAGTAGATGCTGGTGTGTCCCTCCATGCCCAGGGAGCAGCCGGTGCTCCATGACCAGCACCCCGAGCTCCTCACGTGTGTGTGACCCAGCTCTGCCGCCACAAATCCAAGCCTAAAGCCGGGATTACTGCTCTCTTTCCCAGGATACACCGCAGGGACTCCCTACAAGGTGCCACCGACCCAGAGTAACAACGCTCCTCCTCCCTACTCGCCGTCTCCCAACCCATACCAGACCGCCATGTACCCCATCCGAAGTGCCTACCCCCAGCAGAACCTGTACACACAGGTAGGTTGGGGCCTCCCGGGGCGTGGGGCCTCCCCACCACATCCCAATGCAGCTCCAGGCTCCCTGTGGGAATCTCCTCGGCTCCCAGGGCTGAGCACCCACGTCCGTGCGGGGTGGAGAAGCTCGTGGTGGGGCTTTGGGATGGTGGGGTGTGTCTCCTGCCTCCTCTATTGGATGTCAGGGTGCATCCCCGTGGATCAGCCTCGTTGGGAATTGGGGCCTTTCCTCCCGAATCACACTGGCTGCCAGGGATAGTCCTGGGTGATCCCTGCACCCCACTATCCCCGCCCAGCCCAGCTCTCAAACATTGCTCTTCCCCAAGGCCCCGGGTGAGTCGGGGTCACCCCAAGGTCCCTTTGCTGCTGGTCATTGGCATCACCCTCCTGCCACCTCCCCTGTGTCCCCTTCACCAGCACCAGCCACCACCCGGATCCGTGTCCTCCTGGAGCAGCTCCTCCCTCAGCACCTGGATGGATTTCCAGGCCCACCTTCCCTGCTGCTGCACGGCCACCACCTCCAGCCATGTGCTGGGGCCAAGAGCCTCTGCAGGGATGCAGTTCAGGCCAGATGTCCTCCTAAAACCACCTTAATTCCCATTCCCACTGAAGATCACAAGCTTCCCAGAGCCATCTGGCCCTTCAGCTTCCCTGGCTTTTCCTCTCCTCTTTCATGTCCAAAGACCAAATTCTCCAGCAGCACTGGAGCTGCCTGTCCTGGGGATGGCCCTTCTCTTCCTCACGTTTCAGGGCCTTCATTGTTTTGGGTGTGGAGCTTTTTCTGTTGGCTCCTTTTATTCCCTTCTTTCAAAACTCTGTCAGTCTGGGCAGCCTGGATTTTGGAGCCCTGTTGGAAACCCAAGGAGATGATAAACGTCCTGGTTTCCAAGGAGATGATACACGTCCCAAACAAGCACCTTGGGACCATCCAAGAGCCACTTGTCCTTCTCTTCCATCTCTTCTTCCTTTTCCACACCAGCAGCCAAAGTCTTGGTGTCCAGGTCCTCTTTCATCCCACCAAATCCTGGATGGATTGACTCCTTGATCCGTGATGCTGATCCCCCCTCAGTCCCATTGCCTCCATCCATCCCACACATCCACAGGGTCATCATCACCATTCCTTGCCCGGATCTCCCAAGTCACAGGAGAGACACCCCAGGAAACACTTGAATGGCAAGCACTTGAATCCTGGGATTGTTTAGGTCGGGAAGGCTCTGTAAAAACATGGAATGACGGTGGGGGTTTTTCCCCTCCTTCCCCACCAGGGAGCTTATTACACCCAGCCGGTGTACGCGGCGCAGCCCCACGTCATCCATCACACCACCGTGGTCCAGCCCAACAGTATCCCGTCGGCCATCTATCCCGCTCCGGTGGCCGCGCCCAGGACCAACGGAGTGGCCATGGGAATGGTCGCCGGGACCACCATGGCCATGTCAGCAGGTAAGCAGGGAAGCCTTTCCATGCTCTGCACTTCCATCTCTCAGTGGGATGTATCCAGACAGCCCATGCAGGAGACTTATCCTGGATGAAAAATTCCCAGCGTCAAATTCTTTCCTCTGACTGTCCCATAAGCACGGGAATCCCCGGGTTTGTCCGCTCCAAACAGTTGGATTTCTCTCCTCAAGTTCCATTTTTTTAGGGCTCTTATGGCCTTGTTTTTGTTCGACATTATCCTTGGTTTCTCTCTCCCGATTCCTCCACATTTTATGTGCAGGATTCCTTGGATTGCTGGCGTGTGATGGGCTGGGTTTATTTGTTTCCAAAGCCTGTATTTCTCTCATTAACAATTCTTATTGTATATTGAATTATGCCAAGAAATGCATCATTCATCCCTTTGCATCTGCACTGGCTGGGAAATAGGGCTCTATTATGGGATGCAAGCCCTGTTCCAAGCAGGGATGGGTGTGACAGGAACCACTTGGAGATATTTACTGTCGCTTACTCTGAGAAGTGGATTAATTAATGCATGTGGGATGTGTTAGAATTCCAATAATTTGTAGAGACATACCCAGAAACCAGGAATTTGTTTTGAGCAACCAGTTGCTCCAGGAACGGAGCAGTCCAGGGCTGTTCTCCCTTCCCATGTAGGCACCGTGCAAATTCCAGCTTCAAATTCCTCTGGCTGAAAAAAGAAGTTACACCAGGCAGTGCCTTCATGGCTGGGAGAGGATCAATCCTGCTGCATCCCAAGGCTCTGGGGGTTTAAAGGAAGTAAAAGAACTCCTGGGAGATGAGTGGCAAAGCTCTTCCCAATTTTCCTTGGAAGAGCTCTTGGGGTTTTTTTCTCACCTCCCTTTGCATCCCTCATCCCTTCCACTTTGATCCTTGGATGTTTCAGATCTCCTGTTGTAGTTTAGCCCAGTGCCTTCAGCAGGTAAAAGAGGTCAGCAGGTCAGCTGGGCTGGTCTTTAGGGACAAGGAAAATTGGGAAAAAAAACCAAGGAAAACCCTTGAAAAGATGAGGTGATGACCAAAAGTGCCATGGAAAACACCCTGGAGCTTCAGGTGTGTTTATTCCACTCGTGGCACCGGTTGATCCCAACCACAAGTCCGACACCTTCCAGTGAGGTCTCACGGGCAGAGGAATATTTGGGATGATGGAAAAGCTAAAAGGAGGCAGCTGGTGCTGTTCCTGCCCCTGGGATGGGCACCACTTCCCTGAGGGAGCTCTCCTTGATCCGTGTTTCCCTTGCAGGAACCTTGTTGACCACCCCCCAACACACCGCCATCGGAGCACATCCCGTGTCCGTGCCAACGTACAGGGCTCAAGGAACCCCCACCTACAGCTACGTACCTCCACACTGGTAATCCACTGGCCAATCCATGTGAGTGATCCCTCTGCTCCGCCCTGGGGCACAAATTAACCTCCAAACCTCAGCCAGCCTGGCCTTGGACACTCCCAGGGATGGGGCAGCCACAGCCTCTCTGGGCAACCTGTGCCAGGGCCTCCCCACCCTCACAGGGAGGAATTTTTTCCCAGTATCCCCTCTGGCAGTTTAAAACCATTCCCCTTTGTCCTATCCCTGCATTCCCTTGTCCAGAGTCCCTCCCATCACTGGGATATGGGTTTTTCCCTATTAAAAGGGGATCTCCCTTGATGATCTGGGAGATCGTCCTGTCCATGAGCACCAGGGTTACTGCACATCCCTGTTGTGCCCAGGATCCCAGAAATCCCAGGGTTACTGCATGTCCCTGTGGTGCCCAGGATCCCAGAAATCCCAGGGTTGCTGCATGTCCGTGTTGTG
>NW_020897803.1:1061099-1092267 GCF_003984885.1 Neopelma chrysocephalum | reverse complement strand
AGGGTTGCTGCATGTCCCTGTGATGCCCAGGATCCCAGAAATCCCAGCTGCTTTTTCCTGGTTCATGGTGTCCATTTAACACAGTTGATGGGAACACCGGGAGGCAGCGGAGATCCCACCCAGCCCTGGGCTTATCCCAAATCTCTCCTTGTTGGACACATTCCACTGGGCTAATCCTGCCCAGGACAAATTGGTGGGCAATTAGCAGGGAGCATCCCATCTTCATATCCTTGGCCTTGGATCCCACCGCTGAGCTCAAGGAATTGTCCTCAGGGATGGTTAAATTCCATATGGACCGTCTCTACGTGGTGCAGGAGTGCAGAGAACAGCCCTGATCTCCCAGAACTTGCTTCTAACTCCCCGTTTTTGGGTGTTTTCTCTTTCCCCAGATCCGGAATCAAACATTGTATGCAACTCCACAAGTCTTACATCGGTGCCCCGGCCCCTGGGCCGCAGCACCTCGTCTGTTTGCAAGAACAAAACTCAACAAACCGAGTGCAAGGGTCACTTTATGCATCCTTTAGTGGTTTTTGTAAAAGCTGCTTTTTCTAATCTTCTGCCTCTCTTTGATTTCCCCCCCCCCCGTCCCCCCCTCCCACATAAATCGTGTAACACACATGACTGACACCGAGCAATAGTAAAGTTCTCTCTCTCTCTTTGGTCCTTGGAAAGCTCAGAATCTTCACTTATGCCAGCTGAGTGGTGCAAAGATCCCCCCCACTTCGTGTTCTTTTGGGTTCTCCTTCTGTCGTCGTCGTCGTTGCCCGAGCCTAGATTTGCAGCGTGGTTGATGTTCAGGGGACTGTGAAAAGCACAGCGCTGGTTTTTCTTTAGACAGGCAGGTTTGTTCCTGTTTTTTTTGGGTTTTTTTTTAGTCGGAGATGATCAATTATTCAATCTTCCGTCACGTATTCCGAGCAAAATTGGTGTCTTCCAGAATAGCTGTCGTGGTAGGTTCGAAATCTGCAGTGGAATTCTGAACTCATCCCTTCTTTTTTTGTAGGAGTAAGAGGATATAAATGTGGGTAGCGCTTTTTTTTTGTCGTAGGGAGGGCGAGGACTGGTCACCGGCGGGGGCCTTGGGCTGCTCTCCCAACTGGGAAAATGGATGGTGGCTGATGGGAAGGGACACATGCCCTGGGAGCAGCTTGGGAAAACGAGGTGCTCCCCGTCAGCCACGTCCTGGGGCTGCGGGAGGGAGAAGGGGAGAGGTGGGGAAGGAGGCAAGGAGATGGCCCAGGGTTGGTCTGAAGAGCTTCTCCAGGTCCAAAGGTTGGTCTGAAGGGCTTCTTCAGATCCAAGGTTGGTCTGGAGAGCTCAGGATATGGTCTGAAGAGCTTTTCCAAGCTCTGGAGAGCTCTGAGTTCAGTGGTTGGTCCGAAGAGCTTCTCTAGATCCAAGGTTGGTCTGAAGAGCTTCTCTGAGTTCAGTGTTTGTTCTGAAGAGCTTCTCCAGGTCCAAGGTTGGTCTAAAGAGCTTCTCTAGATCCAGGAGTTGGTCTGAAGAGCTTCTCCAGAGCATGGTGGTGTGGGAAAAGAGGGCATCTGGTTGATGGAGACGAGTCTTCAGGGCAGGGTGAGGGGAAGAGTGGGTGGCTTCACCCTCCACCCGTGTCACTGGCAGGGCTGAGACCAAACTTGAGGGTTGAGGTGCCCCCGCCCATTCCTTGGGCTCTGAGACTTCCAGGAGAAATGTCCATCCAAGCACAAACACCAGCACCGTGGAGAAGGGCCGGAAGGGGTGAGAATTCTGGCTGCTCTGCCGGGGGAGATGTGGGAGGAGAGGAAGCAATAGCAATAAACACGTCGCCTTCCTCCCGGGAAGCAAAGGTGGGAGCAGGGAAGGGATCCCCAGGTGACATGGGGCAGGGTGGGGGACGGTGGTCACACGCAGGCTGTGGGCACCAGGGGGATTCCAGGGGGTTTGGCTCAGCCAGGGACACAAGGACACGAAGATGTCCCACCTTGAGGTGTCCCAGGAGAGCAATACGTTGTCTCGAGGGCAGCAGAGGGAGTTTGTGTTTGCAGACAACTTGTGGCCAGTTTATTTTTAAACCCTTCCCGCTAAACCCAGCTTAGAAACGAGGGTTTGCTTATTTATTTCTCTTTTCCAAGGCGAAACACTTGGTTGGGTTTTGGTTTTTCCCTCAACGTGCCAAAAGTGTTCCCCGTGGGCAACTGTCCCGCCCCTTGGGCTCCGAGGCTGTCAAATCCAGAGCCTTTGGAGAGGTCAGGTTTGGAGCTGGGGATGGGGATCCCTCAGGGCACTGCCTGCCTTGGGTTTCTGACCCATGTGTGGTGTTGAGTCAGCGTTGGGTGCTCTGCTTTGGTCGTGCCTGGATCACGTCTCCTGATGGACCTGAGGGCTCTGGAGGCTCACCTGGACCCTCCATGGTGGTGTAGAGGTCAGGCACGAGGGCTTTTTGGAAGAGAAGGTGACCTGTTGTTGTTGCTTTTGGTGGTGTCACCCATCTTGGCTTCTGCTGCCACTGGGAGGAGCTCCTGGAGCTCCTCGAGTGTGAACCAGATGGGGAGGAAGAAGCTTAGGGATCCAGGAGGACTTTTCCAGCCACTGTTTGCTCTGTCGGGTTGGGTGTTGGCAGCAGCACCTCTGTGTGGGGTTGTTTGGTTGGTTCTGCTGGTTTTTAATGGAAGTGCTGCTGGATTTTTAATGGAAATCCAGAGCAAAGCCCTGGTTCACCTCCCCAAGCTCGAGGGGACACCCCTGTGGGATGGGGAAGGTGCACCCTTGGGCTGCACTTTGGGAAGGAAAGGAGAAGGAGAAAAGGGTCCAACAAGCTTTGTGATCAGAGCCCAGGCTGTGCAGAGGACCCTTCCCAGCAGGCACCACCTCCCACTATCCCAGACACCCTTCAGGACTTTAGGGACAACCCCTAAAATTTTGGCCCGTGGCTGGGAAGGAATTGTTGGGCTGCCTCCTGAAAGGAAAGAACACCAAAAGTGGGGAGGAAGCTCCAGGAGCTGAACATGGAGGGTCACCCAGTGTTCCCACTCAGATGGGCAGTTGGGTTTGAGCCCCTTTGAGCAGATCAAGAGCAGCTCCAATGCTCCTCACCCTGTTATTCCCAGGCAGAAATCCTGATTAACTCAGCCGAGCGCGGAGAGGGGAAATATTTGGCACCTCTTGGGCCAGAGGCTTCACTGAGGACCTTTGGTACCCAGGGCTGGGTTAGGCTCGGGCCACCACGTGGCTCTGGGGCCACCACATGGCTCTGGGGCCACCACTTGGCTCTGGGGCCTCCACACAATGCCGGGCTTGGGAAGCTCCTTCCCGAGGTGGCTCCGTGGGGCTGTGCTGGTGGGGAGACGCTCCTGCCCTTCCCTTGATCCCAAGCCCTCTCCTTGGTCAAGTCATGGCTTGAGGGAAGGTCCTGGGGAGGTCACAGTCCCCCTTGGGTGGGGACAGTGCTGGGGGGCCACCAGCTTCCCAAATATTTCAGCTTTGCTGATGTTGGTTATGGAAAAGGGTTTTCCATCACCCCGGGATTAGTGGCGAAGAGCAGGAGGGGTTAAACCATCCAGGGAAGTGTCTGAGATGAAAATTCCAGCTAAAGAGGAGGGAAAATAACTCCCAACCTGCTGTTCCCACCATTAACCCATCCCTGCCTTTATCTTGGCTTTAAAACACCAGCTCTAGTGTGAGATTTGGGGGGAAAAAATAGGAATATTAGTCCTGGTGGTGACACCCCCCCTTGGAGCCTGAACCCTTCATGCCTCCAAGTGGCTGAGCCCTCCAGGCAAGGATTTGCTCCTGGATTTTATGGATAACGAATAACCCAGTTTTTGCAGTTCCAGGATGGAATTACCTTGGAGTGTTAAAATTTAAGGGGTTTGCTTTAACGCTGGATGTTCGGAGGATCAGGTTTTCCCGCAGCCACTGGAATATGGTCCTTCCCAGAGCCCCCTCCCACCCTGTTTGCCAGGCCCTGCGTTCCCCCAGGGAATTTGGGACGACCTGGTTCCCAGCTGGAGGGCGTGAAATCGGATCTTGCTTTTTTCAGTGGGGTGGAAAACCCACATTTGGGGCTTTATTTTTGATAGGAAAATCCAACCAGCCAACAAGAGCAATAAGAGCCGCTGGATGCCCATAAATCCAGGGGGTTTTGGGGGGAGTTTGGGCTTATTTTTTAATTGCCAGTATTTTCAGGCCCTCCAACTGTTGTTCCCAAAACATGGCGACCCTCTGCCCATCTTCCCTTGGCTTTGCCAGGAGCTCCTGAGGCTGGAGCAGCTTCCAAATATTCTCTGCCGTGTGCTGGCATTCCCATAGGGAAGAAAAAAAAAGAAACTAAACCCTTTTATGGAGCTTGGGAGGCTTGGAAAAGGCGTTTTTGTGGCGTGTTGCACTCGTAGATTCTCCAGTAATTTGTGGGAATGCTGGCAAAGCAGGAATAGGAAAATCTGTGGTTTAAGGGCAGCAATTCCCGTTTGGAAACGCTCGGTTGGGCTGTTTGTAGGGAATAATCTTGATGCAACAAGGCCACCTGCAGCCTCCCCGTGTCCTCCTGCAAGGGATGGAGCTGGGGAGGTTTCCTGAGGGTTTGGGATAAGGGAAGGGATTTGTAGGGTAGGGATCCATCGGGAAGCACGGTGAGGAAGGGAAAATGAGGCAGTGGGATCCAGGATCACATCCAAACCCTCCCATTCCCAGAGCACGGAGCAAACCCCACGCGGGCTCCTCCCCCTCTTTTTATGTCATTCATTTTGTAATTAATTTTAATTCACGTTGACCTCCGGACCAGCTCGGTTTTAAATATTATTGGACCTTTTAAACAAAAATAAATACAAAAAAAAAAAATCCCCAAAAATATACCAAAAGAAAAACAATTTAAACCCAAGAGTAACCACGTCTTCCAAGCCTCCAAGGTGTGGAGGGAACATGGCCTGGAGCTGCTGCCCTGGAGAGCCTCCCCCCCCCTCCAAGCCTCAGTTTGTTCATCTGGAATTCGGGGTTGTTTTCCCGTTTGTTTTCTGTTCTGGTTTCGGTTCTGAAGATCAGGTTTCGTGATCTCCCTGACAGATCCCAGCCAAGAGTTTGTAACTGTCCGATGTTTCCTGTCAGATGTAGAACATTCGAGAACGATGAAATTGTTTCCAAAAAAAAAAAAAGTCAATAATAAAAAAAAATAAAATAAAAAAAAAATGAAATAAATAAATAAAAGAAGCCCGACGGGGTTTGGTGGTCGGGGTGGTTTTTTTTTTTTTTGGCACAGGGAGGTGATGGGGGGAGTGAATGGGATGGACCATGAACCCACTGCTGGGGCGATGGTGGAGCTTGATGGTCTCCAGCCCAACCTTGGGTGGGTTGTCCCGATGATCCCAGTGTGATCCTATGGAAACAGCTCCTGTGGGAAGTGAAGTGTGTGGCCTTCATGGGGAGCATCCCCACCGTGTTCTCCTGGGCTGGTGGAGACTTCGGATAGAGGGTGGATGGTGGCAGGAGACCAGCTTTGCCCGGAGCAATCCATGCCCAGTGAGGTTGTTGGCGAGGTGGGAGTTATCCTGTGATCCAGTGGCTGTTGTTATCCTGGCAGCTGGTGATGGAGGGAAATCAGGAGCTCGTGGTGGTCCTGGAGGGGCTTCAGCTCAACAGACCCAGGAGGTGACCGTGGATGACATCCAGTGGCTCCCAACGGAGCTGTGCCGTGGCTCCCAGAGATCGTGTCCGTCAGGCCGCCACCTCGGCACGGGGAATCCTTCCCACCACCTGGGCAGGACCTTGGATTTGCTGTGCTGCCACTGGACACCTCGGTGGCAGGAGCAGAGGCCGAGCTGCACCTCCAGCTCCTCGTGGCTCTGAGTGGGACTGGCCTCACACAACGCCCCGTGTCCTCCAGGGGTCTGTGTGGGTGTCACTGTCCCCCCGAGGCCACCCCCGGGCCAGGAGACACCTGTGGAGGACAAGGGATGGACCATGGGTGAGGGGGGCACACGTACAGAGCTCCACGTGTGCGGGGCTGAACACGTGTGTGGGTGGCAACACACAGAATCCCAGGTTCACCGGGGTTGGAAAAGCCCTCTGGGATCACCGAGTCCCGCCTGTGCCCGATGCCCCCCTTGTCCCCAGCTCAGAGCACTGAGTGCCATGGCCAGGCCTTCCTTGGACACCTCCAGGGATGGGCACTCCAAACCTCCCTGGGCAGCCCCTTCCAGTGCCTGACCACCCTTTCCAGCAAGAAATTCCTCCTGATGTCCAACCTGGACCTTTCCTGGCACAGCTGGAGGCCGTTTCCTCTCCTCCTGTCCCTTTTCCCTGGGAGCAGAGCCCGACCCCCCCTGGCTCCCCCCTCCTGTCAGGGGGTTGCAGAGCCAGAAGGTCCCCCCTGAGCCTCCTTTTCTCCAGGCTGAGCCCCCCCAGCTCCCTCAGCTGCTCCTGCTGCTCCAGCCCCTTCCCCAGCTCCGTTCCCTTCCCTGGACATGCTCCAGCCCTTGCCTGAGGGTCCCAGAACTGCCCCCAGGGCTGGAGGTGCCCCAGCAGTGCCAGCACAGGGACAGGCAGTGCCCTGTGGGTCACACACCTCGGGTACCACCCGGGCTCGTGTCCATCCACTGCCACCAGCACCCCCGGGGCCTTTCCCAGCTTTCCACCCGCTCTGTCCCAATCCTGGAGTGTTCCATGGGACTGTGTCCCACCCCCCCTCCATGCCAGGGACGCGTGGCCACCAGCACGGGCAGCAGGGAGGGAGAACAGGGCGGAGAGGGGGGAAAGTGTTCAGGGACATGTGAGCCCGAGCAGCTGCCCATGAGTCACCAGCAGCCCCCTGGCCGTGCCACCCCGTGTCACCTCGTGTCACCCCGCGGTGTGGGACACCCCCTCGCTCCTGCCTTGGCGTCCCCAGAGCCGGGGGGGGCGTGTAGAGGTCCCTGCACATATAGAAGTGGCCATACCCCCCCTGCACAGCCTTCTGCCCGCATACAGGGCACGACCACGCATGCAAATATATGCTAATGTGCTGTTGCATACCTGCTTTTGGGGGGGGTACAGAGCACGAATAGGGGACAGGGATGTATTAAGGGGGGGCAAGGGTGTATTAAGGGGGGCACGGGTGTATTAAGGGGGGGCACGGGTGTATTAAGGGGGGGGGCACGGGGTTGTATTTAAGTCCCTGGCTGCTGCAGGACACCCCAGGCACCACCAGCACTGTGTCCCTCCAGCACTCCAGGGAATCAGCACCCACCCTATAGTTCCCCCAACACACCTGAAACACAGAGGGGTGAAAATAAAGGGGTGATCAATTTTTAGACTGTTTTTTTAAGCCTCCCAGCTACTGGAAGAGGTCTGGGGGTGATGGGGCTGCTGCAGCCTCACCCCTCACCAGATGCCCCAATGAGGTACATGCAACCCCCTCTCCAACCTCCAGAAGTCCCGGTTTTCCCCTCCAAGGGCTCCCCCCCGACCCTCCCTCCACACCCCCCCCCTCACCTCTGGGGTGCCATCGGTGCTTTTCAGCCACGGGGGTCTCATCCCGCTGCCGGGGAGGGGCCCCCGGAGGGGCTCAGCCCCCGCCTCGCTCCTGAGCTCCGGGATCCGGGACACGCGGAACCTGCCGGGGGCGGGGGGAGCGTCGCATCAGCCCGTCCCACCCTGGGGAGGGGACACACCCCTGCTGGGGGGGGGGGTCCCTGCTCACCTGCCGATGGAGAGGATGGTCACCTCGCCGGGCTTGGGGACCTTGGTGGCCCCGGGAGGTGGCAGCACCTCCGGCCACTTCTGGGTGCAGCGTGCGCAGGGGGCCGGGCCCTGCACCGTGTGCGGGTGCTGCTGGTGGTGACAGGAGGGGGCGAACTGCGGCAGGAGGTGCAGCCTGGGGACAGGGGGGAGATGCCACCATCACCACGGGGTTGGTCCCACCACGAGGGATCCTCAGCGCGGCCCCGAGGAGGGGGATCTTACTTGTGCAGGGGGGCCCAGCTCGGTGGCATCAGCTGCTGCCTGCGATGCTCCTTCAGCAGCTCCTCCAGCGCCGCCGCGTTTTCTGGGGGCGAGAGACACCGAGGAGGGGGGGTCACGGGGGTCTGGCCCATGTCACCCTCTTTTCCCCCCTCCAGGAACCCCCCCTGACCTTTCTTCTCAGTGATGAGCCGCACCAGCACCCCGATGGTGTCCTCGTTGGCCTCCTCCAGCTGGTAGATGGAGCTGGGACCTGCGGGCAGAATTTGGGGGAGCTCGGTGACGGGGATAAAGCAACCCAAAAAGAGCAGGAGGAAACGGGCAGGATGCCCTGGGACAACGAGGACCAGGAGCCGCAGGGATGGGCTGAGGTGAGGGAGGGCTGGATGTGGGAGGGCTGGATGCGGGATCACCGGGCGCTGTCACGGCACAGCCGGGGCTCACCGGTGCCGCCGGGCTGGGGCTCCTTGCTGGCGGTGCAGTGGTACCCCTTCTTCTTCAGCAGGTTGCACACCAGGATTCCCAGCAATCCCATGGCACAGAAGACCGGGACGATGGTCAGCACGGCCGCCTGCGCCGCCGCCGCCTCCTCCTCTTCCTCCCCCCTCGGGGTCACCCGTGTCCCGTTGGTTCCCGGTGCCCTTCCCGGCGTTTCGGGGCTGCGGACCCGCCGCCGGCCTGGGGGGTGGAGGCACCGGATCAGCCTCGAGGAGCGGCTTTCCTGGGATTCAACTCCGTTTTCCCAGGAGCCCTGCTGCAGCTGGAGCCCAGGGAAGCAGAAGCCGTTCCCAGCTGCCGCATCCCGGCAGGACATCGCTGCTCATCCCAAGGGGGGGCACATCCCGCGGAGTCCCAGGGGCGAGCACAAGCTCTGCCGTCCCCCCCCCCGAACCCGGGGTGGCACCGGCAGCTCCAGCACCCACCTGGGCACCCCGGGGTGCTGCGGGGGGCAGCGGCGCAGGGCAGGCACCGGCCCCGGGGGTCCCTCTCCCCTTCGGGGCTGTAAAACCTGCGGGGCGGGAGGGCAGGAGGGTCAGGATCCGGCCGGGAGCGGGGTCGGGGGTTCGCGGTGTCCCCTCCCCGGGCTCACCCCGGCAGGCAGGCTCCGCACCGGCTGTCACTTCCCGCTGTCCCCGCGGCCACCAGGATCCTGTTCCCGGCCCGGCACCGGGTGTGAGCGGCACAGGGTGTGTCCCCCAGGGAGAAGGTGCCGGGGGGACAAGCTCGGCACGTCCTCCCTGGATCCTGAGGTGAGGGAGAGGGGGGTGAGCCGTGGCTGGATCACGATCCACGGGGATGTGCCGCAGGGGGCACGGCTTACCCCGCTGGGCTCCTCCCCGGGAGGGCATCCCGGTGTCCTGTGCTCCCGGGAATTCCAGCTCTCGGCCCCCACGAGTCTGCTCAGCACCTGTGGGAGAATCGAAGGGCTCAGCGCCGGCTGCTCCAAGGCCTGTGCCGGTGGGAATGTGGCTCCGGGGGAGGAGGAGGGAGATGAACCCATCACAGGCCACGTGGTGGAGGCAAAACTGTCCCCTGGACCATGGCAGATGCAAACCCCTCACTGGTGACACGATGGGGGCAAACCATCATCAATGACAGGATGGTCACAAACCCATCCCAGATGCCAACCCATCACATGATGGATGCAAATGTGGCCCCAGAGATGCCACATTCCTTATCAGCCCCTGCCCTGGAAGAAGATTTGACGAAGGAGAGAAAAGGAGGGGGAAGAATGTGTGTGAGGGGAGAAAAAAACCTCTCAATCCAAACTGAGCATCTCCCCAAGTGCTGCAAGTTTCCAGGTGGGAAGTGTTTTGGGCTGCCCTGTTGTGGCTGTGGGGTGGTGTTTGAGCATCAGAGGTGCCAAAGGCAGAGAAGCACAAGGATGGGATGGGAATGGATGGGCTGGGAGTGGATGGACCAGGCCATACTCACCCCCAGGACGGTGACAAGCCACCAGCGCATCCCGCTCCTCTTCATCACCAGGGGACACCTGCCCAAGGGGGAGCATGGGGGGGTCATCATCCAGGGAAAATCCCAGTGGAGAAGCAATTTGGGGGCCCCATTTCCCCCCACTGGGATGCTCCAAGGCATCTGTCTAAATATCCCTGCACCATCCCCCAAAAAGCTTTATTGGAGGATTTATGGGATGCCTGGCATCATCAGATCCCAACTCCATCCCAAACTGGAGAGGGACCAACCCCTGCAATGGAGTCACACCACCCATGCAAGGAGCAGATGACGCTAAATAAAGTTAAAGGAAGGTTTTCCCTGCTCCGGAGGAAATCCTTGTGCACCTGCCACAAGGAAATGAAGTCACTAAAAAGGAAATAAATATATATTCAAACACAAACTGGAGTGAAACAAAAGGTGTTTCCCACAGGAAAATATAAAATTAAAAATCTAAGCTGAGAGCACAGGGGATGGGGGGAAGGAAGGAAAAACACAACCAACAACCCAAACCCGGATCCAGGCTCCTCATGGAAATCCTGCCGCCCGCATGGAAACTCCCCCGGTCGTCACGGTCCCGTGGGAGCCTCGGCACAGCCTCTGCCTGACGAGTTTGTACTAATTAGTGGCCTGAGATGCAGCTCATTAAACATGAGAGGGGGTACTGGGGGGGCTGAGCCAGGTATTTATGGGATGTGGGTTGGGACAACCCAAAATGAGCATCCTCTGTGCTCCAGTTCCTCCACCCCTCAGGTGCCAGCACGGAGCCAACCAGCCCACCTCTGGAATCCCCCCGGCATTTGGGATGTGCCCCTCAAGCAGAGGGAGGAAAACTGTAAGCCAGCACTAGTAAAACTCGAGTTCAAGCCTAATGTGAAGCATTTTAATCCTCTGGGGCTGTGGGATTCAAGCACCTCGGGAACGATGCCACAGGCTGGCACAGCCCAGGCTGCCGGAGCATCCCGGCTCCCCAGAGAATTCCAGATGCCCACAAAGGGATTTAAACCCCACCAGGAAGAGGGCTGGCCCCAGGTAAAGCAGATCTGAGGCCAGGCTTAATCCAGGGATTAAGGACATCCCTTAGGTGACCAATAGGGATGTAGGAGGCACAAGGATCAAACGGTGCCAGCTCCTGGTTGGCACTGGAGCTTTGCCGAGTCACGGCCACCCCAGGGCTCATCAGCCGGTTTTGGGGGCCGCCAGGGGCCATCCCAGGTGAGGATGTGGGATGCAGGATCATGGGATGCCCGGCTGCCCTGGCACAGCAGAGAGAAGCCCTGAAACTCCTAAAGCCAACATAATTTGTCCCTCCAAAAACCACGGGAAACCAAAAAAATAACCCCATCAGGGCCAGACCTGCTTTTTGGAGACCTCCAGCACCCCCACACCCCACCTGGCTGGTGCATCCACGCAAACGCAGCAGGAAAGGTGACTTGGTTTCAGAACCCTCCCCCAAAATCCCTCTGGGTCACAGAAGCCTTTTATTCCCATTCCTGCTTTAATAGAGCCTGTAATCCAAGGCTGCCCACTGGGATTCCTGGGTTTCCCTCCCTGTGCGGGAACAGGGTTTCAGCCGATGGCTCCTGCAGATAAACGGAGCTGAAAAGGAGCAACTGTTCGGGAAAACTTTGGGGAGCAGCTCTTGGAGGCAGCGCGGGACAAGGAGGGGATTGTCCGGCAGATGGAGCGAAACTCGGCGCTGTCGCCTCCCCCGGGGCCCCCTCGGAGCTGTGGGAACAGCGGAACCGCCACAAATATCCAGCATTAAAATCCACTGATCCCAGAGGCAGCGCTGGGATCCCGCCAAACGCGGGCAGCGGCACGTTCCATCCCAGTTTTGGGGGGCAGCCCCTCATCACAGCTCAATTTTGGGGGGCAGCCCCTCATCACAGTCCAATTTTTGGGGTGCAGCCCCTCCTTCCAGCCCAATTTTGGGGGACAGCCCCTCATCCCAGCGCGGTTTCGGGGGGCAGCCCCTCACCGCAGCATCCCGGCTCCCGCAGGGCTTTTTGGCTGCAAGCCCTGGGATTTTCCAGCTCCCGGCAGCAAAAAAGACCCGCCACGATTCCAAACCCCTATCCCTCTTCCCAGGCAGCCGCTGCTGAGTTTTCCTTAACCTACTTTCCCCCCTCTCCACCCTTTATTTTAACCTACTTCGGCGCTGCCGCAGCCGGAGCCTCCCGGCCCCGCCGGGGGGTCCCCACCGCCCCCACTCCAAGCTCCCCCCATGCCCTGCTTAGCGACAAACCCAAGGCAACAACACCCCCCCAACCCTTTTTAACCGCAAATCGGGGGGTCCGGCACCCCAAAAACCAGCACCCCCCGCTCTGTCGCACAACGCAAAGCTGCAGCAACCGCACTCCCAGATCGCTCCAAGGGGGAATTAACCCTGTTAAGGCGAAGGATCCCGAGCCCCCCGGCTCGGGACGAGCCCCCTCGGGAAAAAGGGGGGGGTCCCTGGGCCGGGGGTGCCCCTTACCTGCCCCGCCGCGGAGCCCCCCGGGCTCCCCCCGGGGCCGCCCCGTTGGTCGCGCCTACTCCTTATGAATGAACCGAGGGCGCGCTAATTACAACGGGACACGCCCCTTTCCGTGACGTCACTCGTCAGACCCCGCCCCTTTGTCGTTCGCCACGCCCCCTATCCCAGCGCCGCGGCAGCGCCGCCTCCCGGGAACTGCGGGAATTTGGGAATGTTGCGCTTTATCCCGCCCCTCCTTGGGGTTCTGGGGGGGAAAACGCGAGGAATCGGATCGGAGGGACTTTTTCCTTCCCAGAAGGGATTTTAAAAAACAAAAATAAGGTGTTTTGGTTTTTTCCGTCCCCTTATGGGGTTGAGGACACCCCGGTTCGTCCCCGCGGTTGTCACCTCTCCCATGGGGACAACAGGGTGCCCCACTCTGGATCTTGGAGTGAAAGCAGGAAAATCGGGGGGAAAGAGCAAGGAAATCCGGGGGGGGGGGAGAAGCAGGGAAATGGGGGGGGGCGCGGGGAATGGGGGGGGGGGGAAAGTAGGGAAACTGGGGGGGGAAAAGCAATCTATGGGTGCTGCACCCAGCTTTACTACAGCACATGGAATCTTGGCCTCGCCCTCTTCCCTAGGGAACAGTTTTCCCACACTGGGGACACCCCGGTTGCAGCTGGGCCTGCTGATCCCTCCATCTCCCAGTGCTGCCCAGGACCTGCTGTCCCCTGTTTGTCCAGCCAGGGAGTGGGACACATCCCAGCTCTCTGTGGCACAAGGGAGGGATCCTCTGCCCCCCGACATCCCCCTTGGGGTTATCCAGGACGGAACAGCTGCACCCCAGTAGCGGGAAGGGTTTCTTCATCCCACGTGGCACCAGTGGGTGGCATTCCCAGTGACGCCAGAGGGTGGGGGGAGCTCCTCACCCTGTTCCTGTCACCCCACCCCGAGGGAAGGACGAGACCACGCCGGGTTCACTCTGACACGGGTGACCTTTAATGACAAAGAGCCTCCACGTGACTGTAATCCCGCCCCAACCTTCCCAAAATATCCTTATCATCCCAATTTATAGCACACCCTCACCCCCACCCCCCTGATGGCTCCATGTGGGACGGCAGCATTCCCGTCACTCATCCCTGCCACCGCCGTTGTCACCTCTCCCATGGGGACAACAGGGTGTCCCGGTCTGGGAGCGCCGGTCTCACCCGGACCCTGAGGTGAAAGCAGGAAAATGGGGAGGAAAAAAGGGCAAATGGGGGAGGGTTGGTCCAGAAAGTCTCATTTTTAGGGTCCCCACACCCAGTTTAGGGCCACCCTTGGCAGGGAATGTGAAGATGCTTGTCCTCATCCAGGAGATGCAGCAGTGCCTTCATCCCACTGCCCAGGCTGCGAAATCTCATTGGGAATCACAGAGAACGGGGGGAGGAACCCCCAATTTCCTTTTCCCTTCCCCTCCACCAGCTCCCCCCCTCCACCAACACCCAAGATCCAGCTCCACCAGTGGGGTCCAGCTCTCCGGGAAGTTTGAATCCCTCAGCTCCGGAGCAGAAGGACCCACAGCGACGTCAGGATGCACCTGCTGCCCCCCCCCGACCCCCCCAAATAAATAAGGATGTTTCTATATATATAATATATATATATTTAAAACAAACAAACAAACAAACAGAGCTATCTGGGTGCTGGCGATGGAGCAGGCGGGGGAGCGGGAGGCCCGGGCCGGGGGGGGACACGGCGCCCAGATTGTCCCTGGGGTGGTCCCGTGGCGTGGCCGGGGGTCCCGGGGGGGGCCGGGGAGGGGGTGTGACAGTGCCAGGCCCCCCCCTCCCCGCGAAGCAGGCACACACAAAACCGGAGAGCAAGGCATGTTCCGGGCACATCCTCCAGCCGGGCCCCGGGGACGCTCCGTGATCCCAAGGACACGCACCCACCCACTCCCAGAATGTCCTGGGTGCCCCCCAAGCGGTGAGTGTCCCCCCCCCCCCACCCCGAGTCCAGTGCAGTGGCCGGGGGGACGGCGGGGGGAGCGGGGCTCGTCCCCCCCAACCCCGAGCACACAGAGAGCAGCCGGGTTGGAGATGAGAGGTGCCGGGGCGGGGGGGCGCTGGGGACGGGGGCCGGGACCCCCCTCTCTGCACGCAGGGGGGGGCAGCGCTCCCCTTCCTGGGCGGGGCGGCCCCGGGGGGACCGCGGCCGTTCACGCTCTCCACAGGAGGAGGTGGTTGGTGCTGTCGTCCCGCCCCACGGTCTCGCTGCTGCTGGTCAGGCGGAAATCCTCGTAGCCGTCCCCGCCGCTGATCACCAACATCTTGGGCTTGGCCAGGCCCAGGGCGGGGCCGCGGGGCCGGGCCGGGTCTCGTTTCTCTGCCTCGCTCGGCTTCTCGGCCCCTGCCAAGTGCAGAACCCCCCGGGTCCTGTAAGGTGTCCCCACGCGGCTCCCCCAGTCCCCCGGCAGCGTCACGGCAGCAGCAGCTCGGCAGCTGCATCCCAGCAGCATCCCAGCTGCATCCCAGCAGCATCTCAACATCATCCCAGCAGCATCCCAGCTGCATCCCAGCAGCATCCCAACATCATCCCAGCAGCGTCCCAGCTGCATCCCAGCTGCATCCCAACATAATCCCAGCAGCGTCCCAGCTGCATCCCAACATCATCCTGGCAGCTGCATCCCAGCAGCATCCCAACATCATCCCAGCAGCATCCCAACATCATCCCGGCAGCATCCCAGCAGCTGTATCCCAACATCATCCCAGCAGCTGCATCCCAGCAACAACATCCTAACATCACCCCAGCAGCATCCCAGCAGCAACTCACAAGTGTCATTCCACTGTCATTCCACCAGCATCATCCCACCATCACCCCACCAACATCCTCCCAGAGTCATCATCCCAGCATCATCCCACCAAAATCATCCCAGAGTCGTCATCCCAGCATCATCCCAGCAGCATCATCCGTCCAACAACTAGATGACCTTCGAGGTCCCCTTCTAACCCAAACCATTCTACTCCTCCATGATTCCAGCTTCCTCCCTCCAGCATGCCAGCAGCATCCTCCCACCAGCACTTTCCCAGGCACCACATCTCGGCCCCCAAAAACTCCTCACATCTGCAATAGCCCCTCCCACCCCAAATTAGCTCCCCCAGCCCATGTTTGCCTCTCCCTTCAAAATCACTCTCCAACATCTCATCTCCTTCTCCCCATCCCATCCCATCCCATCCCAGCTTCAGAGCTGGGCTGGGTGACACAGCTTTCCCGTGGCTTTTCCCCAAGGGAATTTAGGTCTCCCTAGGAAATTCGGGGGCACTGACAGGGGGAAGTTTAGCACCCAATTCCCACCCCCAACTTTTCCCCCTGGATTTTTAACAAGGCAGTGACGGAACGGGGACTCCGACAACAACATTGCAAGGCTCCTCTTGGTTCTCCACCATCGGAACAGCCCTGGGAAATGTGTCACCAGGCCACCTACCCGTGTCCCGGGGCAGCGGGAAGAGGACGTCGAAGCCGTCGGGCAGCTCGATGGCCGTGAGGAAGCGGACGTGGCCCGTGTGGCCCTGGGAGAGCCCCACGAGCGTGGGGGCAGCCTTGGGGGACACGGAGAGGGTGAGCACCACCCCGGCGCTCGTCCCGATCCACAGCAGGTCCTTGCACACCAGGAGCGCCGTGATCCGCAGGCAGGCGGCCTTGTGCTGCCGGATAATGGCGTCCGAGCCTGCGGAGCATCCCGGAAATCAGCGTCTCATCCCGCCCGGCACAGGGTGTGAACCCCACCACTGCCATTCCCGGGGGGATTTGTGGCACATGGGATGTGGGGAGGGACCCCACAACTCCCCTGGCTGGTGTAAAGCACCCCAGGGTGCTGTCAGATTGGGCTGATAGGACAAGGGGGAATGGCTTCCCACTGGCAGAGGGCAGGGTTAGATGGGATATTGGAAAGGAGTTCCTGGCTGTGAGGGTGGGGAGGCCCTGGCACAGGTTGCCCAGAGAAGCTGTGGCTGCCCCATCCCTGGAAGTGTCCAAGGCCAGGCTGGAGCAACCTGGGCTAGTGGAAAATGTCCCTGCCCACGGCAGGGGGTGGAACTGGACGAGCTTCATGGTCCCTTCCAACCCAAACCACTCCGAAATTCCGTGATTCCATGACTCTGGGGTTACCGCCCTGTTTCAACATGGGATTATCCATTCACCAGTGGGGTTTCTGATGGAAGGTGTCCCTACCCATGGCAACGGGGTGGAACTGGGTGACTTTCACGGTCCCTTCCAAGCCAAACCACCCTGGAATTCCACCATCCCATGGCAGTGGGTTGGAACTGGATGACCTTCACGATCCCTTCCAACCCAAACCACTCTGGAATTCCACGATCCCACGCCTGCGGGATTTACCACCCTGGGTTACCGGTCCTCGAGCAGGACTCACCTGCGAGCATCTTGTGCACGGGGGGGGGTGATGTCGGCCTCTGCCAGCTGCTCGTAGCTGGTGCTGTGGTACAGCCGGACCTGGGCGCTGCCCTGAAGCGCCACCCACACGCCGGTGCCGGCGCTCACCATGCAGGTGACGCCGCGCCCGCCGTCCTGGCCCACCTGGAGCGTGTGCTGCGGGGGGACAGCGACACCGCCGTGACGCCGCTGGTGCCCCCGCCGCGGCCCCCGCCACCACCCCCCCCCGGGTGCCGCCCGCCCCGGTACCTCCTGTGCCAGCGTGGCGGGGTTGAGGACGATGACGCGGTTCTGGCAGCCGCACCACAGCTTCCCCGCCACCGCCACCATCCGGGAGATGGGGCTCCCCGGAGAGCCCAGCGACAGGGATTTGGAGTTCTGGGGGTCCCAGAAGCGGCCTGTGAGGGCGGGGGGGAAAGGGGGTGGGTGGTTAAAGCATCCCCAGGGGAAGTCCGGCTCGATGTGGCTGGAGATCTCTGTCTCCAGGTCCTCCCTTACAGGGGATATAAAGCGATGTCCCCAGGGAATGCCAGCGGCAAGCAGGGATAAGGAGGACAATGTACATCTCCAATTTTGGTACCTCCAGTCCCTGAGCATCCCTCCCTGGGGGGCTGCCCAAGCCACCCACCCACCCACCCACCAGCCACCACTTCGGGGCTGCATTTAAGCCCAGCAGTGTCTTTTGACGTTCCCAATCCGGCCTCACCTGCCTCCCGCTGGTACACGACGAGCTCCCCGTTGGCCAACGACACAAACACCTGGTTATCCAGGTACCTGCGGAGAGAAAACACCTGCTAAGCCATCCCAAACCACCCCACCACGGCCACCCACGGGAGCTGGAAACCCCCCTTTTCCCCACTCACAAGATGCACATGACGGCGGCGGAGTGTTGCATCTTCATGCTGTTCTTCCTGTTGCGGATGTTGTCCGAGGACTGGTACACGTGGATGCTGCGGGAGAGCAAAGCCCGGGGCTCACCAGGGGTTGGGGGCCACCCAGCCCACACATCCCCCTCCATCCTGGGGCCATACCATCCGTCCTCGGTGCCCAGCCACATGGAGCTCTGGTGGGCTTCGGGGTCCAGGCTGAGCAGGTCCTCGAGGCTGCCGCGGGTGAAGGAGCCACGGCTGGAGCGGCGCAGGGCCCGCCCGTCCGTGGGGCTCTCCCCGTGCCGGGCCTGCCCGTAGGTGCCGGTGATGGGCATGAAACCAGGCTCCTGCTCCTCCTCCGAGCTCGTCGTCTCCACCGCTGCCTCCTTGCAGCTCGGGATCTCTTCGTCTGCGGAGGAGCAGCGGGAGGAGGGAATGGGTCAGACCAGGAGCACCCCACACCCTCCGAAGTCACGGGGAAGAGATCACGGGTCCCCTCGTGATGTCGGGCCCAGGGGAGGACATAGGGATGCTGAGCCCCAAAACCCACCAGGTTTTACCCAAAGCCACCCATCCCAGGACCACATCTCTTTTCCTGGGATTTCCTTGGCTCAAAAGCCTCCCCCTGCATATTTCCCCGAGGAATGCAAGGCAGAGAGGCCAAAACCATGGAGCTGCCCATAATTCTGGGGCAAAAAAGTAGATGTTTCACTAAGCAGAGGGTGAGGAGGACATAGGGATGCCAAGCCCCCAAACACACTGGGTTTTACCCAAAGGCACCCATCCTGGGACCACACTGTCGGGCTGATACTCCCCAACATCTCTTTTCCCAGGATTTCCTTGGCTCAAAAGCCTCCACCTACAGATTTCCCAGGGGAATGCAAGGCAGTTGCATTCCATAATTTTGGCAGGCCCATAATTTTGGGGAGAGAAAGTAGGTGTTTCACTAAGCAGGAGGTGAGAAGGATATAGTGATGCTGAGCCCCCAAACCCACCAGGTTTTACCCAAAGCCACCCATCCCAGGACCACATCTCTTTTCCCAGGATTTCCTTGGCTCAAAAGACTCCCCCTGCAGTATTCCCCGAGGAAGGTAAGGCAGACAGGCCCATAACTTTGGGGCGAGAAAGCAGCTTTTGCGCTGAGCCGGGGCTGGGGAGGACTCACTGCCGAAGCTGGAGGAGATGGTGGAGTGGCTGGCCTGGCTCTGCAGCGTCCCCGAGGGGCTGGGCGAGGACTCGTCGTCCGTGTCGTCGCTGTCAAAGGGCACCAGCTCCCTGTTGCCGCCGTCCACCGGCTCCGAGAGCTCCAGCGACGAGCCCGAGATGGAGATGTGCAGGCAGGGCTGCGGCGCCGCGTCCTCGGAGGAGGGGCTGCCCAGGGGCTCCGAGCGCTCCCTGCGCGACCGGGGGAGGGGGGGACAGGCAGCTCCAGCACCGCCCCCCGCGCCCCCGGCCCCGCGGCCCCGCCGGCGATGGATGTCCTGCCTACCTGCAGGCCCTCTGGAGGCCGGGCACGGAGGCGATGCAGAGGATCCTGGCGGAGCACACGGCGATGCAGGCCTCCACCGTGGGCTCCTTGCGGATGCTGAGCAGGCACACCTGCCCCACGTAGCCGTCGCTGTTGCAAACCCACACCTCGTGCGAGCTCTCCGGGCTGCCGTGGCTGGGGGAGGCGCAGGAAAACTGCGAGGGAGCGGGAGATGAGACCTCCGGGAACGAGCCACCTCATCCCGGTGCCCGCGGCTCCCACCCGGGCTCCGAGTACCTGCATCCCGCTCCGCGTCTTCATGATGGGGATGGCTTTGAGGAACTCCGGGTCCAGGCAGTTTTTGCTGGAAGCTGGGGAAAACCGAGTTGCGGGCTGAGGAAGGGGTGGAGGAAAGGGGGGCTACCAAGGGATGCCAAGCCCATGCCCACGGCCTCCTCCCCCGTGCCCGGTGTTACCCAGCTTTTTCTTGGCGTCCTCGAAGGCCTGTTCGAAGCCGAGCCGGGCGTCGGGGTTGGGGAACTCGAAGATGAAGGACTCGGTGCCGTCGGCCTTGGTGGTGCTGAGCTCCACCTTGTTGGGGGGGAAGGCCATGCTGAAGGACAGGGATTGCTTCTCCGACAGCTCCCGGTGGATGGCGGCCATCAGGTCCTTGATCACGTCATCCAGGCTCTGGGGACGGGGACAACGCTTCAGCTCCCGGGGATGGGACACCACCACCCTCTCCATCCCCCTGCCACACTTCAGAGGCCGCCCCAAGCCCGTGGTGGCTTTAGGGCTGGTGGCATCTGTGCCCTTAGAGGGCATTCATGGCCACCAGCCCTTCCCCAGGTTGTCCTTTCCACCGAGGGCATCCCGGTTGGTCCCCTGGGGAAGGGGACAGCACCAGGAACACCACGTGACGCTGACCCTGGACATCCTCTGCCATCCCTCAGAAGCTGCCCCAGCCCCATAGTGGCTTTGGGGCCGGTGGCACCTGGGTCCTTTGAGGACACCCATGGCCACCGGCCCTTCCACAGGTTCTCCCTCTGGCTGAGGACACCCTGGGTGGTCCCACTGGGAATGTGTCCAATCAGGGGACAGCACCACGCGCCCATACCTGGTGGGGGAAGCTGAGGGTCTCTGACAGCTTGCTGACTTGCCCCAGCGTGCTGAGGTCTTCATCCAGGCGGCTGATGCTTTTCTGGATGCTCTCCCTGTTGGTGGCTTGCGAGGCACCTGTGTGGGGACATGTGCATGGCATCAACCCCTTCTCCCTCCCCGTCATACAGGGGTGAGCGACGGGTTTTGGGGTGGGATGGGACACTCCAACAGTGCCACACCTTTGACAATGTCCACGTCCTCCAGGGGCAGCTTCCAGAGCAGTTTGTACTTGCTGGCGGTGTCGATCACGCTGGCCGCCGTGTACCTGCGGGGTTGGGCGGGATGGCTGAGCTGCACCCACCCCTCCAGCACCCTAAAGCCAGGCCAGCTGCGGGGGTACGATCCCAGGGGTGCCCCCAAGCCTGGTGGTACTCACAGGCTCATGGAGCTGCGGCGGAGGGAGCCCGACTTGCGCTTCAACGTGGTGCACACCAGCAGGTCCGAGAAGAGGAAGAAGGAGCGGTCCTTCTTCCCACCCACCGCCTTCTGTGGGGTCGTGGGAGACACCAAGGGGTCAGTGTCCACACCCCCCTCTGCTGCCAGCGCTGGGAGAGGTCCCTGCCTCAGTTTCCCCACACTGGGACACGGGGAGGCTGCAGGGTGGGACTGGTCCCACACCGCCAGCACATGGGGACCAGCTGTGTCCTTGGGATGGGGAAAGGGGACCAGGTGCAACGGGATCCAGGGCCATAGGAACACCAGGCATGGTCTCCACCTCCAGCCTCCCTGGGGCTCTCCCTGCCTCCTGCCTGCTCCCAAATCCATCTTATCTTCCCCTGTACTTAGGGAATTTATAGTACCACCACTGATCTGTCATTCATCCATCCATCTATCTATCCACCCCATGACCCCCAATCCCAGCATCCAGCGTGTGGTCCCACGGCCCTGGTGGCCAGGGAGGACCCCCCACCCCTCTCTTACCACTTCCACGACCATCTCCTGGCGCAGGAACCTGCGAAGCGGAGCCTGGAGCTGTGGGGACAAAGGAGGCTCATAGGTGGGGAGCCTTGGGGGCTTCACCCCTGCATCCCCCACTCCCCAAACTCCAGGAGCCCACCAAGGCCATGACAGGGAAGGCAGGACACGGAGGAGAAACGTGGCCCAGAAGGAGCAGAAATGGTGTCATTCTGGGGAGAAGGGAAGCCCGACCCCATCTAAGCCCCCCCTGCCACGTACATCCTCCATCCCTTCGATGTGGGACTCGATCTCCTGCACGATCCGGGCGTTCCTCTCCACCTCCTCCGCGCTCTTCATGCCCTTGTTGATCCTCTCGGCCACCTGCTTGATGTTGCGCTGGGCGTCGATGAGGAAGGGGTGGTCGGGGTGGTCCTCTGGCGTGTGCTTCAGCAGGTCCTGCGTGGGGACACGGCCACGCTGTCACCCTGGGCAAGTGTCACCGACACCCCCCAGCCCTCCCCGTGCTGCTCTGGCTGCTGGGGGTGCAAACTGCCCCCAAGGAATGAAGCTCTGGGCTTTGGCCGCCGCCAGCCTGGCGTCTGTCACCTCTAAAGAGGCCACCAGCTCCATCATCACCTCGCACGGACACCCAAAATTCATCCCTGGAAGTGCCCGAGGCCAGGCTGGATGGGGCTTGGAGCAACCTGGGCTGGTGGAAGGTGTCCCTGCCCCGTGGAATGAGATGAGCTTTGATGCCCCTTCAACCCAAAGCACGCTGGGATTCCATGGGAGCACATCCCCAGCACCCCCCTGCCTGCACCCACCTTGACCAGCAGCTCGTACCGCGGGATCCTCTGCACCGGCTTGATCATCAGGTCGGACAGGGCCTGCTTCTCCTTGTTCTCCCTCATGCTTTGCTGCAAAACACCCATGAGGGACACGGGTGGGTGGGACACAGCAGGGACTCAACATCCCACCAGGCCAGGACCTGCAGCAGCACCCGCTTTGCCCTCCTGGAGACTCCTCTTCACACCATCTGGAGTGACTCTGGTTCATCCCAACCCATCCTCTTCCCAACAAAACCAAGGAGGTGAGGGGAAAAATCCCAGTCTGACCACAGCTTACCAGTTCATCCCAATTAACTCCCATCCTGCCCCACCAGCAGCCTGGCTCTGGATGTTGGGCAGCACCTGTGGAGAGAGGAACCAGGACCCACCTCCAGGAACTTCATGAACGCCGGCCGGGCTTCCTTGGCGATCCTGACGGCATCCTTGGCGTTGAGGAAGTTATCGATGTAGGCAGAGTAGATGTTCACCAGCACATCCTTGGAGAACTGGGAAGGGAGAAAGGGGGATAGATCCCGCAGGGACACGCCGGGAGAGCCCGGAGGAAGCTGCCCCAAGGGTTAATCCTGGCTCTGGGCTGGCGCAGGGAGGGCTCTCCCGCTGTCCGCCCACCGCGATTTTTCAGCCCTGACGTTTCTGCTCCCAAGGCAGAGACACGGAGCTGCAGATCCAGCCAGGAGCTGCTGATCCAGCCGGGAGCTGCAGCTCCCCGGCGTTACGCTAAGCAGACAACAGGCCTGGAGATTGTCTCCTGTGCCCCATCCCAGGCCCGTCCTTTAACCACTCCCCAGCCTCCTGCTCCGAACGCTCTCCATGGGGCTGTGCCCAGGAGGAATCCACCCCCCCGGGACCCACCGACTGCACCAGGAGGTCGCCCACTTTCTGCTTCTCGTGCCAGTTCTGCACACAGTCGTGGATCTGCTCCAGGAACTGCTCGTGGTGCTCCAGCAGCTCGGGGATCTGGTCGAAGATCTCGTCCACCAGCGAGGGGTCACACAGCAGGGAGTTCTCCGGCTGCTTCAGCGGCTTCATGTAACCCTGAGGGGGAGCAAACACATCGGGGGGCCCTGCAGGTTTCTCCTCCCAGCCCACCCGGTGTGGATTTTTCAGCCCCTGTAAATATGGGGATGGATGGCAACCTTCCCCCAGCGGCTGCTGGGCTGTGGCACCCACCAGAAAGGATCAGACAGCACCCAGTGCCAGCAGGGTTTGCACCCCAGGCTCCCTGCATCCCATCCCACTCCATGGATCCCCATGGCAGCGCGGGGATGGGGACAGGGCTGCACAGGAAAGCCCCACAGTGCAGCAGCTGCTGTGCCATGGCCTCGAGAGGCTCCAAATCTTTGCTGTCACAAGCCTCGGTCACCTCCATCTGCCGCAGAGCCTGACCCAGCTGGGGAGTCGTGGCAGCACTGGCATCCAAATGCCAATGTGTTCCCCATGGGATTTAGGGTGTTTGGGACCAGGAGGGGCTGGAGCCAGCAGGGTGGATCCACTGGATCATGCCCTGGACCACCACACAGTGGCCAACGAGCCAGCAGGGAAAGGAGGTCCTCAGCAAGGCTGGGTGGGTGGCTCTGCTCTGAAACCCCTCTCCTCCCTCCGTGGGGCAGAGCCTCTGGAACGGGAGAGATGGATTTGCAAGGAATGCAGCAGGATGTGGAAGGTCTCCTCAAGCCTTTCCACCTCCTCAGCCTGAGCAGTGCTGGTGTCCTTTGGGATGCTGGGAGGACCATGGAGCTGAGCAGCCAGGACAGGACCTTTCTCAAGCAGCCTCAGCACGTCCATCCAAGCTGGTGAAGGAGGAGTCATTCCCCGAGGATCAGATTCCTTAAGCTAATGTTGGATATCTCATGGAGACCCAAGGCAGAAGGGCCAAATCCTTCCTCAGGTTCCTAACCCCCCTCGCCTGCCCTACTGTGGCCAACAGCTCTAGCAGGAGTTGGGATGGGCTGTGCCATGCATTCCATGCTTCCCAGACGGGGAAGAAGGGCACGGAGACAGCCCCCACCTCAACACACAGGGACAGCAGGCAGGGCTTGTCCATGCACCACCTGGCTTGGCTGGAAGATGATCCTCAATCCAGGAGCACCCATCCAGGCCCTTGTCCCTGGTAGCCACCGTGCAATGTGCCACAAGCCATGTCAAGGACCCAAGCTGAGACAGGGAGCTGGGGACATCCAGAGCCCTGTGACCCCTCCCAGAAAGCCAGGACCCCCTGGATGCACTGTGTCAGGACGTGATCCATGGGCAGGAGCTCAGGCATTGACACCCTGTGGCTCTGGGGACTGCAGAGTCCCAGCACAGCTGTCCCCTCCAACCAGCCTCATGTCCCACCTCAGAGGGTGGCACAGAGCGTGGGACAGACTCTGTCCATGCCAAGGCCAGCACGGACACCACCCAACCCCAAACCCTTCACGGCTGCCCCCAGAATAAACCCCTGAGCCAGGGGCCTCTTGTCCTTCCAAGCAGCAGCCTCAGGGGCTCCTTCCCTCCTGCAGCACATCTGGGCCCACCCTTGCAAGGGATTTATGGGACAAGTGTTGGGATGGTGTGCCCCATTCCCCCGTGGACAGATGTCCTACAGGCACTGCCTTGTCTGGAGCAGAGCAGAGCTCTGACTTCTTGGTGTTCCCACCCTCAGGGATGTGGTTGGACAGCCCACACCTCCGCCAGGTCACTTGTCTCCAGGGCGTTGACCATCATTAACCTGCTGAAACACCTTCATTAACATCTCAAACGTGGGGTGGACCCTCGGGCCAGGCTGCTCCAGGGGCTGGGAACCAGCTCAGCCTGTGGGAAACCCTTGGCCCGTGTCCGCAGGTGACGACACGGAGCAGGAAATGGGGACACATGGGAATGGGGGCCTAAGGGGTCCCCCACCATGGGAGGGCCACCAGCAACAGGAGATGGGGGGCAACACGAGGGAGAGCGTTTGAGGGGCAAGCACAGGAAGAGACCTGGGGACATGAGACCTGCCAGGTGACAACGTGGGCTTGATTTGGGGGACGGAGGGAACTCCCACACCCCATTCTCAGCACAGCTCCCATTTTTATCCCTGCTGTCCCCACTTCCAAACCCACCCCTGTGCCACAGCGGTGCTGGTGGAGCGCCCACAGCCAGGGGTCCAACTGGGGGTCCCCGAGTGGCACCAAGCCGTGGTTTGGGGTGTCCCACCCTGGGGGTGCCGTGGTTTGGGGTGTCCCACCCTGGGGGTGCCGCGGTTCGGGGTGTCCCACCCTGTTACCTGCATCAAGGTGCGCAGGGACTCCACGTAGGACTGCTCCGTGTCCAGCAGTGTCATGATGACGTGTTTCCTCATGTCCTGCCCGGGGGGAAAGACAGACAGACGGGTTTTGGGGTGCCACGGCGGAGGGCAGGGATGTGCTGGGTGTCAGCGCCGGCACCGGGGCTCGGCGGGGAGGCTGAACTCCGGCGGAGCCCGGCTGGATCCAGCTCCACTCCGCTCCCTCTCCAGCCCGATGGAGGAATCCGGGAGGATTAGGAAGTACATGACACGGAGCGCACAGACGCCTGGTTTCCTCCAGGCCGCGTCAGGAGCCCGCCCTGGAGCTCACAGCCCTACATGGGTCGGTCCCGGAGCCCTCCGTCTCTCCAGGGCTCCGCTCGGAGCCGACCTGCAGGAATTCGCCTCCCGCCCGGCACCCCGGGCACCCTGGGGCTGGGCCGGGGCCCCACAGCACAGGGGTTCAGGGGGTGGTGGGGGGCACGGGGAGGTGGGGTGTGGGATGGTCCTCCAGCCTTGGGAAGCGGATGGGTCGGGGTCTTCTCGGTTGTGGGACCCCCCTGCAGCTCAGCCTGGGGGGTGCAAAGCTCCGGACCCAGGGTGTGAGACACCCCAAAAGGTTTGGGTGTGAGATGCCCCAAGGGTGCTGGGTGGGAGACACCCCAAAAGGTTTGGGTGTGAGATGCTCCAAAGGCTCTGAGTGCAGCAACACCCCAAAAGACTTGGGTACGAGATGCTCCATGAGCTCTGAGTGCAGTGATACCCCAGAAGTTTTGGGTGTGGAAGTACTACAGTGGTGCTGGGTGCAGTGATACCCCAAAAGCTTTGGGTGCAGAGATGCTCCAGAGGTGCAGAGATACCCCAAAAGTTCTGTGTTTGGATACGCTCTGGAGATTCTGAGTGCAGAGACACCCCTAAAGTTTTGACTGCAGAGAAGGTCCAAGGGATCTGGGAGTTGAGACATCCCAAATGTTTGAGTGCAGAGAAAGTCCAAGAGATCTGGGTGCTGAGACACCCTGAAAGTTTTGCATGCTCCAAGAGACATTGAGTGCAGGGATATCCCAAAAGATTTGGGTGCAGAGACACTCCGAGTGCCCTGGGTGCACAGATACCCCACAAGTTTTGCATATGTAGAATCTCCAGAGAGCCTGGATGTTGAGAGACCCCAAATCTTTCGGGTGCAGGGACCCTTGAGCTGTGAAGCCGCTCTGAAGCCACGGGAGGAAGGTTTATCCCAACCATCCTCACAGTGGGTGGAGGGCCCAACTCCTTGGCACCGCCCAGGGAGTGCTGAGGAGGGATCCAGGTCCTGCTCATGGCTCAAGGACAGAGCTGGGCCTGTTTCCCCACCAAGCTGACAACGGTTTGCCAGCCAATCACAGAGGGAACTGCTGTCCCAAATATTATGGTAACGGACGGGTCCAAGGCCCCCCCGGGAATGTGTCTCCCTAAACCATGGGACTCCAGCTGAGACCTGCCCACTGCATCCCAGCCTGCAGGTCCATCAGCACTTCCACTGCTGGGTTAATCTGCTGCAATCATGGGCTGAAGGGCCCCACCGGAGGGGAGGGTTTAGGGGGACACAGCACCTGCCCCTCTGGCTCTGCTTCAGTTTCCCCAACGACACCCCCTGTAATTCCCAGCCTCTGGCTTTTCCCAGAGCCATCCCAGCTCAGGATTGAGGCAGACTCAGGTCCATGAGCCGAACAGGCTCAGCACCACACGTGGGGATTTGCAGCAGAGGGAAGAAGCAGGATGAGGCCCAACTGTTGGCATGGGGATTTTTCCACCGTCGCAGCACCAGCATTATCCCGGCAGGAGGGGGGGCGAAATTCCTGCTGGGATGAGCAGAGCGGAGCTGGCAGGATTTGCCCCACTGCACCCCTCACCCCAGCAAAGCCCGTCCCCCGCGGGGCCGCTGACGCCTCACCCTCCCTCTGCTCTCCCTGGGGACGCCCCCGCCGCGTCCCACCCTCGTCCTGCCTCCCCCGGGATGCTCCAAACCCTCGGGATCGGCCCCCGCCGGGCATTGCCCACCAGCAGCACTCGGGGGGGCGGTGGCAGCGGTGCCTCCATCACCCCCTCCCATCCCCTCCGGGTGGGATCACCCCCCCTCTCCTGCCATCCGAAGGCGGCACCGCCAGGGATGGGGATGGAGGGGATGAGGATGGAGGGGATGAGGACGGAGAGGATGAGGACGGAGAGGATGAGGACGGAGAGGATGAGGACGGAGGGGATGAGGACGGAGGGGATGGGGACGGAGGGGATGGAGTCGGAGGGGATGGGGATGGAGGGGATGGGGATGGAGGGGATGAAGATGGAAGGGATGAGGACCGAGAGGATGAGGACGGAGGGGATGAGGACGGAGGGGATGAGGACCGAGGGGATGAGGATGGAAGGGATGAGGATGGAAGGGATGAGGACGGAGGGGATGAGGACGGAGGGGATGAGGATGGAAGGGATGAGGATGGAGGGGATGAGGATGGAGGGAAAGAGGATGGAAGGGATGAGGATGGAGGCACCGTTGCCACGGCAATGGCAGCGCAGACCCCACAGGTGCCGCGTTCCGCCGGGCGCACACGTGGCCCAACATGACGCACCCGCACCCGATCCCCCCCCATCCCACTCTTCCCTGCCCATCCCCCCCTCTCCCATCACCTCGGAGCCCCCGCGGGGGGGCGCAGCCCTTGTCCGGCGGCTCCTCGGCCGCGCCGCTCATCCCGCCGGAGGCGAAGGCGGCGTCCACGCCGTCGCCGATGTCTCGCATGTCCTCCAGCGCGATGGTGAACTGCGCCAGAGTCCTCACCATCTGCAGCATGCGGGTCCCGGGGGTCGCTCCGGCCCACGCGGCCCAGGGGATGCACAGAAACGATCCCTGTTCCTGCCTATCTCTCCCCCCCCCCAGGTGTCCGCTCGGAGCGATGCGGCGCGCAGGGAGAAGGGGAGAGAGAAGGAGCTATTTATATCGACGGGAATATATAAAGATATGGATGTAGAAAAGCCCTCCTGCAGAGGGAGGGGGGGCGTGCGCCTGCGTCCGTGGCGGCTCCGGGTTCCCGGCCCCGGGAATTACCGAGGCACGGGCAGGAGGGAGCGAGCGGGAGAGGGAGGCAGAGCCGTGCCCACACAGACACGCGCGGATGCGGGCAGGGCCGGATCCTGCCGGGGATGCTCCGGGAAAAGCTGTGCCCAAGGAGCATGCTGGGGTGGAGGGGGGAGATGATGCTGCCTTGGGAAGGGGGGGATGCACGGATGGTGCTGGGATGGGGGTCTCAGCATCCTTGGGGTCTCCATTCCCATCAATATCCCCCTTGCCGACCTTACTGGGATGGGGGGCTCGGCATCCCTGGGTTCTCCATCAATATCCCCCTCCCCGACCTTACTGGGATGGGGGCTCAGCATCCTTGGGATCTCCATTCCCATCAATATCTCCCTCCCTGGCCTTACTGGGATGGGGGCTCAGCATCCATGGGATCTCCATCTCCATCAATATCCCCCTCCCTGACCTTACCGGGATGGGGGATCAGCATCCTTGGGGTCTCCATCTCCATCAATATCCCTCTCCCTGGCCTTACTGGGATGGGGGGCTCAGCATCCTTGGGATCTCCATTCCCATTAATATCCCTCTCCCTGGCCTTACTGGGATGGTGGGCTCAGCATCCATGGGATCTCCATTCCCATCTCTATCTCCCTCCCTGGCCTTTCCAGCACCCCAAAGCTGAGATGGAGCATCCTTAGGATTTCCATCCCCACCAATATCCCTCTCCCTGGCCTTGCAGAACCCCAAAACTGGGATAGGGGGCTCGGCATCCCTGGGGTCTCCATCAATATCCCTCTCCCTGACCTTACTGGGATGGGGGCTTAGCATTCTTGGGATCTCCATTCCCATCAATATCCCGCTCCCTGGCCTTACTGGGATGGGGACTCAGCATCCATGGGATCTCCATTCCCATCAATATCTCCCTCCCTGGCCTTTCCAGCACCCCAAAGCTGGGATGGAGCATCCTTAGGATTTCCATCCCCCTGACTATCCCTCTCCCTGGCCTTGCAGAACCCCAAAACTGGGATGGGGGTCTCAGAGAAGGGTTTTTCCCCCCAGTTATTCCCTCTGACATTGGAAATGCAACCCTACTCGGCCTCCTGAAGGAGGATGGGAACTCTCCCACCTTATTTTCTTTTTTAATTAGGATTAGGGTGCAAATTCATCAGTTTGCTTTTCCCCACCTAGGAGGGGCTTGAGCATTCCCAGGGATTTGAAAACACCTTAAAATGCTTACAAAAGGCCCTGGGATATTGTGTCCTGCCTCCAGCCCTGCAAACAAGGAGGCACTGACACAGGGAAGTCCCAAACCCTTCATTTTTAAAACAAAAAAGGCAAAAGGGAGAACAGGAATGTACATCCTGCTGGGATGGGGCACTCAGCATCTGTGGGGTCTCCATCCCTGTCCATATCCCCCTTTCCCTGACCTTGCAGACAGGGAAACTGAGGCACATTCCCATCTTTCCACCCCACCATCACCTCAGCACCCACAGCGATGTCTCCTGCCCTCCTGCCCAGATGTGCTTATAACACCCCCCTCCTGCTTCGTTAATTAAATCTAATTAGCTGCTCACCCCGTTTCCACAGCAACCATTCCATTGCAGCCGGGGAAATTTCCTCCTGGTAATGAGGATCATGAGCATCCCACCCCAGGGAGGGAGCAGAGAACGGACAACTCAGCGCATGTCAGGGCAGCTCCAGCAGCCTTTAATGCTTCCCTGGCACTGGGATCGGGGAGGAGGGACCTGCAGCACCCGGACTGGGAATGATGGGAGCCAGGACAGCTAATTACAGCCGGGTAACGAGGCTGCTTGCAAGGCAGCAGCTCCTGCAACTGCAGCGCCCTGGTCATCCCAGATCCACGGCTGTTGGAATCCTGGCTCCATCTGGCTTGTTTGGGTTACAGTCCTGAGCTCTTCTGGGATCCAATTTCTTGGATCCATGTGCATCACAATCCCAGACCCACTGGATTGCAATCCCAGGCTGTTCTGAGTTCCAATCCCAGACCTATTTGGGCTGCAATCCCAAACCCATCTCTGCTGCAATTCCTGGTATATCTGCATTGCAACCCAGGAATGCAATCCTGGGCTCTTCCGGGATGCAATTCCAGATCCATTCCTGTAGTAATCCCTGTTTTATTTGAGTTCCAATCCCAGACTAATTTCTCTTGCAATCCCAGATTCATCTGGGTTCCAATCCCAAAACTAACTGGACCCACCTGGGTCGAAGTTTTGGACCTGTTTGTTCTGTAATCCCCACCTGGGTTGTAATTCCAATCCCATTCCTGTTGCAATCCCGGACGCACCAGGGATGCAAACCTGGGTCCATCCACATTGCAATCCTGGGCTCATTTTCATTGCAATCCCTGATCCATATGGATTGCAATCCCACCACCATTCCTCCTGTAATCCCAGTCCCATTCCTGGACCCACCAGGGATGCAAACCTGAGTCCAACTGCATTGCAATCCCTGATGCATCTGGGTTGCAATCCCAACCCCTTTCCTGCTGCAATCCCAACCCTATTCCTGTTGCAATCCCAACCCCATCCCTGCTGCAATCCCAACCCCATTCCTGCTGCAATCCCAACCCCATCCCTGCTGCAATCCCGACCCCATTCCTGTTGCAATCCCAACCCCATCCCTGCTGCAGTCCCAACGCATTTCCTGTTGCAATCCCAACTAATTTCCTGTTGCAATCCCAACCCCATCCCTGCTGCAATCCCAACCCCTTTCCTGTTGCAATCCCAATGCCATTCCTGCTGCAATCCCAACCCCATTCCTGCTGCAATCCCAACTCATTTCCTGCTGCAATCCCAATGCCATTCCTGCTGCAATCCCAACCCCATCCCTGCTGCAATCCCAACCCCTTTCCTGCTGCAATCCCAACCCCTTTC
>NW_020897803.1:1052794-1061089 GCF_003984885.1 Neopelma chrysocephalum | reverse complement strand
CCTTTCCTGCTGCAATCCCAACCCCTTTCCTGCTGCAATCCCAACCCTATTCCTTTTGCAATCCCAGCCCCATTCCTGATGCAATCCCAACCCCATTCCTGCTGCAATCCCAACTCCTTTCCTGCTGCAATCCTAACCCCATCCCTGTTGCAATCCCAACTCCTTTCCTGCTGCAATCCCACCCCCATCCCTGCTGCAATCCCACCCCATTCCCGTTCCAATCCCTGCCCCATTGGATCCGCCCCCCGGTCCCCTCTGTCCCGGTGACGCCGCGATGTCGCCGCAGTGTCCCGGCTGCTCCGCCTCCTCCAGCCCTCCCACGGGATCCCTGATCCCTGGGGCGAGCAGGGGGATCCCTCCATCCCGGGAGGCTCCTTCCCACTCCCCAAACACCGCCCTCGGATGAATCCCTGCATCCACACCAGCATTCCCAGTGGATTCTCCGCCGTCTGCTCGCGAGGCCGAGCTTTCTGCCGGCGGATTTGGAAACCTCTCCCAATCCCACCCTTTGGATGCTACGAGGGAGAAGGATGCGTGGAGAGGGGTTAATTCCAGGGAATCCTGAACCTGGCCCGATGGAGGCCGGCCCGCCATCCCCCTGGAAAAGGCCGGAGCGGTGCCGGCCATTCCCGAGCCCATTCCCGAGCCCGGACCCCCCTGCCAGCGGCCCGCAGCCCACAGGAAATTCCTGGGAGTGTTTGGCCACTCCAGCAGCGCTGCCTATTTTTAGGGCTGTCTAAAATATGAGCCGGCTATTTTTAGCCCCGCGGCTCTTTGTAAACACCTTTAGATTTCCTTTCCTTTCCCCCCCCCCCCCCCAAATCCGGGTGTTTCCTTTCCCCCAAAAACCCCCAAACCCTCCCGGGAAAAGCCTGCCAATCCCTTGGAATGGAGCCAAGGGGCTCATCCTTTGCTCCAAAGGCTTGTGCCAGCGTGGCAAGGATGCTCCTGAAAGCACAAAGATGGAGAGGATCCAGCCCTGGGCATTGGAGGGGGGGCACCCCAAAACTGGGATGGGGGGCTTGGAGAAGGGTTTTTCCATCAGCTTTTCCCTCTGGCATTGGAAATGCAATCCCACTTGGCCTCCTGTAGGAGGATGGGAGCTCTCCCACCTTATTTTCTTTTTTAATCAGGCTCAGGGTGCAAATCCATCAGTTTGCTTCCCCCACCCTGGAACAGCGATCCATGAGGAGCTGGAGAATTCCCAGGAATTTTCAAACATCTTAAAATATTTTTTTTAAAAAAAGGACCTGACATATTGTGTCCTGGGGCAAAAATACCTGGATTTAGGAAAAATCAGACCAGTTTGGGAGTGGGATTTGCAACTCGGGGCCTTCCCAGCTCAACTTTCCCGCAGCTGCTGAAGGAGGAGCTAATCCTGCCTCCAGCAAAATTATTCCCACCCCTCCAAAACACGCCAAAATTTTAAGAGTAAATAAATACAAGTTGTTCTTCCCTCATTACAGCCTGTTCCTGCTGCCAGGTCCTGATTCTCTGCACTGCTGGGGGGAGATTCCCTGGGATCACGTAGTGATGGATGTGCTGGGAGCAGCCTAAACCTTGGCACCTCCTTGAAATCTCCATTCCCAGCTTGAAAGAAACTGGGATTTCTGCAGATTCTGGGATTTCTGCAGATTCTGGGATTTCTGCAGATTTTTCTTTCTCTTGTTCTCAGAGTGGATCCCACTAGAGGGAGCTGGGACATAGTGGGAAACAGTGGTCCCTGGGGACATTCCCCAGCTCCAGGGCACAGTGAATGCCCGACTTTAACAATTTTAACACACCCTTGGCTCTATTTCTACCAAAACCCTGGAAAAAAAAAGGCTTGGAAACAAAACAGGACCTGCTTCCCTCCATCCCAACCTCCACCACAAATGGCATCACCCCAGCATGGAAAACTTGCTGGTGAACCTGGAAAAACCCCTGGCTGGCACCACCCTCCAAAGCAGGACAATGCTGTTACATCCAATCCCATATTTCCGCAATCCCTCAGTTTCTGGCAGAGAACCATTTGGGAAAAATCCCGTTCTGTCCTCCTGGGATGTTTTTAAGCAGGAGGTTGGATTGGGTTTTGTAGGGCTTTCAAGGCAAACCCCAGCAGACCTTGTCTCAGGATAAATTATCCTGTATGTCCCACACCATTCCGTATTCCACACGGATAGAGGGATGGCAGCCACCAGGATGGCAGGACCTGGCTTTGCTGGGGACCAGCCACTGCCATCCCTGGCATCCTTGGGTACCAATCCATCAGCTCCATCCCTGGATTCCAGTCACTGCCATCCCTGGTACCAGTTCCCTCAGTCCCTGGGTACCAGTCACTTCATTTTTGGGGCACATCAGCCCATCCCTGGGTACCAGTCACCTCCATCCCTGGGTACCAGTCACCTCCATCCCTGGTACCAGGCACTGCCATCCCTGGGTACCATCCCCCTCCATCCCTGAGCACCAGTTACCTTCATTCCTGGGCACCAGCCACCTCCATCCCTGGTGCCAGTCACCTCTGTCCCTGGTGAGACAATTCCATCCCTGAATACCCGTCATCCCATCCCTGGGCACCAGTCACCTCATCCCTGGGCATCAATCACCTCCATCTCTGGGTACCAGACACTTTCCACCCTAAATACCCGTCATCCCATCCTTGGGCACCAATCACCTCCATCCCTGGGTGCCAATTATCTCATCCCTGGGCACCAGTCACCTCATCCCTAAATAAATACCAGCCAGCTTCATCCCTGGGCACCAATCACCTTCATCCCTGGGTATCAATCCCTGTCATCCCTGGCCACCAACCACCTCCCTCCCTGCTCCCAAGTCTCCTCATCCCTGAACACCACTCATCCCATCCCTGGGGACCAGCACGCTGCACCCCCGGGACCACCAGGCCCTGTGTCCAGGGGAAACCATTCCCATGGGAACACAAGGACCATCCAAGCATCACATCCAGGGCTGCATCCCCTCCCTTCCCAGCCTCTGGCTGCTCTCCCACGGGTAAGAGAAGTCCAAGCTCTCCGAAGAGTAACTTCTTGAAAGGAAATAAGGGCATAAATCAGCAGCCCTGATCCAGCCCCGCTCCGGTTACTAATAATATTCCCGTGTTTATCCACAGTCCTGAGGCTGGACATGTTTGCTTTTCCCTCGCTCGTGGTTTTTCCCAGGCTCCCAGCTCACAGAGGAGCATTGATTTGTTCAGGGATGCTCCCATGGAGAAACCCAGCAGCACAGCCACCTCTGGGATGGGGAGGAAGAGGAGGAGGAGGAGGAGGAGGAGGAGGAGGAGGAGGGGAAAAGCAGCTTCAGCCCCAAACGACGGCACGAGAATCCTGTTGTTTTCCCTTCTCTGACTTCCCGGCCGTGGTGATTCATCCCGGGAGGACAAGGCCTGGCTGCAACTCTGCTTGTTAAGTGTGAGAAAAAAGCAGGAATGAAAAAACTAAAGGAGTTGGGGGCAAGTTTTTTGCAGGGCGGGGTGGGAGGACACCGGGCACCCCGGGGCTGTCCAGGGGAGCGGTGCCAGTGGGATGGGGAGAGGGGACACAGCGGGAGGCTCCTTTCCCAAAGCACCACAAATTCAACCTCTAACTGTGCCCTGGGGCTTTTCCCATGGGATTTGTGCTTGAAATCAGGCTTTGCACCACCAGTGCTGGGGGGAGACCCTGCCTAAATACGAGGATTGGGGTCGTGTTGGCGCATCTCCAGCCATCCTCCCTGCGCTGCTGGCAGCATCCCATGGATCCCCCCTCTCCATGCTCCCCCCAAATTAACCACCCCGGAGCGCCATCCATGCCCTGGCACGCTGGCAGAGCCCCTGGACACCCAGTGTCCCCGTGGCCCAGGACACAGCAGGGGGTTTGCCAGCCCCCCGTTCCCATCCAGCCTTTGCCGAGGCCCGGAGCAACTTTCACCAAATATGGAAGGTTTTTTTTGCCTCCGGATTTCGGCGGCAGGGCCACGGCCAAGAGCGCAGCTTTCCAGATGCTGAGGTCAGCCCAGCCCTCCTTCCCTCCCCCTGCTCCTTCTCCACGGCCTCCCAGTGGGATTGGCCCCGCATCCACCGGGGGAGGAGGGATGCCCCCCCCCCCCCCCCGACTCGCTGGCACCCCTGGATCCCCCAAAAGCCACACCCTGCATCCTACAGCACCCCAAAAGCAACAGTGATGGGATTTTGGGGAGAGAAGGAAACCAGGGAGAAAGGTGTCCAGTGCTGGCACACCTTGGCATCTCCACAGGACGTGCCCTGGGTGCCGGGTGGAATGGGGTGTGGATCCTGGTGAGGGTGTGCAGGCAGACTTGGGACACCCCAGGAGGGTGCCAGCCTGGCACGAGAGGGGTGATGGGCACCAGGAGCAACTGGGGATGGGGCCAGGAGCTGACAGGTACCGGGAGGCAGCGGGCACCCAGGTCTCCAAGTGGACCCAGAATTCCAAGCACACCAGAAGCCAAGGGGTATCCAGGAGCCAAAGGGCACTCAGGAGGGATGCTCAGGAGCTGATGGTTGCCCAGGAGCTCCCCGGAGTCCATGGGCACCCAGGAGCTGATGGGCACCAGGATCTGGCAACATCAAGGACCTTCTGGGCACCAGAGAGTCAACAGATATCCAGGATTCCATGGACACCCAGGAGCCAACAGACATCCCATGGGCATCCAGGAGCTGATGGATGGATCCAACAGAGACTCTGGCCATCCATGAATCAACAGGCACAAAGGAGCTGCTGATGGACACCCAGGAACCAACAGACACTCACATCCAGAGTCCATGGGCACCCAAGAACTGATGGATTCCCAGTGTCCAAGAAGTGCCCAGGAGTCCACGGAGACACCCAGGAGCCAATGGACACCCAGAGTGGATGGGGATGCAGGAGCTGATAAGATTCCCAGGATCCAACAGACATCAGGATGTCAGGCCCCCAGGGGCTGATGGGCCCCCAGGAGCCAACAAGGACCAGAATTCCATGGGCATCCAGAAATCCACAAGCACCCAGGAGCTGAAGGACACCCAGGAGCTGCTGGACACCCAGGAGTTGAAGGACACCCAGGAGTTCAGAGATGGAAGCTTAGGATCAAACAGGTCCTAGGAGTCTGTGGGCACCCTTGAATTCACAAGCACCCAGGAGCTGAAGGACACCCAGGAGGTAGGAACCCCAAACATCCCGTTCTGTGCCCCTTGCCCAGGATTTCTCCTGTCCTTCCTGCCTGGATCCATGTCCTTGGCAGCAGCAACCAGCAGCCTTCATCCCTGGCACTCCCAGTGCCCCACAGACACCCAGTGCCCCACAGCACCCCCTGGGTGGGTCCCCTCATCCAGCACAGCTGCAACCGGGGCAGGAGGGACCTGGGGATGGGGGGGAAGCCCAGCCCCTGCCAGGAACGCCCACATCCCACGTCACACCACGTGGTGACACCTCCCCTGCCCTGCCATTGTCACAGTGACACCCTGGGGTGAGGGGCGAGGAAAGGAGGGGGGGGGGTCGGCATCTACTGACCTGAGCCAGGTTTGGATGATGGAGGGATGAGTTCCCACTCCGCTCCCCGAGGCTCTGAGCCATCTACATCCCATCTCACTGGGCTTTGGGGCAACCCAAAAAGAGACCAAAGGACCAGAGTCGATCCCCTACCACTCCTGCCGGTGTTTCTGCTGAGGGGTCAGGATGAAACTCTTCCAAAAAAAAAAATTAAAAAAAAAACGCGGGGAGAAAGATGCCAAATCAGGGCAGGCCGACGAGTCTGCTGCTACTCCAGCTAAAAAAAGCAGGAAACCATATCCCAGGCTCGGAGATGCCAATCTTCCCATGCAAACAACTCCCTTCTTGTTTTTTTTGGAGAGTATCGGAGGGCTCGGGAACAGGCAGTTACAAATAGCAGCTCCAGGGCACCACCAAGGAAACCTTCTCCAGCCCCGGGAATCGTGCAGGGATGCTGGTGTCCTCACACCAGGACGGTGGCTTCTCCAGGGGGGACCTGGTGGTGGCTGTCCCCACATCAGGATGGTGACTTCTCCAAGGGGGCACTTGGTGGTGGCTGTTCCCCCCCTTTTGGGATGGTGACTCTTCCACGGGGTGCCTGGTGGTGGTTGTCCCCACACTGGGATGGTGACTCTTCCAGGGGGGGCTTGGTGGTGGCTGTACCCTCATCAGGTTGGTGACTTCTCCAGAGGAAGCCTGGATACCACCACAGGTGTCCTTTTCCCAGCACATCCGTGTCCTTTTCCCAGCACATCCATGTCCTGGTGGGGTTCACTGGTGTCCTGGATGTCACAGTGGGATGGAAGGTGGCGGTGGCCGCCCCACGGCTCCCAAAAAGGGACGTGCCCGAGGGTCTCTGAGCCAACACAGGGCACGGGGGGTCGCACAGACCCAACTTCCACCGACCCCCCGAAAGCGAAAGGGCTCCAACTCAAACACTCCACACGAGGCCCACGGGAACACAGGGCTCGGGGACGACCCCCCTCTGCAGCCAGGAATGGTGCTCCCAAGCCACTGCCCTGGGGGCAGGAGCTGGGCAGGCCGGGAGCAGCCCCCTGCCCCCCCGGAAGCCGAGCGGCTCTGACGGGAGTTTGCCCGGAGAGCGAGTTACTGGAATAGTTTTACCCAGATGCTGATTTTCCTCCTCCCTTCCATTGGCCAGGCCACAGTTCCCAAAGACCCAAAAGCAAACACACTATTTTTAGAGGAGAGTTCATTTACTGGAGCCATTCCCTTCGAAATTCCTCACTCATCCTCTCCATGGAAACCAAGGGAGCCCGGAGAAACAGCCCCACTGGGACCAACCTTCAGAGCTTTAAAAAGAGCCACATTGAGGCAGAGGGGGTGGAAGTGGCTGATTTTTCTCCTCTGGACACATCCTGGCCTGGAGGCACCATGGTGGGAATGGCACTGGACTTGTTTTGGTGGGTTCTGCCCGTGCAAGCCGGGCTTGATGCCTTCAGGAGGAGACATCCTGGAAGATGGACCATGGCCACTCCAAAAATCACGTCTGGCATGTGGGGGCTGCTGTCTTGGGTGGGTGGTGGGAATGGGTGGAGAGGGATGGCTGGAGGGGAGCATGGACATGGATGGAGATGGATAGAGGTGGGAGGAGGTGGCTGGATGGAGATGGATGAATGATGGATGGATGGATGGATGGATGGATGGGAGGGAGGGATTCTCTTTCCCTGCTTTCCAGGGAATGCCTTGAGAGGAGAGGAAACTCCACCAGCCAAACCCCCAGTGCTGCCTCTCTGCTCCTTCCTTTCGTGTGATGGCACCACCTTCTCCCTCCTGGATTGAGGAGTCCCTGCTGCAGCTCTGGAGCTCTGGGAACTGCCCCATCAGGACCTGCCTGCTCAGCACAGGGGATGGAGCTCAGCAACGAAGTCACAGCAAGGGGAGACCTCAGCACCTCCCACCACACGGGGATCACCATCCACGGGGAATCTCCCCCATCAGGAATATGACCAGGAAAGGTTCTAAATCAGGGAATCAGAGAATCACTGAACAGTTTGGACTGGAATGGACCTTAAGTTCATCCTGTTCCATCCCCTGCCATGGGCAGGGACACCTTCCACTAGACCAGGTTTCTCCAAGACCCATCCAGCCTGGCTTTGAACACTTCCAGGGATCCCACAGACCTGGCAATGATGGACTAACGCTGCAGCAACACCCGGGAAGCTCCGAGCCCCCATCCCAGCCGAGCTTGGCAGGAGGATCCTGACAAAGCACATCTCAGAGATGCCGACCTGCTGCTTCCTGGCAGGAGCAGATGGGAGAGCAAGGCCAGCTCCTCCCAGCAGGAGCTTTGGAGGCATGTGATTTTCCATGGAAAAGCCCAGGCATCTGTGTACGGATGCAGGCAGGGTGCAGGGAGGCTGCCCAGGAATGCAGAGCCGGGGATGGTACAGCCCTGCCCCATCCCTGGGCATCCCTGGGGGCAGGATTTGTTGGGGCCTGTGCCCCTCTGCAACACAGAGCACCTGGATTTGTCCAGCACCAGGGATCCTCCTGTGCATCCCTGAGTGCATTCCAGCACCAGGGAACTCCCTGTGCTCACATCCCAGCACCAGGGATCTCCCTGTGCACACCTGAGTTCATCCCAGCATCAGGGATCTCTCTGTGCATCCCTGAGTACATTCCAGCACCAGGGAACTCCCTGTGCACACCTGAGTTCATCCCAGCATGAGGGATCTCTCTGTGCATCCCTGAGTACATTCCAGCACCAGGGATCTCCCTGTGCATCCCTGTGTCCATCCCAGCAACAGGGATCTCCCTGTGCATCCCTGAGTACATTCCAGCACCAAGGATCTATCTCCCTGTGCATCCCTGT
>NW_020897803.1:1045369-1052784 GCF_003984885.1 Neopelma chrysocephalum | reverse complement strand
CTGAGTACATTCCAGCACCAAGGATCTATCTCCCTGTGCATCCCTGTACACACATTCCAGCACCAGGGATCTCCCTGTGCATCCCTGTGCCCATCCCAGCACCAGGAATCTCCCTGTACACACATCCCAGCACCAGGGATCTCCCTGTGCATCCCTGTGCCCATTCCAGCACCAGGAATCTCCCCGTACACACATCCCAGCACCAGGGATCTCTCCCTGGCAGTGGGCAAGGGAAGGGGCAAAAATGGGCAGAGTTAATAGGATTTTGGCACCAGGGATGACTAAAAACGGGGCAGAATTAAGGAGATTTTGGAACCAGGGAAGAGTAAAATTTGGGCAGAATTAAGGGGGTTTTGGCATGGGAGGAAGAAAGGGACAAAAATGGGCAGAATTAAGAGGATTTGGGCTGTTTCACCCCCTGGCCATGTTTCCTGGCCCCGTGCCAGGGGTGCCAGGGTCAGTCCATGCCACTGACAGGCAGTGGGATTCCCTGATGTGGGAATCCTCCTGGTTCCAGCCAAATTCTCCGTGCTCCATCCCTCATTCCACCTCCCTCCCACAGGGCTGCCTCGCTCCAGCATTTCACCGACCATGGCGGCTCCAGGGGCGCAAATCCCAGGCAAACTGGGAGAGGATTTACCAGGATTTACCAGGAAAGCTGGGATTTACCATCCCCATCCTCCTCCCTTCACCAGCTTTAATTCTAGATTTCCAGGAACACCGAAAAATGAGACAACTCCCGGCCACGACCCAAACCCTGGTTTCTATGGAGATCTAGGGCAAGGATAAACAGGTCCAAGTTATCCTGGGATAAACTGAGGGATAAACAGGTCCAAAGACGTCAGATTTCACCAAGGAACATATGGATGCAGGGATCCATCCCTTGAGTTGTCCCCGCAGTGAGGATGAGCTCGGAGGGAGGATGCTGCAAAGGGGGTGGTTTACACGAGTGTCCCTGGGAATGTGACCCCGACGTTTCCCCCTGGGAATGCCCCTCCATCCCGGATGGGTTTTTCGGGGTGTGCTCACCCCGTTCAGGGAGCAGCAGGTGGAGGAGGCGGCGGATGGGGCGCCGGGGGCCACGTTCCCACGGCTCCCCTGCTCCCGAGAGGTGCTATATTTAAATCAATATTTTCCTGTTTAATCCAAGTGCTGCTAAGTCAACAAACAGAGCCGTGATGGAGAACATCCCTCATTTTCCACCCCCAGACGGATTCTGCCAGGGGGGGAAAGAAAGATCCATGGGATTGCCAGGCTGGCATCCCGCTCATCCCTTCGCCGAGCAGCAAACGGATCCCAAATCCACCCTAAACGCACCCTTGCTCAGTGCTGGGGTGTGCAAGCACGTGCTGTCCTTTCCAGTGGTTTTATGGGAAGCTGGAGGCAGGAAAAAGTCTCTATCTTGAGTTTTGGGTTTTTTTTCCTTGTTTTCTTGAAAGCACCACTTCCTCCCGCAGCTGGAGCAGGATGTGCCTCCAACGGCCCCTCGGGAATTAAAAGCCTCGTGTCCATCATCAGGCACAGGGTGAAGGAGCTCCTGTGCACCCAGGATGGCTTGGATGGCTCCAGCTCCATGGAAAAGCTGGAAAGCACCCAGGACAAACAGTCCTGCCCCCGAGGGAGAACAGCACGTTACCTCTCCGGGTGGGACGTGCCGGGAGGCTGAACCCCCCTCACCTCTGCCAAAACCACTGCCAAACCATGGGGGCTGGGAAAATATCCTGGGGGGATCATGCTGCAGGGGTGCTGGATCCCAGGGGAATATCTTAAGGGAATGATGCTGCAGGGGTGCTGGATCCCAGGGGAATATCTTAAGGGAATGATGCTGCAGGGGTGCTGGCTCCCAGGGGAACATCTTAAGGGAATGATGCTGCAGGGATACCCCACCCCAAGAGACTATCCTGGGAGTGTGAGATCTTGGGAGAGAATATTCTGGGGGAGCATCACCACACACACACACGTGCCAGACCCCGTTATTAATCCCTTCCCAGCACAGAGATGGACACCAGGATGTTCCCAAGGATCACCACCACGATGTGGGATGGATGATCCCACACCCCCAAATTCCCGAGCAGCGATGAACCATTTCCCCCTCCCAGACTCCCCAAACCGGCCCTTTCCATTGAGTTAGGGAGGAGAAAAAAAATGAACAAGTCAAAAATAGAGCTTATTTCTTCTCCTTTGGTCGGGGAGAACATAAATCCCTGCTCCCAGCCAGCCTTCCCGGTGCCAAGTTACATCCGGTCCTCGGTGCTCTCACCAATAATTACGGCAACTCAGCCCCCCCTCTGCCCCCCCCAGCCCAAGCTGGTGCCTTCTGAAATAAAACATCCCAGTTCCACTATCCAATAAATCAAAAGGGGAAATAAAAAACTCCTGGTTTCAGCTGGGCTGTGGCCGGAGCACAAAGAAATCCCGGGGCAGGAGAGAGATTTGGAGATACAGCCGTGGCCTTGCCCTTAAAAGGGAAAATTCGCACCCTCTTCCCCGAGGCTGGAGGGTTCAAGCAAGGTGAGGAGCAGGCTCTGGTCCCACGGGGTGGCCCACGGACATGAGGTGATGCTCGGCCAAACTGGGCTCCCAGCTGGTAAAAATCCACCCGGAATGCTCCCAGAGTTGGGATGGAGCCGGGGTTGGGGGGGGTGGGGTCAGCAGAGCATCCCTGGTACGGGGCCATCGCAGGGTTGGTACCGTCCCCCTGAGCAGGAAATATCTCTTTATAAATTATTCAAATAGGCCATGTATTATATAAACCTAACACATTAATAATTTAGGAATGCCACGGGGTGCTCTGCCATGCCTTGGGGACCTGCCAATGTCCCCGAGGTGGCAGCAGCTCCAGGAGGCCCCTCATTACCCTGCTTAATTATAACTCTTGGTTATTCAACAGCACTTTCCACCCCAAGACTGGAGAGGACAAACTGACACGTTGGGAAAAATGCTGCAAAACTCACCCCAAATTCACCCAAAACATCCCCAAGGAAGTTTTAAACAGGAGCCACCGATGGTTGTTGTCTGGCAGTGGGGACAACAGCCAGAGAAGGAGCTGGATGGGGAGCAGAGGTCCCTGGAGAATGCCATGGGGGGAATAATGCTGCAGGGATAATGGATCCCAAGAGAAAATCCTGGGGGAATGATGCTGTGGGGATGGCAGGCCCCAGAGGGGGATGATGCTGCAGGGATGCTGGATCCCACAAGAATATTTTGGGGGAATAATGCTGCAGGGATGATGGACCCCAGGAGGATATCTTGGAGGAAGATGCTGCAGGGATGCTGGATCCCAAGAGAATATCCTGGGGGAATGATGCTATGGGGATACTAGATCCCATGAGAATATCTTGAGGGAATAATGTTGCAGGGATGATGGATCCCACACGAATATCCTGGGGGGGTGATGCTGCAGGGATGATGGATCCCAAGAGAATATCCTGGGATCCCACAAGAATATTTTGGGGGGAGGATGTTGTAGGGATGCTGGACCCCAGGAGAATATCCTGAGGAGATGATGCTGCAGGGATGCTGGATCCCACAAGAATATCTTGAGGGAATAATGTTGCAGGAATGATGGATCCCAGAAGAATATTTTGGAGGGAGGTTGCTGCAGGGATGCTGGATCCCAGGAGAACATCTTGGACTAATGCTGCTGTGGGGATTCCAGACCCCAGGAGAACATCTGGAGGGAATGATGCCGCGGGGATGCCAGACCCCAGCAGAGCATCCTGGAGGAAGAGGCCGCAGGGATCCAGATTTTGGGAGTATCCAAAGGAAAACCCCCTTGCTCCACGTGGCTCTGCCCTGGCCAGCAAGGGTTACACAGCCCTGGGCACCTCAGCCTTGGCTGTTGGAAGGGAATGGTCCAGCCCATCCTCTCCAACCGGCACCGGAGCAGGGGGAAGAGAGCCCTGCCAGCACCATTCCTGCCAGCTCCCGGCAAATCCCCCGCTGGAACGGGTATTTCTGGGCTTCTCCCAGCGCTATTAAAAGCCCTGTGGGTGCTGGCACTGCTGTGCTCAGGAGGAGGTGATGCTTCCAAGCCCTTCCCGGCACAAACACCCGGAGTGATGGGAACCCAACCCCGCGTTCAAACCACGGCCAAAGGGCCGGCGGTGCCAAAAACCCACCCCAGGAACGATCCCAAAACACGTGGCTGCACTTTGGAGCGAGCAAAGCACCTTCACATCCCCCAAACTACATCAGTTCTGCCCCAGACAGGATCAAACTTTACCCATCCATCAAATATTCGGTGCACGCACAGGAATGTTTTTCCCCCTTTTTCTCCACCCACCAGCACAGCAAAGCCCATGATCCCATGGGAAGGATCGGAGGTTTTTTGAGGGGGAAAATGCAGGTTTGCTCAATAATGGGTTTGACACGGGGAATCCCAAAGAAGAAGGACCGTTTCAGCCTTTGCAGCCAAGGAAAAGGCAATTTCAGGGATGGCCAAGAGCATGACCTTCTATATCAGGACCTTACATATCATAAGATGCTATATATAAGCATAACATTCAATAGATATATTTATAAAACCCCTTGCCACCAAAATATGGTGCTCTTTAACCTGGAAACTGCTTCTTCCCATCCAAAACTCGGGGGTTTATCCGGGAGGTTTGCTCCAACGAACAAGAGCTCGGCCCCTGGGCACTCCTGGGAAGGGCTGGGAAGGCTCTTGGCGCATCCACACATGGGAATTTGTCCACTACAAGGGACACGTGACGGCTCCCCAAAGCCACCAGTGCTCTGGAGGGGTCAGGAATCCTGGGAAACAAAGGTGTTTGTAGGAAGGAGGGGCACTTACCACCTGTGGCTTGGTCCTGGGGCCGTGTTCCTCAGGCAGCCGGGGGCAGCGGGGCAGCCGGGGCGCTGGGGCGGCTGGAGGAGAGCGGGGTCCATCCCCGGGGCCGGGGGACGTGTCACCTGAGTTGAGGGCCAGCATGTACCGCTTGGTGACATCCTCCAGCGAGGGAGGCTGGAGTGTCGGGAAGGCTTTCCCGGGCGAGCGGCCGGCAGCCGGCGCGGGGAGGTGGCCGTGGTGGCCGGAGGGGACGAGCGGCTCGGGGACGGCGATGGGGACGAAGGTGGCGGGCTCGCTGGTGTGCCGCACGTGCTTGGCGGCCGGGCGGCTCTTGGCGAGGGCGGCGGGCGGCGGCTGGTTCTCCTGGTGGGCGGCGCGGTTGGAGCGCTTCTTGGAGCTGCGCCGGGCCAGGCGAGGGGACAGCACGTCGGCCAGCTTGGGGTCGAAGCCGTAGCCGCGGCTGGCGCCCGGCGAGAGGATGGGCTCGCTGCTGGACGGGGGGATGCTGGGCTCCAGCTCGCTGATGGCCTCGCCGGGCCCCTCGAAGGCGCCGGCCGGCAGCTCCCCGCGGCGGCTGGGGTCGCTCAGGGACTTCTTCTTGATGGTCTTGCCGTTGCCCTTCTCGTCGACGAGCTTGGCCATGGCGCCAGGCTGGCTCACGATGGTCTGGATGAGGCTGCTGTAGTCCCGCGGGCCGTCGCTGCTGAGGGACAGGTCGCTGCCCGCGCTGCCTGCGCTGCCGGCGGGCTGGGGGACGCCCGCCTTGGCGCTCAGCGAGCCCAGCAGGTTGCTGTCGACGGAGAAATTCTTCGCCTCCTCTGCCACCGAGCGCCGCCGGTGGGGCATGGGGTCGCTCAGGGAGCGGTAGGGCTCGGTGCCGCCCTCGCCGCCGCCCTCCATCCCGCTGGCACCCGCCGACGGGAACTTCCGTCGGCGCCGCAGGCTGCCGGGGGTGCTCGGTGTCTCGGCTTTGCCAGCTGCAAGGTCTTCGACCGCTGCTGGCGGGTGAGCGGGCAGCGGCATTTCGGAGTCACCGGCCGCCTGCCCGGCGTTGGGCAGCATCCAGGCCTCCACAGCTTGGTGCAGGTCCTGGAAGGGCATCGCCATGGGCTCCGGCTCCGTGACGATGCCCTCGTCCGTCACGCTGGACTCGTGACCCGACAGCTCCTCCACGGATTTACTGCGGGCGAGGTTCTCCTCCGACTGCACTTCCTTCAAGCACCCTGCGCTCTCCACCTGTCCCCGAAGGGTCGTGTCCGTCGTCCCTGCCGGTGCCACCCCCTCAGCGCCCTCCACACCTCCGCTGTCCTTCTGCTCGGCAGCAAAGCCGTAATCCTGCTGGGAACCCATCCTGCTGATCTTCTCGAAGACCTGCCTCGCCTCCTGGATGTACTGATCCTGGATGACCATGGGGAGAGCCTCCTCGTCCCCCCTCTGCCCCCCATCCGGAGCCACCCTGTCCTGGCTGTCGGTGGTGGCCAGGAGGAGCTCAGAGGAGCTCTGCTTCATGGCGCTCTGGAGGAAGAGCCGCCGCGTCCCGGATTTTTCGGAGCAGGTGAAGGACTTGGCGCGGCGCAAAGTGGCCGTGAGGTCCTTGAGCGTTGGCCGCTCGCCCGCTGCCCAGCGGTTGGGGGGGTGAGCGGCCCCGCAGCCGCCAGGGGAGGGGGTGGCAGTGCCAGAGCATCCATCAGAGCCCGAGTCCAGGCTGATCCTCACCCCTTTCTTCTTCACCTTCAGCTCCGAGAGGTCCGATTTGAGGAAGCTGAGGAGGGTCAGGGTCTCGGTGGCAATGTCAGGGTTGGACAAGGACTTGCGGTGCTCGGCCCGCTCCCCCTCCGGCCCTGGCTGCTGTAGGTTCTCGCTCCCACGGTCCGGTTTGGCCTTGGCCATGCCCTGGGGCAGCTTGGGGCGGGCGCGGACCCCCGGCTGTGCCCAGGCCGGGCCATCGCTGGTCCCGAAACTGGGCGACCGATAGATCCCGTACCCCGCCTGGAGAGTCCGCCCTTGGCTGGGCCAACACATCCCAAACTGCTCCTCTTCCTTCAGCGTCTCCGTGCTGGAATACCGACTGCTGCTCCGCGACCCGCCGGGGCTGGCAAAGGGCAGGATGTTCACCTTGGAGACACGGGCCACCACGGGCAGGGGGTGCCGGGGGACCACCCTGGCGCAGCCTTCGGCCTCGGCATCGCCGCCATCCGCCGGGCTCTCCCAGGCACCGCTCTCCTTCTTCTTCTTCCGAGCGGCGCGGGGCCGGAGGGCACCGCTCTGCCCCTCGCCCTCGCTGCCCGACGAGGCGCGGGGAGAACGGGCCGCCGCCGCCGCCGCCGCCGCTTCGTCCTCCCCGTTGGCGCGGGGTGATGGGGAGGAGGAGGGTGGTTGCGGTCGAGCCGAGTTATGCCAGGAATGCGGGCCGGGCTCCGGCGGAGCTCCGCGGGGAGAGCGGAGCGCCGGGTGCGGGACGCGGCTGCGGGGCGGGGGCGGCGGGGGAGCCCCGCGGGCGCCGCTCCCCATCCCGCTCCCCGTCCCGCTCCCGGCGCCGCTCCCGCTGCCCCCGGCCGGCTGCCGGCAGCTCTCCCCGAAGAGTTTGCGCATCGCCGGGACGCTGGGCCAGCGCGGCGGCGGC
>NW_020897803.1:1019892-1040369 GCF_003984885.1 Neopelma chrysocephalum | reverse complement strand
CCCCCTTTTCCTTTTTTTTTTTTTTTTTTGGCTTTTCCTCCTCCCTTCACCCCCTGCTTTTTTATTTGTTGCATTCAAATAAACTTTCCTCCCCGGAGGCGGGGTTTGCTCCCGCTGAGGGGGAGGGTTGAAGTTTGGATCCCTTTTAGTTGGTTATTTATTTAATTTTTCTTTTTTTTTTTTGTGGTTTTTTTTTTTGGAGGGGGCGGTGGGAAGGGGGGGCCGCAGAGCTGCCCTCTCGCTCCCCGGCTCAGTAGGAGCACCTGGCACCACATCCTTCCCCGGCTGCCCATATTTCACCCCCCTCCCGCATCTTTCAAACCCTCCCGCGTCATTCTCCCCCTCCCCGCATTCTTCACCCCCGCCCCTTCATCCTTCATTCCCACCCCTCCCCAGCATCCTTCATCCCCTTCCCTTATATAAAAGGAAGCAACTTTTTACACGGGCATACAGTGATAAGACAAGAGGCTTGAAACTAAAATAGGGGAGATTTTAAATTGGATATTGGGAAGGAATTCTTCCCTGTGAGGGTGGGGAGGCCCTGGCACAGGTTACCCAGAGAAGCTGTGGCTGCCCCATCCCTGGAAGTGTCCAAGGCCAGGTTGGAGCAACCTGGAATAGTGGAATGTGTCCCTGCCCACAGCAGGGGGTCTGGAATGAAATGATCTTTAACGTCCCTCCCAACTCAAACCATCCATGATTCCCTCCATCTCTTCCCAGCTTTTTCTTTTTAGGGGGAAACAGGAAAATTAAACAAAAATATGGGGTACCAGGGAGAGATTCTTCCCGTTGCAGTGGATTTCTCCAGCCCCTGCTTTGCAGCTCGTCCTGGGGAAGGCAGAACACCTTGTTCCCAACGTGCAAAGCTCCCAGCAAAGCACTGCCCCGTGAACAGACTTCCTCGTGGGTTTTCAGCATCGCTTGTCAGCACTTGCTATTTGCAGCCTATAACCCTTTTTTCCCCGAAGACAGCAGATTTAGCGCTGGGGAGGTGAAAACTGAAGGTGGCTGGGATGACTGGGGGGTGAGCCGTGGCCCTGGCAGCCTGGATGGGGCTGGAGAAGTGTCCTGAGCACGCAAAGGATGTTGCTGGCTCTGACTCAGGGTCACAAAAAAACCTGCTGGTGATTAAAAAAAAATCCAATATCCCCTGCAAATGCATTTTTCCGGACCTAAAAAGCACCTCCGGCGATGCCATGGGATGCAAATATTCCTTCCCTGGCTTTCCCTTCCCAACCTCCGCCCTCCTTCCCTGTTCCCCCAGGGCTGGGTGTCTGCTGGCTGTAAGGATGATGTCCCCATGATATCTCCCCCCTTCTGGCATTCAGGATGGGATTTTGGGCAGAGCCACGTATTTCATCCCCTCTGGGTGCTGTAGGAGCTGTTCCTCAGAGCTGGTTTTGAGCATCTCAGAAGGAGAGGAGATGATTTGAAGCACCTCCCTCATCTCTAAGACATCATCCCATCACCCCGGTTCCTAGGCCTGCTGGTTCCAAGGGAACTGCTGACAGGACCCCAAGGGCAGGCAGGACGTGGTTGGACTCAAAGTAACCCTTAAAAGCACCCAGAATTGGTGATTCCAATATCAGGACCCTCATCCTGGGGCCACTGAATGTCCCAGCCTGAGCCCACGCAGTCCCTGCAGCCACCACCAGACTTTTTGGAAGCTGCTTCATTTTTTTTCCCCATCGGAGCTTTATTGTGGTTAAATTTAGTCTTCCCACCTCATCCCACGGGTGCAATCCAGGCACGGGGCGCTGTGATGGAGCAGGGCTCCTTCCTTCCTCCCTCCCTCCCTGGAGCCGGGTGGGCGCCCACAGACCCGGTTGGGAACCTACAGACCCGACTGGGTTTCTCCAAATCTAAATATTTTGCGCCCTCTCCTGGGTCCGGGTGGCGTGGCCGGGCACCTCCCACCCTGTCCCCTCCCTTTTGTCTGGGAGCACCAGGCCGGGGTTGTCCCACCCCCGCCGCTCTCGCAGCCCCCAGGCGTTTTGCCTTTGCGCTGCAAGACCCCAAAAATGCGTCGGAGGGGATTTTGGCAGCACGGAGCTGCCTTTGCCTCCTCCATCGCATCCCGTGCCCCAACCCAAAGTCATTGTCCTCCCCACTGGGACACGGCCACCGCTCCTGCAAAACTGGGTGGTTTGAGCCAACAGCGGCACAGGATCCCCCTCCATCCCAGCCCAAGTGATGCTGAGATCTTTGAGCATCATCCAAGAGCCCGTGACCACTGTGGGCACCCTCCTCATCCTCGTGACAGCAAGGAGACACACTGGGACCACCCCCACTGGATGCTGGGCAGGTCCTTGGGTGGCCAAGTACCCGAGGAGGACACCGGGTACCTGCAGGGAGCAAGTGAGGCTGGAGTTGTGCCCTTGGTCAGGTGCAAGCAGCCAAACTGGAGGGATGTTAATCTCTGGAGATTTGAAGCAAATTGCTTAAATCGACTCAGATGTGATTATGACAACCAGTGAAAAACGCAGTTATCTCTATATATATCTGTATTTATACTCTATATACACACATACACTTATAGATCCACATGCTGTGCTCAGGTGGAGCCTGTGCTGGGCTCAGCCCTCGCCCTGCTCACATATATTCTCTGTATGTACATGCAGTGGGTGTGCACAGGCAGTGAGGAGAGGGGGAGCCTTCTTCTATACATCCTACATGTTAAAGGAGACTGGCAGAGCGATTAGCAGGGTGTCACCTCACCAATCCCTCCTCGCTGGGAGGGAGCAGCATCCAGAGGCTGTGGGAGCAAAGCTCAATCCCCAGTCCAGTGTGGGCCACACCAACAGTGGGACGTGCAGTGAAATGGCTGAGGACACCGAGGAGCTCGGTGACATGGGGTTCCCAACTCCAGGCATTGTGTCCAGGTGTGCTGGCTCCGATTTTGGTGGGTCCTGGTTAGGAGGTGACAGCAGGGCACCACAGACACCAGGATGGGGCTGGTTTGGGGTGCTGGGCTAAGCAAGGAGCTGGACTTAAATGATGCTGAAGGTCCCCAAGCAGGTGACAAAGCTGCTGGCTTGTGTCTGACCCAGCCCATGGTCATGGCTTGGGTGGAAAACCCAGCCTGAGTGTCCCAGTTACCTTTTCCCAGTTCCCAATCTGGCCAGGGATGTTCTGCCACCATTTGGCAGCACCAGTGGTACCAGCGGGTCCCCATCTCTTGCTGGTGTGGCCCCATTCTGGGGACTGGAGTTTGGGGATGTCCAGGAAACATCCATGACACTGATCTTGAGCTGGAGAACCACATGGGCCCATGTCTCCCAGACAGGTAATGAGCTGAGCTAAACCCTCCCCAGCCTGGGAGAGGGTGTCTCCTTTTCACCTCCCCACCAGGGAATTTCTCTTTGAGTAGGGGGAGAAGTTGTCCCCCAGCAGCTCGCCCTGAGCCAGGGACCGTGTCCAGCGTGGTCCCACCATGCTCTCCAGTGGACTTTTATTGCATTGGTGGCTTGGCCACCAAATGTGGTGCTGAGCTGCTCCAACTGAGCAACCAAGCCAGGGAGAGGACGCTGTGGTGGGCTAATACTGCACCGCCGCGGGCTGGAGACGGGATCAAAGTGCTGGAAGCTTGGGAGACGCCGTCCTCCTGTCCTCCAGCACATCCCCAGTTGAAGCCACGGAGCCAAAAGTCAAAACAGTGCCACTGAGGTGGCCCTGTCCTCCCCTAGGAGCCGTAGGTGACGCAGTGGTCGTGGCGCCACTTGGAGCTCACCTTGTCCAGGAGGTAGCGGGTGCTCTCGCGGAACTTGCGCTGGGTGAAGTAGAAGAGGATGGGGTCCAGGACGCTGTTCATGCTGGCGAAGGGCCTGGTGCACTTGTAGGCGATGGCGAAGGCCTGCAGGGCCGGGCAGGGCACGCCGTCGGAGGAGCGGACCATCAGGTAGATGGTCTTGGTGAGGTGGAAGGGCAGGAAGCTGATGGAGAAGACGATGACCACGATGACGACCATGCGCACGGCCTTGTCCTTCCTCTTGTGCACGGCCAGGCCGACCAGCTCGTCCTTCTGGCACAGGATGCGGGCCATGCTGCAGTAGCAGCCCAGGATGGCGGCGAAGGGCAGCAGGAAGCCGGTGACGGTGAGGGTGATGCCGTAGGGGAAGTAGGCGGCCGAGCGGTCGGGGGGGCTCAGGTCGTAGCACACCGTGCGGTTCCGCTGCGTGCCCGTGGAGGCGAAGACGAAGGTGGGCAGGCACTGGGCGACGACGATGAACCACACCCCGGCGCACACCAGCCACGTCAGCTTCTTCCCCTTGCGCTTGTGCCACGAGGCCAGGGGGTGGCAGATGCCCAGGTAGCGCTGGACGCTGATGCAGGTGAGGAAGAAGATGCTGCCGTGGAGGTTGGAGTAGAACTGGAAGCGGACGAACTTGCAGGTGAAGTCCCCGAAAGGCCAGTAGTCCTTCTGGGTGTAGTTGTAGATGAGGAGGGGCAGGGAGCAGACGTAGAGCAGGTCTGCCACGGCCAGGTTGAGCATGTAGATCATGGAGCGGCTCAGCGCCTTCCGCGCCGCCCAGATCTGCCCGATGACCACGGCGTTGAGGGGCAGCCCCACCACGAACACCACCGAGTACACCAGGGGCAGCAGCACCTGCTTGAACTCCTCGTGGAAGGTGCACGAGTTCCTCCCGGCGCCCACCGGGGCCGTCAGGTTGGCCATGGTGGCGGTGCCACCCCCTCAGGGTCCTCTCTGCTGGTGCGGCCCCTCAGCGGCACCTGGGAGGGACAAAGGGGACAGTTGGGGACTCGTCTGCGTGGTGTCACATCCACCGGGGTGAACCTGCGCCGGTGTGTGTGACTCCGTGGGATGGAGCAACTCCCAGTGTTCACCCAGGGTGGGGGATGAGGGGATGGGGAGCAGCCCTGAGGAGGATTTGGGGGTGCTGGGGGAGGAAAAGCTGGACGTGCCCCGTCCATGTGCTCTGGCATCCAGAAACCCCCCGTGCCCTGGGCTGATCCAGCAGGGAAAGGGGGGATTTTGCCCCTCAGGTGAGACCCCCCTGCAGAGCTGCTCCAGCCCTGGGGAACAGCAGCACAAGGATGTGGAGCTGTTGGAGAGAGTCCAGAGGAGGCCCTGGAGATGTTCCAGGGCTGGAGCCCCTCTGCTCTGGAGCCAGGCTGGGAGAGCTGGGGGGGTTCCCCTGGAGAAGAGAAGGCTCCAGGGAGAGCTGAGAGCCCCTTGCAGGGCCTAAAGGGGCTCCAGGAGAGCTGGAGAAGGACTGGGGACAAGGGATGGAGGGACAGGACAAGGGGAATGGCTTCCCGCTGCCAGAGGGCAGGGATAGGTGGGATATTGGGAAGGAATTCCTGGATATGAGGGTGGGCAGGCCCTGGCCCAGGTTGCCCAGAGAAGCTGTGGCTGCCCCATCCCTGGGAGCGTCCAAGGCCAGGCTTGGAAGGTGTCCCTGCCCATGGGAGGGGGTGGAACAAGATGGTCTTTAATGTCCCTTCCAACCCAAACCATGCTGTAATTCCATAGTTCTAAGCCACAAGACTGGATTTAGGGGTCTAACAGGAAAGTGAAGGGGCAGAGAGTGATACACACGAGCCGGTGACACACAGCACAGTGAGGTGACCGCAGTCACCACCATCTCAGCTCCGCTCCCCGTGGCATTTACACCCCTTAGGAAGGTTTGCACAAGGCCAACCCTCCCCTCATCCCGCTCCGGGAGAGGAAACCGCGGCAGGAGATGCCGTTCCGGCCGGCACGGCTTCCTGCTCCTCTGCAGGGGGTGCCAAAGCCCCACAGCCCGTCACCCATCCCGCCCATCCCGGGACATGCCACCCGCCGGGAGCCCGGCACAGCCCGGCCATGGGGGCAGGTGTGGGGACAGCTCTGGGGACGCAGTTCTGGGATGCCCCACATGCCTCCTGTCCCCTGGTACCCCGCTGAGTGCCCCTGCACCCCCATTGAGCCCCCCGCACCTTGCTGGGCGCCCTGGCATCCCACTGAGTCCCTCTGGCACCCCGCCGAGCCCCCAGAACCCCACTGTGCCCCGCAGAGCCCCTCTGCCACCCCATTGTCACCCCAGCTCCGGGCAGTCCCAGTACCCACCTCTGCCACCTCCAAGCCCATAAGCACTGCGGGGCTGTGACATTCCCTATCCCCTGAGTCCCATAAACCTCCCCCGGGACTCCCCAAACCTCCCCCCGGACCCCAGGTTGGGGCAGCACCCACCCAGCACCCACAAGAGCCTCTGCCAGCCTGTGTGCTCCACCCCCGAGGATATGGGGACAAGGTGGTTGGCAAAGGGGTCTTTGGGGGACCCGGGAGAGCATCCTACCTGCCAGGGTGCCACAGGGTGCCAGTGGGCGCCACGGGGTGCTGGAACCTGCTGCAATGCCCGGCACAGAGAAGGTCTGTGCCCCTGTGGCGCTGTGCTTGCCCTGCAGAGCAAGGAGCGCTTCCCCTTTCCAGCCAACGGCAGCTCGGCGGGGAAACGGGAACTGAACCGGGGTGGCAGCGTGGGCACTGCGTGGCACAGCACCCTGGGCGCCACATGGCACTGCACGGCATGGCATGGCATGGCATGGCATGGAAGGGTGGGAATTGCCCTGCATGGGACAGCACCATGGGCATCACATGGCACGGCAGGGTGGGCACTGGGATGCATGGAATGGCACCCTGGGCATGGCATGGCATGGCAAGGTGAGCATTGCATGGTGTAGGTGGGCAGGCTGGGTGCTGTGCCACGTGGAATGGCACCGTGGGCATCACATGGCACAGCAGGACAGGTACTATCCTGCATGGAACAGCACCGTGGGCATCACACTGCATGGCACGGGAAGGCAGGCACTGTGCCACATGGATTTGCACTGTGGGCGTCACGTGGCACGGCAAGGCAGGTTGGGAATTGCCCTGCGTGGAACTGCACCATGGGCATTATATGGCATGGCAGGGTGGGCACTGGGATGCATGGAATGGCACCGTGGGCACGGCATAACATGGCATGGCATGGTGAGTGGTGTGCCACATGGAAGAGCACCATGGGCATGGTATGGCATGGCAGGGCGGGCACTGGGCTGAATTGAATGGTGCTGTGGGCATCACATGGCCCCCTACACACCCCCTCCCCCATGGACACCCCTACACGTGGGCACAGCTCATCATGGGGTCGGGCGGATCATCCCAAAAATCCCTTTTCTCACCCCGAAAAACCCTCACAGGAATCCTTGCCAGCCCTTGGGGAGAGGGGGTTGGTGCCTCCCAAATCCATAGGATTGTGGGCCTGGTGCCCTGATGCAACAGTGCCGGAGAAATCCAGTGGGAAATGAGACTTCTAGGGGGAAAAAAGGGGTGCCTGTGGTGTTGGGGTGCTCTGGTGGATGGGATCACCCTTATCCCAGGGATTTAAGGTGCCTGTGGAGGAGGAACGAGGGTTGGGAAAGAGAAGTGGGACTGTTCTGTGGCCAGATGGGGAAGAGATTAAAAATAATCCTCATTGCTGCTCCCCAGCAGCCTCGAGCTTCCCCTGGCTTTGCCCCCCTCCTACCATCTCGTGTCAGCCCTTCTCCCATGGAATTAGCTTTAATTAACACCCTGTGTTAATAGGAAGGGGGGTCTGCAAGCTGGATACAGCAGGAAAATATCCTGGCGGCTGCTGCCCTCAAATAGGATAAGGGAAGGGGCTTTCCTGCCTTGGAAACCCTCCCCCTTGCTTTGTCCTGCCCACCGTGGGGGGGGGTTGTGGCTCCCTGGCAGGGCTGGACAAAGCTGGGCTGGAGGGAAGCGAAAGCTCGGGCTCAGCAGATTTCCGAGGATGAAGGGGGGATGCTCCACCTCTGTGTGTTCCCTTGGCCAAAGCCACCACACCCCTGTCCCCAAACATTGCCTGGCTGATCCCAAGGTGGCCAAGGATATACCCCCTCTGCCCCAGGACTCCTCGATGGGGACCAAGGTTGGGCTGTTTTAAGGGAAATCTCCAATTAGGGAAGCCTGAAGGTGTAATGATGTGGACAAATTGGGAATTTTGGGGTACTAAACATGGACTGTCGGGAATGGGGCACGAGGATGGTCCCACTGGTGACTCTGCCACCAATGCACCCTGTCCTTGGGTGACCCCCTCTGCCTCTCCAGGCTTCAGTGCCCCATCTCACAAATCACCAGCCCAGTTCCTCTGAGCAACTCTGAGCAATTGGGCAGCATTTCCCTGCTGGAAATGGGAACTGCTGGGAACTGGGAAGGTGCAAGGAGTTGGCCTGGGCTCAGCTGGCAGGGCTGGGTTTGTCTAAACCCACACACACATAATGTACGTAAAGGCTCATAGATTTATGCACCCACATGTGCATAAACACTTACACAAGCACATACACCTTTCTATATAAATAATATATACACCCCTATACGTAAATATACATCCCTCTCCTCTCTGCATTTATCTCTGTGCATAGACAACCATATATATGGCTCCTCACACACTTGCATTTCTCTGTACACACATATAAATATATGTGTCTCCAGTCACACACACATATACAAACTTCCACCCCTCTACACACAAATATGTGTCTCTGAGCACAGGGACTCACCCTCGTGCATATACAGATCTCCATCCACATATATACAAATACATTCATGCTTCTCTACACACATCTGTGCAGACGTGCTCATATATACAATATATTGATACCTCTGAATGTATATATGCACAAATATATATATATATATAAAGGCAGAGGCCAAGCTACCTGGCCCCATCCTGCCCAGTTTGGTTTGGCCCTGTTGGGTCCCATCCTGACTGGTTCAGTCTCACTCCCTCGAATCTGATCCTGCCCAGCCCGATCTCATCCCGCCAGATCCAGCCCTGATTCTTGGGTCTCATCCTGACCCAGTTTTGTCTGACACCCCTGGGCCTGATCCTGCCCAGTTTGTACCCATCCTGCCCAGTCCGGTCTGAACCATTTGGGTCTGATCCTGCCCAGTTCACCATGACCCCCTGTTGGGTCCCATCCTGTCCTGTCGAGCCCCATCCTGCCCAGTTCACTCTGACCCTGCTGGGTTCCTTTCTACTTGTTCCGGCCCCACCCTGCCCTGTCCAGCCCCATCCTGCCCGGTTCACTCTGAACCAGTTGGGTCCCATCTTGCCCTGTCCAGCCCCATCCTGCCCAGTTCACTCTGAACCAGTTGGGTCCCATCCTGTCCCGGTTTGGGTTGTCCTGTCCCCCCTGTGTGCGTCATTTACCGGCAGCGGGATGTGCTGTTTGGCAGCGGGTTCACTCTGACACTCTATAGGGTCTCATCCTGCCCTATCCAGTCCCATCCTGCCCAGTTCACTCTGAGCCAGTTGGTCCTATCCTGTCCTGGTTCTGCCGATCCCATTCCCCCTGTTCCTGGCACTTACTGGCAGCAGGACGTGCTGGGCAGCAGCGGGTTCACTCTGACACTCTTTAGGGTCCCATCCTGCCCTGTCCAGCCCCATCCTGCCCGGTTCACTCTGACCCACGCCGGTCCCATCCTGTCCCGGTTCGGCTTGACCCGTCTCCCCACCCCACACGCGGCACTTACCGGCAGCGGGATGCGCTGGGGGGCAGCGGCTTCACTCTAATCCTTTAAGGTCCCATCCTACCCGGTTCAGCCCCATCCTGCCCCATTCACTTTAATCCTTTAAGGTCCCATCCTGCCCGGTCCAGCCCCATCCTGCCCAGTTGACTCAATCCTTTAGGGTCTCATCCTGCCTGGTCCAGCCCCATCCCTCCTGGTTCACTTTAATCCTTTAAGTTCCCATCCTGCCCGGTCCAGCCCCATCCTGCCCGGTTCACTCAAGACTTTAGGGTCCCATCCTGCCCGGTCCAGCCCCATCCTGCCCGGTTCACCCTGACCCAGCTGGGTCCCATCCTGCCCCGGTTCTATTGATTCCCCCGTGGGCGGCACTTACCGGCAGCAGGATGCGCGGGGCAACGGGTTCACCCAGACCCTTCAGGGTTCCATCCTGCCCTGTCCGGTCCTATCCTGCCCTGTCTGATCCTATCCTGCCCTGTCCGTCCCCATCTGCCCAGTTCACCCTGACCCAGCTGGGTCCCATCCTGCCCGGTTGGGTCTGACCCTGCAGGGGTCCCATCCTGTCCGATCCATCCCCATCCTGCCCGGTCCATCCCCATCCTGTCCCGTTCACCCTGACCCAGCTGGGTGCCCATCCTGCCCGGTTCTGTTGATCCCGTTGCCCCGTTCCCGGCACTTACCGGAGCGGGATGCGCGGGGATCCAGCGGCGCTCCTCGCTCGGGGCCGCCCCGCCGCCGCCGCCGGCCCCGCTCCGCCCCGGGGCCGCCCCGCTCCGCCCCGCTCCGGCCCCGCACCTGCGGGACGGCCCCGCAGGGCGCTGGGGAAGGGGCACAGCTGGATTGGGGCGGGGGGAGGAAGAAGAACAGCTGGGCTGGGGGCCCGACGGCCGCACGGGGGGGAAGGGGTCTGCCCGGCAAACACCCGGCTGGGCACCGTGGGCGAACATCTGTATGGAGGAGGGTGTTTGGGGAGGCTTCCAACAACCCCAAAAGCGGGATCTGCGGGCGTGGGGTGCTCCGGCCGACAGCTGGATTGTCCTGGCCGGAGGCTTGGAGCTGCTGGAGCCCTGGGAACAGGGTCTCCCTGCGGCACCGGCTCCCGAGCAGAGAGGTCGGTGGCTCGGGCACTCATTAACCAGGAAGCGCAGGGCCATTAAGGAGCAATAAGGCAAGGAGACCCGGGGGGACGTGTCTGGAATAAGAGGGCAGATGTATAAACAGCCCAGGGATGCCGGGAATACGGGCTCGGCCCTTCCTTTCCCCGGAAGGTCGTGTCACCCTCACAGATTATTACCTGCTCTCCATTTTAGGAGATGCTGTTCAGCACCTCCTTCCCTTCCACGTCTACCAAGACCCATCATAAGCCCTGACTGATGGAGCACCACGTGTGGGGACTCCCTGGTGTCACCTCATTGCACCACCAGAGCAGGACCCAGATATGAGCCGAGGGGTTTTGGGATGGGATGGGGAGGTGGACTGAGGTGTCTGGATCCCGTTGGCGCCTGCGCTGCAATGGACAACGTGGGCTTTCATCGATCCTGGCACGAACCCACGGCCAGGCCGGACACCGGGGCCAGGGGAGATGGGCTGTGGCAGGAGCTGCCAGGAATATTTGCAACCACAGCCAGGCTGGAGCCATCACCTGCATCCTGGGGCTGCCCAGACTTGTGGGGTTGGGTTGGCGATGGCTCGGTGCCCTGGTGAAATTCCCTGCTCCCTCAGCCTCCACGGGGAGAAGGAAACCGGGGGGGGGGAAAAGTGTCTTTCCCCAGAAAACATTCCTTGTGCAAACAAGCCCAGCATCCTGTGATGGGGAGCCCAGGACTTTCCACAAACATCCAGGGAATGCAGCTGAGAACGGACACAACTCAAACCCTCTGATGAGCCACCGGTGAGGGCACTTATCCCACCTCCAGTGCCGCCTCCCACGAGCTCCAAGCTGGTGAAAAGGAGCTGGTGGCCTCCTCCCTGCTGGCACGTGGGTGTCCTTGCTGGTCCCCAAGGTGAGCAGCCGGCTGTCCTGCTGTGGGGACACTGTAAATACCGGTGGGAGTGTTAAAGAAAGGAAAATAAAAGAGTGGCTCCTGGCTGCCTGCCAGCCCCAACCGCCTCCACCCAGCCCAGCACCTGGACCCAGCCCTGGAGCACCTGGAATAAACGGGCATCCCCCCAGGAATGTCAGGGACAGGAGAGCCAAACTCAGGGGCAGCACCCAGGGCTGAGAAAGAGAATGCAAGCAAAGCACTGTTTTGATGCCTCTTTTTATCCGTACAACACGTTCGTTGGGAAAAATCATTAGGGAAAGGATTCCTCTTGGAGTCTCCGGCTGAATTAATCCTTGGCAAAGAAGGCCTGGCACGGTGGCTGGACTGGGCTTCCCGAGAGCCTTTGGACTCCTGGTTTCTGCTCTTCCGGCTGCTCGTTGCCAGGAACTGCATTAGCTCCTGATTGCAGGCGGCCTTTGCTGCCGCTGTTCCCTAGGGGGAGTGCACATTCCCACCAGGATCCAGGTTCCCAGCCTCCAGCAGGATGCTTGGATACACAGAGGAGCATCTGTGGTCAAGGTCGGGGAGGCATTTGGGACTTGGGACCTGGGACCACATTCCTTCGACAGATGCAAAACCCTTGGAGGTGTAAAGCAGCATTTTTGGGATGCTGAAGTTCCAGGGAAGCCTTGGGGCTGGGATGTCCCCACGGGGAGGTTCCTCAGGGCTTTGAGGTTCTCTCCCAGCACAGACACTCCAGGGATGAAGGCTGGTCCCTCCCGCCTTGGGCTCCAGGCTGGAGATGTCCTGCATGAAAAATTTCATGCCATCCAAAAGCTGTTTATGATGGACATGGAGATAATTCCTCATGTCCTGACCACACCAGCCTGCCAGGGTGGTGGATCTGGTTGGGCTTGCTCATGAGGAGGCCACGCTTGATGGTAACTTTCTCTTTTTAAGCCAGCTCTGAGGATATGCTCACCCTGCTACCCCAGCACCTTGAGTCCCTACATTTTTGGCAGAGAAGGTGTTTGGTGGGGAAGTCTCACCTCCTGAGCTCTGCTCTGACGGTGTCTTCCATCTTCCTGCTGCAGTCACTGTTCACCACAGTCAAACCAGTGCAGCCAATGTGGGAAATCCCCAACAGGAGCTGCCAAATTGTCTGGCTGCTGGACCTCTGAACTGGAGAAACTGGTCAATCTCCATCGCCATAACTCCACTTCCATTATAAACAGCTTTTAGATGGAGTGAAATTCTGGGGCCCCAGGCCCACATTTCTGGCCATCCAGTCCACATTTCCTTCTGGAAGTGAGAAGTTTCCAGCAGCTGCCTGTGAGCCCAATGCACCCGCTCTGCCAGGGCTCAGTGGGAGCTCCAGGAAACCTTGGGTTTGTTGGGAATTCAGATGAAAAAACCTTGGCTTTGCTGCAAGCAGGAGCTGACCCAGAGTTTCTCGAGAAGTCACCTTTTGGCTCGTTTTCCTCTCCAACCTGCTTTCCTGCAGCTCCACGGACGTCAGCACGGGAGGAAGGGCCTGCTGAGCCTCTCCTCCCCCAGATGATTAATGCCATGATCTTCACAGGCTTTCCTTTTCCTCTGCTCCTGCTGGCACACCCTGAAGTGCCTCAGGGATTCAGGGTTGCTTTCCGCTCCTGGCTTTCCTTTGCCCGGGAATCCTTGAGGAGCAGCATGGAGCACAAGGATGGAGCTCCAGGCTCAAGCTTCATCCATGACTTCAGCAAAAGTGGTGGGTGTTTGGGAGGTGGTTGGGAGTAGGAGACCTCATCCATCTTCTGGTGAAGCACGTTGGGAAGGGAGATTTTGGGACTCGCATCTGGCATCTCTGCAGGCCTGGAGGTACCTTTGGTATTTCCCACCCAGGAAAGATTTAAAATAACTTCCCTCAACTCATTGCTGTTTCCTCAACAGCTTGCTTGCCCTGGCTGTTGGACCAGAGACAATTCTCCAGCTGGAGAGCTTTCTCTGGGAAGTGATTGATGCCAATTACACAATTACCCAATCCCCACGATGAGGGATGTAGGGTGGAAGCACTGATGGAGATGCGTTTGAGGTACCACCATCCCAGTGGGACCACCCAGCTGGGCACACTCACAGGGACAAAACAGCTCTTTTAAGGTTGAAAACCAGCATCTCAGGGATGAGTCAACCCAGGGAGCTCCATGATCGTGGTCCATCACCATAAACCAGGGCCAGACACAAGTGTCCCAACTTGCCACCATGTGCTGCTGCAGGAGCACAGGTTGTCCCCCAACACTTGGGTCTTATGGATGGGACAGAGATGGACAAATTTCACCAGGAACCAGCAGTTTTGTGCAACACAAATTCAATGCTTTGCATTAAAAAGTGCCTGGTGCGATTCCTTGTTGCCTCCCGCTGTGTTCTGCAAGGAATAAGGAATTCTGCACGTGACTTCCAAGCCATGTGGCTCAGATCACCCAGCTGGATGGATATGCCATTTTTAGCCCCTGCAATGAGTCTGAGCCTTTCTGGAACGGGAATTTTTAAGTCTTTCTCTGCTCCTTTTGCTCATTAATACCATTAAATGCGGTGCTGTTGGCTCAGGGTGTCCATCCCCTTGCCAAGGGACCAGTGGAGACCTCGGGGACTCTTGAGAAGCCAAAATAACATCCAGCCACGAGGCATCTCCCACAGGGACCAAAACCTGCCAGGAATTTAAACTCAGGGCGTGGAGCCTCAGGGATCTGCTCAACTCTTGGGCTGCTTCTCCTTTTCCTGCAGGTGGGTCCATCACACGCGGCCACCACAGGAAATACTTGAACCACAGTGTCCTGTTCCTTCCACTGCAGAGGCGACCAAACCGGACATTTATTTTGGGAAAAAAACCTTCTGTTTCGTGTCTGACAACATCAGTGATGTCTTCTGGGGGAGCATCTCACATGTCTTCACTTCTCCCTTTCGATTCTGCATCTCAGAAGATCACAACGTGCTCTTGAAGTGGATGAAAAAGGGAAGGCACGTCCCCAGGGATTTATTTTTTAAATTCCAAGAATTTAGCTCTCTCTTATAAGAAAGAAAACGTTTGGGTTTCTGTGAAAGAGCAGGACTACAGAATTTAGACACAGTTTTCTCTTCCATTGCTCACAATGGGCAAAAAAACCCCCACCAGTGCTTGAGGTTTCTACTCAGCTAAACTAAATATGATGGGAATATTTTATGGGAAGATTTTGGAGATATCCCAGATATTATTGCCCCTTGATTTATGGATAGCAGGTTATTCTGTGCTGCTTGCTGGGAGATGACTGGACCACGACTTGCTGGAGGTTTTACCAGGAGCATCCCCACAGAGGGACCATTTTACATCTTCCATCCTCAAATGGGGATGATTCCCATATTTTTCTCCCCAACTAATCCCTCAGGAAACTCTGTGCATCCATTTTTGTGCAAGCAAGGAAGGGCTTAAGGCTCCAACAAAGCCCACCCAGGGCTTTCTGTAGGGTTTGCTTTGTGTTATGGGCAACATTACGTGCAAGAATTAGGGATCCAGGGTCAGCTCAGTGCCCAGGATAAGGGGGGAAACAGGAATAGCTTCCCAGGATGGACTCGATTTTTGCAGGGACGTGGTGCTGGGAGCAGAATTACCTTGGCAGCACCTTCTAAACAAAGCTCAGAGCAGAGCCAGTGCCCAGACACTTCATCCAAACACCGGGGGGAAACCATAACAAGGGAAATACAATCCTGGGGGGTCCTGGCCTTCAATTGTCTGGGTTTGGGCACAGCCAGGCTCGGTTGCTGCACCTTTCTTGGTGTGGTGGCTCGCATGTGCTGGGGGTTTGGGGTGCTGCAGGCAGGGAGGGGGATATTTGGGTGCCAGCAGATGCTCCTGGATTCTCAGGAGATGCTGATATGGATGGCAGGATATGGAGGGCGGGTGCACCCTTAGGGGTTGTAAGACCACCCCGAGCAAGGAGGTCTGTGCCCACCTGGGGTTAAACCACGACCCCATCACTGCTGGGACTGACAGAGAGGGCCAGGGAGCTCCTGGGTCATTGTGATGACCCCAATCCGTGCCTCAGTTTGCCCAGTTGCAGGAGATGAATGCCCAGCCTCCAGGCAAAAGCTCCAAAACGCTCCAGGACCCTCAAACGGAGGGGTTGGACCCCATGGCCTGGATGAGCAGGCAGGGCCTCCCTGCCCTCAACCTGCCTGTCCTCCAGGACACCTGAGAACCTGCCCAAGCCAGAAATGGTCGAGCAGGTCCATCCCCTTGTTGCAAAACCAAGGCAGTGGGGAAGTTCTACGGGGAGGGAGGAGGGGAGTGTGATGGGAAACAAGATCAGCTCGTTCCCCTCGAGCTGGCGTGTGCTGGCAGGAACACTGGGTGACATCATCACAACACCTTTTGCAGTGTTTCCACCTCTCTAATGTGGATTTTTTTATCATCTTCCTGCAAATATGGTTTGATTTTATCCTATTCTGCTCCAAGATGTTATTTTTACATCCATTTATTCAGGCCAGGAGCTGCCAGGGCCTGGGTTACTCTCTCTCCGTGCACGTCAAAGGGAGAGCCCTGATCCCACCAGGGTGGCAATGGCTCTGACATAAACTTTAGGGATAAATGTTCAGACAAATCCAGCATAAACAGAAAAAAAGACTTGTGAAATAGGTTTGATTTACTATATCCAGTAATCCTAGGCATTCTCACTTCCTTCCCGCTATTATCCGATGTCACCTTCTATTCTGGGATTTGCAGAGAAATTCACTCAAAGGAAAACTGAACAATAACAAGGAGGAGATTAAAATAAAACCAGGAAAATAATGGGAATGATGGGCGAGAAGTTGGTTGGGATTCCAGGAAGGTTCAAGGGAATCTCCTGTGCGAGGATGTGACTGCAAGGATCCGAATCCCGGCTGGAGGGGGAGGAGAAGGTGCTGCGGCGCCTTCAAGACCAACTTCAATGGGTGGGTTTGGTCCAAACTGGCTGATCTCAGCAGGGTGGTTGGAGAAAGAGCCATGGGATCCTCTCCAGGATGTGTTGTGGAGGGTTCTGGACCTGCAGCACGTGGATCTGAGCACAACTTCCCGGAGCTCCGCAGGACCTCGTGTTCCAGAGGCCAAGGGATGAGCTGCGACCAGGCTGCTGCAATTAAGCACCTCATTAAATCTCCATTTCCCAGGCACTTTGGCATCTGTTTTTTAGCAGAGACACGAGAGGAAGTGCTGGTTTTCTCCACCAGGACAAGAGCAGGTGCAAACAACTCTTGGCTAAGCCAGACCTTGGGGCGGGACACGCCTCGCGCTCTCCTCTCAGCCCGGCACGCCTGAACGTGCCTCTCTGCTCAGGCCCAGCTTAAGGGCTGAGCTGCATCCCATGTGCTTGATCTCCTCCTGGCTGAGTGTCCAAGTGCCCCGATCCCTGGGATTTTAGAGGCACCACGTGGCCCACGAGCCACCACAGCGTTTGTTGTTTGGGCCATTCCCAAACTGGTGGTGTAACAACCCCAAACCCGGCACTTCCCTCTGTAGTGCTCGTGTGTGCACAAGGCTTTTCTGTCTGCAAACAACCAGGACAGCTCAAGGGCTTGGCTCCCACCCTGCTGGCTCCTGGATTTGTTCCTCCGTTGGCTCTTCTCCCTCTTCCTTGCTCCGTGTTTCGGCAGGAGGGCCCCACTCCTCCCTCCTCATCACTTGCCAGGCGTTAACATGGGAGAGCTCCCTGGTACCAGAGGTGTCACCACGTCACTCCTCAGGGGGTTGGGACCCGTGTGCTGACTTCTTTGGGCCCCTTCCAAGCAGATGTGTCCAGCGGGATGTTCCCCTCCCTTACATTCCCTTCGTAGGTATCGTGCAGGGCCTGGAGGAAACAACGATGTCCACGTAGGTTCTGGGACTGTCACGCAGGTCCTGGGATTGTCACGTTGTCCTAGGATTGCTATATTGTCTTAGGATTGTCCCATTGACCTCGGAATGTCACATTGTCATCCCAGGGCCAGTGAGTCCCAGCATTCACACCAGCGGGCACATGAAACCACTCACTGGTGTGGTGGCAATGCCAAAGGGTCTGGTTTCTTTTCCTCCTCCTCCTCAGGCAGTTAACATTGATTGGGTTTATGAATTAACTGCCCTCAGAGAGTCGGCAGAGCCGGAATGGGGACATTAAACAAACATGAAGCCCTTTTGTGACTCAGGCCCTGGCCCCGCGCCAAGACAAGCACACAAGGCCTCAGCCGGGCTTTGGGAATTGCTCTCTGCTAAATCCACATGGTCCTGGAGAAGACACCGGGTGGGTCTCCCCCCAAATGCAGCTGGGGCAGGTGAAAAACTTCTCCTCTCCCCAGCTCTGCTGCTCAGGACCTTGGTCCTTCAGGCAGAGCAGAGTCAGAACATCCCTGCTCTGGAAAGATGATAAACCTCGTCCCTGAGAGGCACCCGGGTACCACAGTGGCACAGACCTCACCCTGGTCCCTCTTCCAGCCCACACATGCTCCTGCACAGGGATGATGCAGCCCTGTCCTGCAGACTCCCAAAGGTCTCTGTTCTTGAGTAAAATGAGTAAGAGCTGATTGTTCTTTTGGGTGGGAATGATTCAAGAATGATTTAAATAGTAAACCTGTCCTTTTATATGGTCGTTTCCCTCTTTATTCCCCCTCTTGGCTGCCGGGAGGTTTGTAAACATTTATTAAAATCTGCTTTGACATGTCACGAGGAGCATTTCCTTTTGGCTGGCTCCTTACACGTTTGCTTCCATCCAGATTCCCATACAAGGACAATGGGGAGCCAAACCGCTTTCATCCCTCAGAGCCTGCCCAGAACCCCCTCCAGGGTCATGGCTGGGGATCAGGGAGGCTGAGACCTCCCCAAAGTCCTGGCTGAGACCTCCCCAAGGTCCTGGTTGAGACAAATCCTTCTGATGGTGCCGCCCCCGTGCTAAGGAGGGGGATTCGTCCCGTTTGCAAGACAAAAATCCAAAGACAACAGAAAATTCCTGACAAAAAAGAAACCTCCATCACCTTGGGCCGTGGTGTCTCTTTGCATGGATCCACTCTCATCTCAGCAGGAGGAGAGAAACGGAGCCAAAGCCTCTGGGAAACGTTCCATGGCCCAAAGCAGGAGGGACAATCTCTCTTCTTGACCCCCAACCACAGAGCTCTTCTGATCTCCAGGAGAAGACCAGCACTCTCCGGCCAGGTCTCACATGAAGCTTCCTCCCCCCACCACAGGGCACATCAGGAGTGCAGCCTCCTGCCTTTGATCCGTGTGGCCTCGCCAGGACACCGTGAGCTCATCCCCCTCCTCCTCCTCCCTCCCCCTGAGCTCCCAGACATCCTCCAGATGTGCTGCGGCAGGATGAGCACCACGTGCTTGTCAGCAGAGCCCAGATTAAAGCTCTGGCTGAGGAGGATGAACTCCTGTCCCCCGGAGCAGGTGCTCCTGCAGGACAGCAAAGGCCACACGGTCACACCACTGGCAGGGCTGTGCTTGCTCCTGGGAGGTGGGGGAGGCTGGGCCTGGAGAAACATCCCGGCTCAGTCTGGTTTGGAAAGACAGCCCAGGCTCAGCTGGAGAGGAACAACAGTGGGAAGCACCAACATCCCTCCTGACAGAGAGTCTGAGCAGCCTCACCAGGTGATCATCCCACCCCAGCTGCCTCGTTTTGGTTTGATGTGTCCAGATGTGTTCTAAAATTTCCTGAATCTTGAGGCTGCTTCTGTAGATCACGGGGAGAACCAGCTGCCTCCAGAGGACAATTCCCCTTGAACCCCTGGAGATGACATTGGCTGTGTTTTGGAAATACCCTCTGTACTCCTCCAACACTCCCATGGTGGACATTTAACTGCTGAGAGCAGGCTGGGTGAGCCCCCTCCTTCCCCTTGGAGAGGGATCCAGACTTACCCCGTCACCTTAAAGATGTTCTCAAAGCTGTGGAAAACCTCAGCCTTGAAGCTTTTGAGAGAATTAGGTCCCAGTTCCCCTAGTTCTGCTCTGGAGAATGTTTGCTCAGAACATCTGGGAGATTTGCCTGCAGTGAAAGGCCGAGCACAAAGAGCCAAGGTGGCATCTGGTTTGGGGAAAAACCAAGAGATATTGGGCTGGTTGAGTGAAGGCTGGAGAAGGATTTGTGGCACGAAGAGGCACCTACTTGCATGGAATCAGAATAGTTTGGATTGGAAAGGACACAGGGCTCTGGGCACAAAGTGCCACCTGGTGCCTTGGGGGGTCCCAGGTGGTTTTGGGGGGTGCAGTCCCACCAGTGCCTTGATTCCCAAAGAACGTTGCTGAGCATGGCTTGGAGGTGGTCTCGGGTGACAACAAATTCCCTGAAATCATTATGTCTCCAGAAATCCCAGCTGGAATGGACACTGGGCTGCTCGATCCCAGCAGGTCCCATGTGTGGCAGGGTGTCCAACCCAGGCCCTTTGCTCCAGCTCCTCACCCCGACTCCTTCAGCAAGGTTGTCTTTCTGAGGGCCTTCAGAAGCTCTAATCAGCTCCTCCCTTAGCCCAAACAGTCCCATTCCCTCAGGCTCCAGCCTGGGCTTGCCCTCCAGGGCTGTTTGGCTCGGTGCCCTCAGGGGCATCCTCAACATTCACTGTGGGTAAAGGGAGAGGGTCACCAAGCCCCACATTTCGCTCCACGGGGGGCTGGAGGTCCCTCTCTTCCAGCAAAACCTCCCAGTGCACCTTTAACATCCCTCCCAGTGCACCTTTAATGCCCCTCCCAGTGCATCCAGCCTCCCAGTCCAATCGTGGAAGCTTCAATGTAAGGAGGAAAGGTGAAAAAATAGAGAGAAAATTGGTACAACCCCACATTTACTGCCCCAAACTGCCCCTTCCTTCCACCCTGCAAACACAGCAGGCAAGAATGTGCCCCCAGTTTAAAAATGATCCCAGTTTAAAAGTTCTCCCAGTTAAAAAGTGCTCCCAGTTTAAAAATGGTCCCAGTTTAAAAGTTGTCCCAGTTTAAAAGTGCTCCCAGTTTAAAAATGGTCCCAGTTTCT
>NW_020897803.1:1003394-1019882 GCF_003984885.1 Neopelma chrysocephalum | reverse complement strand
GATTCCTTTTCCCTGAGGAAGGATCCTGCTTCGTTTATCCACCCACCCAACTCTTGTTTTCAAAGGACAACGCAAATATTTAACACCACAAAGGGCATCGACGAGCGATCTCTGAATATTTGGGGACAAGGCCTGGGATTATGCAGAGCTTTCTCCTGCCTACCCCTGAATTACAGTGACCTCCCACGAGCAGCCACAGTGGGAGCACTGGGGAAATACCAGTGCCTTGGAAATGCTGCACAAACAGCACGGGCAAAGCCAAATATTTGTCCTTTCACGCTCCCCTAAGAAGGGTTTCTTCTGTGGAGCTCTCCTGGCTCCAGGCTGGGATGAAAGGGAGGGGAAAGAGGCTGGGAAATAATACCAGGGGCAACCAAGCAGCACCAGCATTTTAGGCAGATCCTGGACGGTGAACTCAGCTCCTCTTCCTGGTGTTTCCCAGGACACCGAGTCTTCTTCCTGGATTATTTGAATCAATCATGAACGTGGCCACGTTTCTCGTGGCACTTCGGGGTGTTTGCACTTGGGTCACGGTGCCAGAGAAGGGCGAAAAATGGGGATGAAACACAGAGCAGAAATCCCAAGGAGCTTGGAGAGAAGAGCTGATGCTTCAGCCACATCTCTAACCATGGGTGTTCATCCTCTGGGTTTGGTGGGCTTGGCCCAGCTGGGACACTGGGAAGTGCCAGTTCCCGAGGTTTTGGGTTTCTGGTCCCTGTGAGGACAAAGGATGCCCAGAAAATACTGGAAAACCCCCCGTGATGAGAAGATAAATAGAGGGAATGCAATAATAGAACATGTCTTAAAAGCTCTTGTGCTCTCGAAGGAGATTCTGGAGGGGCCTGACAGTGGCTTTTCCAAGGCAACAGGCACTGAGCAGCACCCTGGAGTGTGTTCCAGAGAGTCATGGAATGCTTTGGGTTGGACGGGATCTTCAAGATCATCTCATTCCAACCACCTCCCACCAGACCAGGTTCCCCCAGCCTTGTCCAACCTGGCCTTGAGCACTGCCGCTGGTTCTGGATCCAGGATTTCATCCTGCCTCTGCCATTCCACAGCCACAGCCACATCCCTTCAGGCCCTTCCCACCTCTGTGAGGAGGAGCAAAGCCTGGGGAGATGTGACCCACAGGGTCAGCCTGCCCTGGGCTTTGTGTCCCAGTGGTCCCTGTGGCTTCCCAGCTGGCACCCACTCCATAGCCAGGGGAGAGGAGCTGTGAGAGCAGAAACTGTTCCCTCTCCATCCTCCTTCCCTCTGTTCTCTGGGCAATTTCCATGGTTTTTCCCTCTGGTTTATGTCCAAACCCTCAGGCCACACAGGACAACAGCAGCCAGGCAGGGAATGGTATTTAGGGGACAAAGAAGATATCCCCAACCTCAGTTCTCCATGGGAAGCAGAGTGGTCAGGAATATCAGGATATCCACACGGGATTTTCATCTCCTGGCGCGTGCTCAGCCAAATAAGGAATTATCCACCTGGGAAAGGGGGTTGGCAGCACATCAGGGGCATCTGCTGTTCCCCAGAACAGTTTTGCCCCACAAAGAGGGGCTTTGGTGCAGCTGCACAAGGCAGCACTTTTACACCCCGGCCTAAATTTACTGATTTTGAGCTTTTAAAAAAATGCTGTTTCTTGGCTGATGGGGGCAGATGCATCGGCAAAACCAGGAATTTTGGAGGTCTTGCAGCACTGAAAGTTGAGGATGCTTTTCCTTAGCTTTCCCTCAGCTTTTCCTCTTCTCCTGTAGGATCCATGCACGAGCTAAGGGTGCTGCCACCGGGCTCTGAGGGGCCAAGCTGTGGTGGTGGAGCCAGGACAAGGTGTTGGTTGTGCTGTGACAGCCTGAGCAGAGTCTCTCCAGGGCTCAGGCTGGGAAGTTAAAATGTCCTGGCCCGTGGCCAGAACAAATATCCCTCTCAGACTCGTTGGGCTGAGGCTGGGAGGTCACTGAGGCTGCTGGCTGGAGCACAGTCCCTGGAGCAGGGTGGTCAGGGGACACTGCTGGCCCTAAGGGTGACCTCAAACTGTCTCTACTGGGCAAAACCCAGAGCAGAAATGGCCAGGAAAACGTGTTCCTGACAGAAACACCCTTTGGTTCCCACTAAGCCTGGCTGTCCCAGCAGCTTGTGAGTGGCAGGGAGGGATCCCCAGGATGCCCAGGCTCCCACTACCTCCACCAGCTTCACCCTGGGGAGGGGCTGAAGGGGGTGAGATCCCCTGGACTGTGACCTAGACCATGATACACCAGAAAAAAGGCATTTTCTGCAGCAATATTTGAAAATAATATCATTTCTTCTCTCTTATTGAGGCAGTCAGTACATGACTGGCCCATCCATTCTGCTCCAAGAGGCTCTGGACTTTTTACTGTGGAGATCCACAGCAGGTCGACCTCTGAAACAGCCTTTAAAGCTCCCAGCTCCTGGAATCCCTCCTGATTTATCCCTGAGTGTGTGCTCCACCCTTGGAGACGAAAAATGCATGGCCAGCTTACAGGTTTGACCATCCTTGGGCATTATCTGGGTGGGTTTGACTTGGCAAAGCCAAAACCCCGCCTGGCCATGGTTAGTTTGGATTTAGCGGAGAAAGTTCAGTTCCTGTGAATTATTTTTAGCGGGAAAAAAAAAAATAATTTCCTTCTACTGCAGCATTTTACTGCAAAAAAAAAAAAAAAGGGAAATGACAGAGAAATGAGGAAGCTCCTCAGAATTAAGCAGCTGAACAGGACGAAATGGTTGCAGAGGGAGTGGAAGTGGGCTGAGGATGCAAATGCAAAGCATTGATTCAAAAAAAAGGGCCCAGGGCAGCCAGAGCTGAACAGCAGGTTGAAAAACGTCATTGGAAGGAAAGAAAATCTCCTGCAGAAGGTCCATGTCACGTCCAAAGGGTCCATGTCACATTCCAAAGGGTCCATGTCACATCCCACTCAGGTGTCTATGGGAAGTTTTGAGGAACAACTTCCCAAAAGGTAAAAAATGGAGTTACCAGGAAGCAAAGCCCCCAGAGAAGAGCTGCAGAGCTTGGTGATGGTGGATGAAATGAGTTGTGGTGGTGGATAAAATGAGTTGTGGTGGTGGATAAAATGGGTTGTGCTGAGTTGCTGAACTGGTGGTGAGGAGGTGCCAGCACCTCCTATGAGATGTCCCTGTCCTGCTGTTCCACAGGGGCATGGGCTGGAGCTGTTATTCCTCAAGGGAAATAAAGATCTCACCTGGTAATCAAGCTCCTCGTGGTTGTAAAGACCTACCCAAGCCCCTGGATTAAGATCCAAGACCCCCTGGATGGAGCTGCTGTGACTGATCCTCCATCACCCACCCAAGGGTGGGTGCAGGGTGACCTGGGGAGGTTATAAAAGTGGGAAAGTTTCCAAAGCAAGGGAATTTTCTGGGGATTAGAACCCCACCTCTGCCTCACAAAATCCCGCGGCCACCAAAGCCGGGCGTGATTCCGAGCAGGTGTCACATTCCTCATTCCTCACCCTTGTCCCTCTCCCAGTGCCCTCTGCCAGCAGTGGGGCACTGGGGCTTATGCAAACACATATAAAAAAACGCAGAACACATTGAAAAAAACACATAAATATACGTTTCTATATAAAATGTTTCACAACACTTTTAAAAAGCGTCCCTGCTGCCACCAGGACCTTCAGGAAATTCCCCGGTGGGCAGGACTTCTCCGGGTGAGAGGAACACAAAAGAGGCCCTTTTGGGTGGGATTAAACCATGTGGTTAAACCTGAGATCACCTGGGGTCAGTTTGCACTGTGAAGGGTAAACATTTGTTCTGAGTGGAAGAGGATTTTTTGGATCCCTCCTTCCTTTTGTGACACTTTATCTGGGGGGGGTAACGAAGCCACCGAGTCTTTCTCTCACTCTTTTCCGAGGAAATCGGGTTTCTTCCAGTCCTGCAGCTGATCCCTCCTCCCCCACAGGGTAGATGTCCACCAGTTTCACAATAATCCCATTAAGTCACAGCCAGACAAAAGCCACAAAGCCGGCCCGAGCAGCAAGGCCGGGGCACGAGGCATTTTTCCTCCCAAAATTTGGGAGGAAAACACCATTCCGGTCAAAGGGAGGTCAAAGTGAATACTTTCTGTCAGTTTATTTTAACCCTTGCCTTGTTTTAGGTTTCTTGCTTAAAAACAAAATAAAATAAATGAGTGGAGGGTTTTTTTGGTTAAAAAAAAGTGAGTTTGAAGTGAAAAGTACCAGAAAAGGGAGAAGGGGGATAATTCCGAACTTTGGGATAAAAGTTCTTTGGCTTCATTTTGTATGAAAGGAATAAAAATCTCCTGAAATTATGACACGTTCTGGGAGTTGAGTTATTCATAGAAACCACGGAACCACAGGATGGTTTGGGTTGGGAAGAATCTTAAAGCTCATCCAGTCCCACCCCTGCCATGGGCAGGGACATCTCCCATTATCCCAGGTTGCTCCAAGCCCTCTCCAACCGTTCCCAACGTTTGAATTCCCTTCCAAAACACCTCCATCCTCAACTAAGATCAGCCTCTGAGCAGCAGAACAACCCTCTGGGGGTAAATCTTTCTCCCCATCCCCCCTGTGGTGCTCACCTGGAATGACTCCTCCTCCTTGGACATCCTTGGATCCACAGCCCTGGGCTGTGAGTGTCCAGGTCAATCACTGCACCATCACTGACACGGCTTGGACTGGGACTCCCCCCCAAAGCAGCACTTTTTTTGGGATACCCAAATGGCTGGATGTGCCCTGGAGTGTCCCCTGTGGTGCTGGAGGGACCATCTCTGTCCCGGGGGTTTGCTTTGGGTAACAGGGTCTTCTGCAGGCCACGGCCAACATCTTCCCTAGGACAGGCATTAATCCCCCAAACCAAGGGTGGGATGGGACAAGGGAGGCAGGAGGAGACCCCCAAAACACCGGGTGACCCCCTGAAGCCAGAGGCTGAAGGAGGGGACCCGCAGGGGTGAAGCTCTCTTCCTCCACCTACGGGCAACCGGGAGGAAGAACAGCTGCTGCAGAGCGAACTTGACATCCCATTTCAACCAGAACTCGGGAGTTCTTCGCTGGCTGGGACAAGAAACGGGAGTATTTTGGAGATGGGGAGGATTTTGGTGCTTCGAGGGGTTGTTGGGAAGCGTTGCTCTTCCTGCAGGCCTTGTGCTGCTGTGATAAGAGCCGGGAGCTGAAATGCAGGGGTGGGTTGCAACATCTGGGAACGGAATGATGGATTTCGAGGAAATGACCTCAGAAAGTCGGGATGAGGCTCAGGACAGCGGGATATTAATCACCAGATGGAACCGGCATCATGGGACGCGGGCACTCACTGCTGCCCGCAGCCCTGCCTGGAGGCATCATCCCAAAAATCCCACCCTCCCAGCGCTGCCGTTGCTCCCACACCTGGAGCATCCCCCCAGGAACTGGACACAGCCAGGAGCCCACGGGAGGAGCAGATGGGGAGCTGCTCCAGGGCTTCGGATGCTTCCCTGGCCGAGCCCCGCGGTTTCTGGGATGCCGCGGTGCGCAGATGGATTTGGGAAGGCTGACGTGTGCGGTGCCAGCGCTTGCCCACCCACTGCTGCCCCCGCTGGGTTATTTTGAGTGCCAGCCCCGTGAGCTCATCCGTGGAGGATGCGGGAGGGGGAGACATGGGAGCGGCGGCATCTTGCTGAGCACGGGGCTGCAGGAGCTGTTTGGGGACAGTTGGTGTCACTTGGCAACTCCCAGCTGGCCAGATGGGCTTTCCTGGTGGCCAGAGGAGAGGAGAAGACCTTTCTGGGCCACGCAGCCAAGGACCTCCTTGAGATGTGTGTCCTGGAGTCGTGTCCAGGGTGATCTGACCTGGGAGCCTGTTCTGAGCACGGGTTGGATCGAAGGGCTCCATGGATCCCTTTCCTAGATCCTGTCTCCTGTACCCGCCATGGAAGCTTCCAGATCTGCTCAAGTGGGGCTCCTGCACTGGAGGAGGAGGCTCTGGGGTGTCCAACTGCTCCCTGAAACCACAGCAATGTCCCTTCCTCCCGGCCCAAAGCTGAGCTCATCCAACCCTTTTCCGAGGAGTTCCAGAAGCTCTGCCAACCCAGCGTGGCATTCCCTGAGCACCTTCCCCTTCTGGCAGCCTTTCTGCCCTGGCTGGAGCTCTGCAGAGCGTCACAGCCCCCATGAACCCCCTGACCAGGGCCATCCTTCCACAATAAACCCGTTTCCAAATGGTGGGAAACCCTGTTGGGAAGGGCACCTGCCAAGGTCCTTCCCAAATGGAATCCACCTCCATCCATACACTTGGGCTCCTTTCCCAGCGGTGTCCAGCCAGCTTCCAACCCGACTGAGAAAAAGAATGGAATGCTGTTAAATGAGCACCCAACCTTTCTGCAGGGAAAGGGAAGGAGCTGGAGCAGTGGGTGGGTGATGAGCTGATGGTGACCAGGCTCCTTCCCTGCCATGAAAACCACAGGGCACAGGAGGAGAGGCCACAAAAAGGGAAACTTCAGAGCAAAGAGGAAATTTCCCAATTCCCTGGAAAGCCCCAGGGATGAAAATCAGGATCCTGCCTTGAGTGTCTGGGTGTGCCTGGGTAGGAGTGGAAGGGACAAGGACCCCGATCCTCCCACTGCTCTCCTGGGACTTTTCTCCCATCCCTTGGTGTGCTTCCAGGGTCTCCCTAGGGAATTTTAGTGCTCCCATGGGGTCCATTTTCCCTCTGGATTTACCCCTTGCTGCCACATCCCCTCAGCACCAGCAGAGGACTCTCCTGCAGCGGGTCCAGCCTCTTCAGCTGAACTGGTTCCCAATTAAATATCAGCACAGGATGGGGTTTGCACTGCTGGGATCAGGGTCTTCCATGCACCTTCCACTGCCTTCCAAGGTCTCCCAGTGCTCATCCCACTGGGTGGGATCTCAGCTGAGAACCCCCCATCCCTTTCTTCCCAAGCTCGGTGGTTTGAGGGCATCTCAGGGCTCCCCCAGGATTTGGAGGGGGGCTGGAAATGGGGTTGTCACATGTTGCCTTTCCACAGTGAGTGGCAAAAGCAGAGGAGCAGGAATTGTTGGGGGAATTTCCCACTCTCCCATCAAATGGGGCTGCAAGACCCACCCAGTCAAGATGGGATTCAGTGTGACAGTCCAGCTGCTCCCCAAAACACACTCCAAGCTGTTGGTGCTTAGACAGGGCTCAAACCTTCAGGTATTTGAGGAGAAATTTAAAATAAACAAGAAAAGAGGGTATTTTAAACTTTCAGGCTTTCCTGAGCATTTATTTGTCAAGGAGCCTGCAAATATTGGTATTGAACCCGTGAAAGCTTTAAAAATAAACTCCTCACAAACCTGAATGATTGATGTGTTATTTCAAGCACCCACTGTTGTGGTTTCCTCCCAAGAAATTGCTGCCTTGGCCCATCCATTTTGGGGAATTTCTGCAGTAATATTAGTCTGTGGGATTTGGGAATCTCCTCCCGCTGTTTGAACACAACGTTGGTCTCCTGGATGGCTCTGGGCCACCATTTGTCACCTTCCCTCACTCAGCACTGATGGACATTTTCCCAAGCCACCACAGGCATGAGGGAAGTGTGGGAGGTCTCTCTGGTGTCTAATATAAAGTTTGAGCTGTTGAGTGGGGGCTCTTTTGGCTCCTTCTCCTTCCTATCACAAGTATTTTTCCCATGAAACTCGTAGGAGCTCAACAGGGTGGAGACTTTATCCCTCTATTAAACTGGCCAGGCAGATCAGAAACGACTCAGAGGGGCAGACAGACTTGTCCCTTGGAAAACCAAGCTCCGAGAAGGAAAACCAGAATTAAAATGGAGGCAGGACTCGAAAAAGAAGTGGATGTAGCCAGTGTTTTACAGTAACACATGGCCTGCTGCCTGCCTCACTCTGATTAAGGATCTGCTTCCTAAAAGGCACGATGAGGAAGGAAAAGCTCTCCTCTGGGATGCTGGGAAGGCTTGGGAGGAGTGTCATCCCTCCAGCCCATGTGGTAGATTTATTGCCTTGGCAGGGAACCATCAGTCCTCTCAACTTTCCCTTCCTGCCCCTGGTGCTGCGGGATGCTCCCAAGAAGTGCTCTGGGCTCGGGTGTTTGTTCCCTGCCAATGGATATTTTTCTTCCTTAATTCTCATTCTTGGCTGTGAGTGACTCACACGAGTCAGCGCAGCAGAGATTGGGGTGTGATGCCGTAAATCCCACGAGCTAAACCTGCTCACGTCATCCCCGTGGAATTCACACCGGAGCCGGGCTGAAAATCCAGAGGGGGTTTTCAGAAGGTCTGTTCTGGGACATATAATTTAGTAATTTTGGGGTTTGTGGCCGTTTCTTTGTCTTTATGCTCATGAGGCTTTGTGTTTTGGCAACTAGAAAGCTCTTGAGGAGAGAAAGCAGAGCTGAGCTTTGTCCCCCAGGGCAGGGGACCGTGAAGTGCTTCTGTCCCACCCCACAGGGGCAGTGGGATGTCAAGTGTAAACTGATTTGAAGGCTGGAGAAATTGGCTCAGGGATGAAAATGAAGGAATTCATAGGATCACAGAATCGTGGAATCCCAGAGGGGTTTGGATTGGGAGGGACCTTAAAGCTCATCTCGTTCCACCCCCTGCCACGGGCAGGGACACCTTCCACTAGCCCAGGTTGCTCCAACCTGGCCTTGGACACTTCCAGGGATGCACAAAGCAGTGGGTTTCTATAAAATTACAATTCCAGAGATCATCCATATCACACAGAAGTTCCCCTTTGAGCTGCTCAGATCGTTGCTGAACAGATTCCAAGGTGATTAATCCCAGTTTGCAATAAATTCATCCATGGAGCTGAGCGTGTCCTGAGCCTTGCCCCAGGCTGGGGACCAAGATAAACTGCAATGGGAAACAAAATGTGTTTGTTCATGGGGACTGCGGTGAGGTCAGGAAACCTCCTCCTGGTGTCTGCAGGGGAAGGTGAGGAGCCTTTGAGAACAAGAGCTTTCAGCACGTGGAGTGAAACATCTCTGCACACATCAGAGGAGACATCAGGAGAGTGCTCATAGAAATAAACTCATTTACTATCAGAAATCCGAGGTGTCTGCATGTTACAAAAATAAAAATGTACAGTCACATTGTCATAAAACTCACCTTTTTTTTTTTAGTATAAGTTAGTGCTTTTACAAACAAACAAACAAAAAAATGCTTCTAGGCACAGATTTCCAGTTGGTACCTCTCCAACTGCTTCAGTGGCACTTGGGGATCAGGATGACAGAGGACATCCCTGGCTGTGTTGCCTGAGGGGGGTGGTTTGATGCCAGCTGGGCATCCAAAGGTGGGGTCTCCAGGTGGGACTGCAGGAACTTTGGGCCTATTTTTGGAACTTTGAGCGTGTTTTTGTCGAATTATTCCGAGCACGGAACTCTGTGCTGGCTCTGCTTTTGGGCGAGTGCAGGAGCCCAGGCCAGAGCTGGCCTGGAGTAATGTCTGTCCCAGTTCAGTGCTCCCCTTGAATTCGTTTCTCCTCATTTCTCCCAGCGATTTGTCTCGCCCCGGTGACCACGCCACGACCTCCCCACAAAGCCAAGCTCCCTCCACGGGCCCCGGGGAAAAAAGGTGCTGCCACGGTGCAAGTCGTGTCTTAACCCAATCCCAGCCTGAAGGACACTCAAGCATGGGGTGAACCACCCTAAAAATGCCCCATTTGCCTTTGCTGATGGTTCTCAGAGCTGACACAGCTTTGCCTCCCGTGGTTGTGGCAGTGCTGGGTGGGATGAGACCCCTCCATGGGACCCTGACTCTGCTGGAGTGGGACTGCAGGAACCTCCCAGTCAACCCTGACCCGTCCCAGTCACCCAAAAATCCCACAGAACCGCGACGTGTCTTTGCCTCCACCAAACCACTTCACAAGAAAGGGGGATGGGAGAAGCTGAGGAGCGCTCCGAGGTTTTGGTCTAAACCAACATCAAACGTGTTTGTCTAATCCCAGAATAGAGCTTTTACAAAATGTGCTGCAGCACGAAGCAATTTTCATTTTTGGGGTGAGGAATCAGCACCCTCGTGGCAAGGAAACCATGGACTGGGGCTCTTGGCTCTCCAACCCAACAATTACTGAGGGGAAGACCAAGGGGACCTCCTGGTGAAGTGTTTTGTGGAGGTTTTCTTCCTTTGAACTGTGATGGTTGATGAGGGATGCAAGGCCAAATCCAGACAGGATTTGGGTTAAGCTTAGCACCACGCTTACTGCTGTGGTTCCTTAAGCCAGGCTTTAGCACTGCCAAAGTTCCTAGGAAAGGTCTGCCTTGTCTGTAAGGGATATGCTGACCGGTTCCAGTGGAGCACTGGGAATACTGGGATCATGGGGAGACCAGACAGCAGCATCTGGGCAGCGTTTTGGGTCATGCCAAGCTGCTAAAGGTCACCTCTGAGCAACAATGAGGAAGGGGCAGCACCAAGGGGATGAACACTGGGCTTTGCCCCTTGGCTGGAAACACGAGCCACCAGTGAGGGGGTTAAAAACAAGCCATGAAGAGCCCACCTTAAATTTTAATGAGCTGGAGGTGATTATTAAAGTCAGCAGCTGGAAGGAAGGTCCGAAAGGTTCCTAAAAGCTTTTAAAGGGTGAACGTTGCTGTTGGGAAGCGCTAATGGGTTTTTTGGAAGATGTTGGTCCCACTGGAGAAACCTACAGGGGACCTGCTTGACGGTGCCAGTGAACTCCAGTGGGGTGGAAGGTCCATCAGCACCCTTGTTCATGGGAAGCCAGCCCTTGGACAGGAACTAGGAGTCCCCTCCCAGCTCTGCCAGCAGGTGCCTGGGCTTGAAGCCGGGAGAGCATTTCCTCAGGGATGCAAAGCCCTGGGAGACCCTTTCCCGCTCCCGGTGATATTTGCACCCGACATTTTCATGAACCTGTTTAGCAGAACCACAGCTCCTCATGGACCCAAAGCCTTTCCTCCCTTGCCAAGGCACAGAGAAACTCCTGCTGCCTCTGTGCCAGGAGATCTGGAGACAGGCAGGTGGAATTCCTCGGGGGGACCTTTCCCACACAGCGTTTTCCCTTTAGAAATAATGCTTTAAGGCATTCAGGGAGTGATTTTTTTTAGCAGATTCGGTCAGCCAGCCTGACAGGTGGGGATATGCCCCAACAGAGGGGCAGGTTTGGATGAAGGGGCAGAGATCCAGGGTTTGTGTGTGGAACCACAGCTTCATCTTCCCGAAAAATATACATCTGGAACAGCAACAAGCAGAGGAGCACGTTGAACTCGGCCCACGCTGGAGCAGGTGCAAACACCCAAAGCCTCAGGCCCCAGAGCATCCCGAGCTCCCTCCATCCCCGGGATAAACCCTCCTGCTGCCGGAGCAGAGCCAGGCTTCCTAGGATTTCAGATCCTTGGATAACGTGTCCGTGTCATTGCTGGTTCCCAGGTGGCTGTTGGGCACGATGCCCAGAGCCACCTCATTGTGGGGCTTCCCCAGCACGTTGCCCCCCCTGAACTTCATGAAGCGCTGCCCCGCCAAGAAGTACAGGATGGGGTCCAGGCAGCTGTTGGTGCTGGCCAGGGGCCGGGTCACCTTGTAGGCCAGGTTGATGGCGTTGAGGGTCTGGCAGCTCAGGTCCCAGCTCCGGAAGGAGTAGTACAGGGTCCGAGTGACGTGAAAAGGGAGGAAGCAGACGATGAAGACCACCAGGACGATGACGATCATCTTGACCGACTTCTTCTTGGAGCGGGAGAGGCGGGAGATGCCGCGCGTGGGCTGGAGCAGCCGCCGCGCCATCAGGCAGTAGCACACGATGATGGCCAGGAAGGGGATGCAGAAGAGCAGCACCAGCATCACCGAGCTGTAGATGACGAACTGGCCGAAGAGCTCCTTGCTGGAGGTGTCGTGGCAGGTGATGGTGTCGCCCTTGGCGCTGGTGGTGACGAAGAAGAGCACGGGCGACTGGCAGGCCACGGTCACCGCCCAGACGGCCGCCGACACGCGCCGGGCGTGCCGGACGTGCCCCCACTGCAGCGAGCGCAGCGGGTAGCAGATGCCCAGGAAGCGGTGGATGCTGATGCAGAGCAGGAAGAGGATGCTGCAGTAGAGGTTGGTGTAGAAGAGGAAGCGGACTATCTTGCACAGGCCCACGCTGAAGGGCCAGTTGTCCCCCATGGCGTAGTAGTACACCAGGAGGGGCAGCGACACCACGTAGAGCGTGTCCGAGATGGCCAGGTTGAACATGTAGGTGGTGGAGGCGTTCCAGGTCTTGATCCTGAAGATGAAGGCGTAGAGGGCCAGCAGGTTGAGGAAGAGCCCCACCACGCACACGATGCCGTAGGACACGGGCAGCAGGACGTACTTGAAGTCCTCATCAAATATGCACTTGTAGGGGTTGTCGTCCGTGCCACCCGGGTCCAAGGAGCTGTTGGTGACTCTGGTCCAGTCTGGAGGGATTGTGAGGTTCGCCATCGCCCTGGAGGGGAAAGCAAAGAGGCCGTAAGGACATGGAGCAAGGATTCGTCCCTGGGTGAGGGGGGTTAGGTGAGAACACCCCAGTGCCACAGTGCTGTGACACGCTGGGAGGTCCAGGAGGTCATTTATTCCTGTTCCTACACCCTCCCCTTCTCCTCCCACCAAGGTTGCCATCAATGCTTGGCTGGTGCTGTCCCCAAGCGACCCACAAGCACAGCTGGCAGTGCCATCTCTGCAGGTGACAATGACTCCAGACTGGCCCTGTGTGCCTTCTGCCAGCTCATCACCAACCCACAGGGACCATGGTGTTGGGTGCTGACACAGCTGAGGTGGTCCCTGCCACAGAGGATTGATGGTCAAACAGATAAAAGGGAATTTTATTTAACCTCGTTTTGCATCTGGAGCACAGAGGTGGAACTAAGGTGCACCAACAAATCCCAGGCCCAGTTCAACGTCCCAGTCCACCTTTCCAACCAGGTTCCCACAGAAATTTGGATTCCTGTATCCCAGAGCAGGAAAGATGCTCCATTCTGTGTTTAACCAGCCACGAGGAGTGACTCAGCTGAGCACCATGAAAATTGGATCCTACTAAACCCCAGCAGAGAGGGCAAGAAAGCAGAGCTGTGCTTTTCCAGGAGCAATCCCTGGGATGGGCCCCGATTTCAGAGGTCCTCAGCTCCTTCTGGCAGAGGAAACATCCCCACATCTGTAATCAAACCTTGCCAAAGGGAGCGTGTTCACCACCACAGGGGCTCTGCCTGGGCTGGCTGTTATTGGTGAGGGTGGTTTTAACGGGGTTAGTGTTGGGCTGATGGTGACCAGCTCCCAGGTCCTGCTTGCTGGCCTTGGGACCTGCTTCTCCAGCATCCCAGCTGGTTTCTGCATGGGAATGATCAGCTGAGAGGAGGAAAATGGACTTGAAAGAGTCTCTGCAGACACACAGAGTCTGGCAGTGTCTGCACGAGGAGGGACAAGGGCTCTTTTGTGTGTGGAGACAGCTCTGGACCCAGCTGACACCCGATCCCTGAGCGAGCCCATCACTCAGGAATCAAAGGAAAATGCATTTCCTCCCTTCCCGTAAGAGAGGCTGCTCCCATCCCAGTGCTGTGCCCTGTTACTTACGGGAAGCTGCGGAAACGGGGGGTCACAGGGAGATGGATCCAGGGCAGGAGCTCAGGGACCAGGAGAAAAGGTTGGGGAGGAGGAGCCCTGACCCAAATCTCACTATGATTTTAGGTGGAAAGGAGCAATCCCAGCCCTCTCAGCTCCGCCCTGGTGCCACCGTGCTGTGGGACAGCCTGGCCAGGCCCTTCCTCCACCCCAAAAATAGCCAGAACCCCTCATTTCTCCCTAATTAAGCTCCCAAAGGATCCGTGTGTCTCTTCTTTCCCCCACCTTTGGAGGGCAGCTCCACTCCACAAACGGAGCTGTCCCCAGGAAGCAGCCATGGGCCTCAGTTTCCCCTCCTGTCCCCAGGCTGACAAACAGCAGAGTTGAATTAGTTTTCCCCGTGAAAAGTATTTTTCTGGGGGTGTTTTTGTTTCCTGAAGGGTTTTTGCAGTACCTTGAGCCAAGCTCAAAAGAGGAAAGGGAACCTGGATAAAAGATGTAATGACTTCATGGCTTTGTTTAGATCCAGAGCTCTCCTGCTCCTGCCCCAGGTCAGATCCTGCAGGGAGGAAGGCAGTGAAAATTTCCTGGAAGCTGCCAACCTGGCTGATCTCTCACTCCTTAAAAAGCACCTTGAGCTGATGGAGGAGGTGTGAAGTGATGGCTCCAGCCCATCACAAGGGGACACTCCAGTCCTTGCTCCAAGGACTGGAACAAACCTGTCCAGAAGTGGCACAGACACGATCCCTGCTGCTGTTCCCCCCATTTAACTGCTTTTCCCCTCCCAGCAGACCACAAGGAGCACTGGCTGAGGCTCCCACTGCCCAGGGATGTGGGTGGAAACCACACACATGCTCACACCCTTAGTACATCTGCAACATCTGTACAAACACAAATCTAACTTCAGGAACACTCTGTGATGAACACGAGGAGCCAGCACTGGTCTTGCTTTGTCCTGGCCTCAGGGTTTTGCTTTTCCTGCACTCAGATCAGCTCTGGCCCCATCCTGCTTCCCTCGAGCCCTCAGCAGAGGGGCTGTGGCTGCGGAAGGAGAGGGTTAACAGTGCTCAGGCAGACGGCAAAACACTTCCCAGCTGCTCTTCTCCGCAGCTCCTGCCTTCCCTCGGAGCTTTGCAGATCTGTGGCCAGGCAGAGAGAGGTTGCCCACAGATCTGGCAAGAGATTAAACGGGTCAGAGAGGCCACCGTGGCCGAGAGGAGCCACACAAGATGCAGGGAAGGGTGAGAGGGTTCCAGAGGGTTCCAGAGGCTGCAGCCTTGCAGCGGTTTCTCTGTGCCTTTCCATCTGCACCCCCTCTATCCCTGCAGACTGATGGGGACAAGCTCAGCCCCCTTTCCAGCCACCTCCCCACAGGCTCCTGAGCTAGAAAACCCCACAAGGTGTTTCCAACCCCTCCCTGAGCCAAGGTGGGGAATCTCCTCCGGCTGCCACCACGGAGCCAGGGATGGGCCAGGAGCCAGGGACGTGCCAGGAGCCAGGGATGGGCCAGGAGCCAGGGATGTGCCAGGAGCCAGGGATGTGCCACGTCGCTCGTCTCCGTCTCCAGGACAAGGAGCAAACGGGGCTCTCTGGCTGAATGGAGCCTTGTCCCTGCTGTTGTGCTCTCCCTCCTTTTCCCTCTGGAAATGCAAAAGTCTTTCTTGTTCATTTTTCAACCTCGTTTTGCCCGGAACGCTCAGGACAAAACCTGCTGTGTCTGCGGGGCCCGTGGCTGCATCCACCCCCTCAATCCCAGCCCTGCTGCATCCACAGCGACCCGGAGGGGACACGGGCAGCCAAGGCATCTGAAGGCACAAAGGCTGGCACTTGGCAGCTGCCCTTTGCTGCCCACGGGCCAGATGGCACGAACACCAGCTCTGCCAGTGACACATCCAGCCCCCGGCAGGGACAGGGGAGGGCGGAAGCACCAGCGATCCCTGAGGGTGCCAAGCAGGATAAATGATCCCAGCATTCCCAAAAGGTGACAACCACCTGCATCCGCCTGCATCCTGTCTCCCGGCCCTTTCCAAGGACCTGGTTGCAATGCCTGGACCACCTCTCTCTCCAGCACGTTTAATCCCATGGGATATGGGGTTTTTTCCCCAGAAAACTGGTAGTGAACGGGAGAAGAACCCGGTGATAAGAGGAGCCTGGGCAGATCCGTGTCCTGGCAGCCACATGCCCTCCAGTATATCTCCCCACAGGCATGTGCATGTGTTGTCAGCATCCCAAAATGCTCCTGTAACAGTATCTCCCCTGGATATTGGGATGAGTCAATATGGGGAAGGAGGGAGCTGTCACCAGAGAAGGTCACGGGCAGCACCCCAGGCCAGCAGAAAGGGACCAGGGGTTAGACACTCAATTTCAGAGTAAAGGGCTTTAATCTTGATTTCTGCCTCATTTTTCAGCATTCCCAGTGCCATCCCAGTGGTCACCATCCATCCATTCCCGGGGAACCTGCCAGCAGCAGCAAAGTCCCTAAAGACATCCAAGCCCGACCAAATGACGGCTGCGATGGATCTGTTTTCACAGGCAGGGGTTGATGAGGTTTAATTGGCCTTCCCAAATAATTAATGTGGATTAATTTACCAGCAGGACCTCACAGATGCAGCCCTTTGTCCTGCCACAGCTCCCGTCGCTTCCCGCCAGAGGTCGAAACCACGACCCACTTCCCACATCTCCGCCACCTCCTTTCCAAGGGAAACCAGGAGAGCGGGGGTGTTCTCCCTGCCCTAATTTACAGGCATTTAGTGGACTCATCAAAACAAAAGGAACTACTCCAGACCCTGGGAAGCAAAAGAACTGGCATGGTTTTCCCTCCTCTGGGACTGTGGTCAAACCCTCCCTGACCCGACACAAGCCGGCGGCGCGTTCGGACACCCCCGAGCCCGGCGGGTTGGGAGAGGGGAGACGGGACCAGGCTGAAACCTGAGCCTGCCCAAACTGCCTGGTTGGCATCTGCCCTTTCCCCTGGGCTCCTCTCTGCCACGCTGACCTTCAGAGCCTTCCTCCTC
>NW_020897803.1:982214-1003384 GCF_003984885.1 Neopelma chrysocephalum | reverse complement strand
GCTGTCCCACTGCCACCACCCCCTGCTGTCCCACTGCCACCATCCCCAGCTGTCCCAGTGCCACCATCCCCAGCTGTCCCAGTGCCACCATCCCCAGCTCTCCTATGGCACCATCCCCAGCTCTCCCAGTTCCACCATCCCCAGCTCTCCCAGTGCCAACATTCCCAGCTGTCCCACTGCCCCCACCCCCTGCTGTCCCAGTGCCACTATCCCCTGCTGTCCCACTGCCACCATCCCCAGCTCTCCCAGTTCCATCATCCCCAGCTGTCCCAGTGCCACCACCCCCTGCTGTCCCAGTTCCACCATCCCCAGCTGTCCCAGTGCCACCATCCCCAGCTCTTCCCGGAGCTTCTCTCCAGCGATCCCAAGGCAAGGTACCTCTAGGATCCATTTCCAGAATATCTAAGCAGCTTCAGAGGCTTTATCCATCTCCCCACCTGGAGCCTTAGGCATGTCCCTCTTTTATCCCCAGTGGGTCTGACCTACCCCTTCCTCCACCCCAAAAATAACCAGAACCCCTCATTCCTCCCAAATTAAGCTCCCAAAGAATCCGTGTTTCTCTTCTTTTCCCCACCTTTGGAGGGCAGCTCCACTCCACAAATGGAGTTGTCCCCAGGAAGCAGCCACGGGCCTCAGTTTCCCCTCCTGTCCCCAGGCTGACAAACAGCAGAGTTGAATTAGTTTTCTCTGTGAAAAGTATTTTTCTGGGGGTGTTTTTGTTTCCTGGAGGGTTTTCGTAGTACCTTGAGCCAAGGTACTCAAAAGAGGAAAGGGAGCTTGGATAAAAGATGTAATGATTTTATGGTTTTGTTCATAGGTCAAATAAAATGTTTTGCTTTGGGACAAATGATTTTTTCAGGGAATTTCTGGTTTCCCCCAAGAAACTCCCTGAACTCCTCCCTGAATCAATCCCCCTTCCAACCTTTGCTTCCCAGCTGGTACCAAAACCTTCTGCCTTGGTCTCCATCCTGGGAAATCAATCCCATTGATTTCCAGCACAGCAGGTCTCTGGGGATGGATCCTGCTGGCAGCAAACATCAACTCAGGTCAATATTTAATCCCTCCATCAACACTTCCTTCCTGCTTTGGCAAAGGTGATGCTCCCTGCCTGCTCCCTGCTCCCTGCATCCCTATTTCACCTTCTCCCCAGGAGACCCTGCAGCACCCTATGGGATCGGGGGACGATCCTATTTGAGCCCCCAGACCTTGCTTTTTATTTATTGCACATGAAAAATGAGACACTTGCATCTTTTAGGCTTCCTGGAGGTGTTTATACCAGGAATTTGGCTTCGGGTTTTGCCCTCCATGATTTTCTGGTGCTCGTTGGAGGAAGCAACAGTTGGACTCGGAGACGAGCGCGGGACCAGTTTGCATCAATCCCCTGCTTTTTGGTGACTGTTTTCCCCTCCAAGCTCCATATCTGGGAGAAATGACATTTCCACGGAGACCTACCAGCCCAAGGGAGCCACCCAGCAACCCCACAACCACCCTGGCAACCCCAAACTTCTGGGAGATAACCAGAGACCTCGGATAACACAATTATCAGGCTCCACCACGGCACCAGAGTCACCGGGAAGCCAAAGCACCGCCACGGGGTGGATTTTGGGGGATGATTTTCTCCTCCATGGAAGCCACAGGGTCTTTGCTCCGTGGCCTGGTTTCCTGGGGGGTGCTGAGCAGGGAGGAGGGAGCCCCAGCACGCTCCAGTGCCGGCCAACTATTCATGGCTTTGGCTCCACGTCAAGAGCCGGAGATAAAAATCGCACTGGGCAGAGACAGGATAAAGTCACTCAGTGCCACGACAGTCCAAAATACTTCTGGGGGTTTTAGAAACCACTAAACCCCAAAACACGGCCATGCTTCAAGGCTTGGCATATTTAGGGGTCTCCTCTTTAACCCCCCAGGCACCGAGGCTGAAGTTCCCTTTGCTTGAGTAGAAATAAGAGGAATTTGGTGGTACAAAACAGCCCAATTTTGGCAGCAGTGACCTTGAGCCAGGGGCACCATCCCCCAGTGTCAGTGGCCCCACAAGGGCAGGGTTTGCTGCTCCTCACCTCGTGCACAGGAAGGCAGTGGGTTGCCAAATGGGTTTTGCAAGAACCCGATAAGAAAACTGGAACAGAAAGAGAAATTCGACGTTTTGCCCTTAAAGTCGTTCCTGCAGTGATGCCAGGCAGTGCCCAGTTCTGGGAAAGAAGGGTGTCTGGGGGGAAAGAAGGGCGTTTTGGGGGTTAGGAGCTGCTAAAAGGAGTCAAAGGGTTTGAAATCAGAGCGTCACCCATACCAGTGCAAATTAAAACACCCCTAAAGAGTTTAAAGAGGGACCCAAGCAAGCAAAGAGGTGGAAAAACACACGTTGGAGCAAGCAGGGAGCGAGCTCCACGGCTTTGAGCAGAGGTGTGTACGGGAAATCCCGGATAAACAGCCAGTGAATTCCCCCGGGAGCGGAGAAACCGAGCGGCAAAGAGATGATCGCGAATTAACGCATAAAAAAAATCAAACGAATCAGGCCAAGAGGAGCAAAGGGAGCAGGAGCTTCCTCGAGTGCACGGCTCGGCAGCTCCTGCCAGCGGCTCGGTGCGGGGCTGCTGCTCCCACCCCCCCCGGCTTGGGGGCATTTTTGGGGTTTTTGGGGCGGTTTTGAGTGGTAGCCCGGGCAAGTTTGTGGGGTGCGAGGAGAATCGGGGGTCGGCTCTGCCCGTGCGGTGTCCGGCTCCCCGCTTTGGGTGCGTGGGGACTCTCTGTCACCCGTGGCACCCACCCCGCAGCAAGTGCCACCCCCGTGTGTGTGTCCGTGTGTCGGTGTGTCCGTGTGTCGGTGTGTCCGTGTCCCACCCATGTGTGTGAGTGTGCGTGTCCCCCACCCATGTCCCCGCTCCCACCCGACCCCGGGGGTCGCCCCCCCACCGTCCCTCCCTGTCGCAGCCCGTCCTGTGTGGGCAGGACACGCATCCCATTGTCCCGCCATGGTCCCATTATCCCCCCGTTATCCCCCCACTGTCCCCCCACTGTCCCCCCGGCCGCTGCCACCGCGCTCACCGGGCGATGCCGAGCCGGGGGTCGGTGCCGGGGGTCGGTGCCGGGGGTCGGAGCCGATGGCCCCGCTCAGGAGGGCGGCGGAGGCAGCGCCATGCCCGGTCCGCTCCTTGCCCCTGCTCCTTGTCCCGGTCCCGGTGCCGCGTGTGAGCCGGGACGGGCTCGGGGGTGGGGCCGCACCGCCCTCCCGGCGCTGGGAACCGGGCTGGGAACGGGGCAGGACCGGGGCCAGGACCGCCCCCACCAGCGCTGGGACCGCCCCCACCCCCGGGACGGGACGGGAATGTTCCTGCCGGGATGGGGACATGGTGGGATTAGGGCTGGGACAGGGACGGGACACCCCCCGCAGGGACTGGGATCGGAACAGGAGCCGGGATGGGACCATGGGTGGGACCGGGATGAGGGCTAGAGCAGGAGCCCCCCGCTCCCTCCGCCGGGAATGGGAGTGTGGATGGGATCGGGGCTGGGAACGGGACCGGGCACCGACCGCTCCTCCCTTGACCCCCGCGAACGGGACCGGGGTAGGAGCTAAGGCAGGAACCCCCCATCCAATGGAGCACGGATGGCATCAGGGTTGGGAATGACACTGGAGAGGGATGATCGCCCCCCAAATGCCCCCCGGGGACGGGGATACCGAAAAGAGGCAGAAACAAACTCCTTCACAGCAATTTGTGGGTGTTACAAAGGACATTGTTTATTCTTGCTCTCCTGGGAACTGCGAGGGGCTGGGCTAAGCCACAAACGGGGCTCCAGCTCCCCCAGGGAGGAGCAGACCTGTCCGAATCCCTCTGCTGGGATGCAAAACACCCACAGAAACATAAAGGGTGTTGGACCATCCTGTGGAAGAGAAGCCCTTCAAGGGCCCTGCATTTCTAGGAAATGGAGTTTGGGTGCTGTGGGTGTTAGCTGGCAGGTTGTGTGTCCCATATCCCCCCAACACCCTGTGGAGATGCCCTGGGATCCGTCTCCATTCATCCCTGTCACGACAAGGCCTCCCGAGAAGCTTTGGGAAGCTGTGGAGGGCCCCCCCCACCCCCACTTTTGCAGCCTGCCCTAAATTTCCGGGAAATATATCAAGTTTGGGTTCCGTGGGTGTGAACTGGGAGGTTATGGCCCCCATATCATCTCTGGAGTCTGTCCCTGCTGGGTCCTGGCACGACACAGCCTCCCAAGGAGCCGCAGGAAGCTCTGGAGGGACACCACCCTCTCCCTGAGGGTGTCTGCTGCCCGAGGGACGATGACCAGGTCCAACCCCACCTCCCCACTCACCTGGGCGACAAACCTCCAAATCTGGGGGGGGGCTGAAGGTTCCCTGGCCGGGCTGGGGCTGGAGAACAACAAGCCCCACTGATTCAACGTGCAGGCGGTCCCGTTGTTTTCCACCGCCGCGGGTTCCCTCGTGCATTCCCCATCTGCGGCCCTGGGTGGGAGCCAGATCCTCCTGCTCCAGCTGGATCTCGTTCCGTGGAGGGGCTCCTCGGATACGGCCAGGGGAGGACCACAAAGCCCCCGGTGGAGGAGGGGAAGGGCACCGGTGCCATCTATTATTCAGCAGCAGAAAGCAGCAGCCGGCTGAGGAGGAGGAGGATGTGAAGGCCTGGCACGGAAACGGGGCTGCAGAGATCTTGCTGATGGACATCCATGCCAGAAAAGAAGGGGAAAAAAAATATGCCCGTTTCCTCCTTCTGATGTAATTTGTTTAAGGAGGGAAAACAATACATCACGTCGCAGCTATTTGGGGCTGATAAGGAGGAAGGACAAGCTCGGTGCTTGCGCAGAGGGAGATGCCTGGGCAGAGCTCTTGAGCGAGGTAAAGTGCCCCTGGGTGCCCAGCTAAGCCCAGCTCTCCTGGATTGGGAAGCACTTCTTGGGCAAAGGTTGGGTTAACCGGCCCACAGCACCTTGGTTTCATCCCCCAAATCCTCCACCCCGGCTCCCTCCAAAGGAGGGACGGTGTCCAGGGGTGATGGATGGAGCTGTGGATGATTTCCAGAGGCTTGTTTGTGACCCGTGGGGGGGTTGCTGCTGCTCAGCAGCCCCTGCCTGGCGCCGGCTCCCCCAGCCTGGTCCTCCAAGGGCTGAACACCCGCAGCTCTTCCACCACAAGATGAAGCCAAAAGGCTCAAAAACAAGAGGAAGGCGCCTTTTCCATCTCCAAGGGTGATTAATTATGGCCACGACCTCCGGAGTGCTTTGGTTGCTGGATGCTTCCACAGGCGAGAGGAGATGTTTTTCTGAGAGCTTGTTTGGAGCAGGAAAGTGGTCCCCTGGAGACTCCTCTTCCCATCAGACCTTTTCCAAACCTGGTTGAAGTCCCAGCAGCTTCCCAGCTTCACTGCCCACTGCGAGGAAAAGCCTTTCCTTTCCCTCCTTTTGCTTTCTCTCCCCTTTTCCCACTCGTTTGGGCACGAGGGACGTGTGAGGAGGGTGAAGGGCGCCCACCCTGACCCACCTTTCCTGATTCCTGTCCTTCACGCGGGCAACTCTCACCTGTTACCCAGGGCACCCAAACCAAGAGCCTCCCTGCCCCCCAATCTCCATTTCCCAGCCCCAGAGCGGCTCAAAGAAGCCAAAGGAAGAGGCAGATGTTTCCAATCCCATTGAAAAGGGAACGATTTGTGCAGCTGCAGCAGCAGAACACGGCGGCTGGCGGCGAGACCCGCGCGAGCCGACCTGGAAAGCGGCCCCATGGTTCATTTTTCAGCTGTTTTGGCAGCAGGGCAGGTTTCTAAGACACTTTCAAAACATTTCCATGTTGACTAGTGGGGAGGAATGTGATACAGGAATGGGAGGAGCTGGGTGGCCACGGCAGAGCCCTGCTGGGCTGCACCCATGGGTGCAGCCAAAACCCGCAGGGAGACACCAGAAGGGCTTGAGACAAGCTGGGATCTATCAAATCTCTTTTCATTGCTTGTTTTGTTAAAGTCTTAGTGGAAGAAAGGATGGAAAGTTTCCAGATTTGTCGGGTTGAGCCTGCAGACCTGCCTGGCGTTGGCTGGTGGGAGAGGAGAGGGTGAATGTTCATCCAAATCTGTGCCAGTGCAAACTGATGCCCTGATCCAACGTGACTTGGTCACTTCTCATGGTCCCTTGGCTGGCAAGATGCCCAACCACCTAACTGGGAGGCAGAAACGTGCCCTGTGTGATGCAGGAGGCACATCCCGTGGGAACAGGAGGCACGTTCCATGGGAGCAGCTCTGATTTTGCTGCCTCGCAGGGTGGCTGCATTTTCCCTCCAGGATGCCCTAATTCAGGGCCATCAGCAACTTCGAAGGGTATATGAGGGGCAGCAAAAGCCAACCCAGCTGGAGAATGAAGCCTCTGCTCATGGTGCCAACGGGGTCAGGAGGGGCTGGTACCCACTGGGTGCTCTGGAGAGCACCTTCCCAGCAGCCAAGGAGCTCCAAAATAGGGTTGGTTAGTTGGAGGTGGGAGCTGGGGCTGGAATAAGGTTGGAAAAGCCCTCCAAGATCGAGTCTGACTGTAAACCCAGCACCACTAACCCACGGCCCCAAGTGCCACATCCGCAGGTTCTTTGCACAGTTCCAAGGGCTGGGATTCCACCACTTCCCTGGGCAGCCTGTTCCCAAGGCCTGGCCACCCTTTCAGGGAAGAAATGTCTCCAAATATCCAACCTAAGCCTGCCCTCGTGTAACTTGAGGCCATTTCTCCCTCTGTCCATCCCTCGGTGCTCTGTATGAAACCCCTCCTGCCCCCTCCGAGGCTGCAGCACCCCAGAGCTGCTGGTGGGTGGGTGCTGAGCTCAGAGGGGCACTTCCCACCCTTTTCCCACTAATCCCTTCAAGGAGACCTCCCAGGTGGGTGCAAACAGGGCACAGGGGACCTTTGCTGCCCGGGGCTGGTGCGGTTTGGGGAAGGAGCCCTTGGAGGGGACCCGATGCTCGTGGTGCTGTCTGGAAGCAGCTGCAAACAGTGACACTTGTCCACATTGCTTTGGTGCACAGAGGGCTTTACTCTGTGGCTTTGGCCAGCTGGGTGTGTGTTTTCTCTCCTCCAGCAGCAGTTGGTGGGTTTTTTTTTAGCCCAGCTTTTGTTTCCTCCCCCCTGAGCTCCCCAACCCTCCTCCTCAGGGCTCCAGAGCACCAGGGTGATGGAGGTGCCACTCACGTTTCCTCCCAGCTCCTACAGAACCCAGGGGTTTTTTTGGGACGTGTTTGCAGCCTCCAAGGGCATCCCCCTACCTCAGGATGGTGCTTGCAAAGGTGCTGCAAGGCAGCTGGGCTCCGAAACAGGAGCATCCTGTTGTGGCCAACAATGTTGGCTCTATGAAGACCATAAATAAACACATCACAGTGTGTTAAAATTAACCCATCGGCCTGGCCTACGTGTGCTGTGGGTTCCCAGACGTGGAGGGAGGGAAGGGGGATCACAGCAAAGCCACAAAACCCCTCAGGTTTGGCAGGGGCAGCTCTGCTGCTGCTGACCCCACTGATGGCTTTCTTCGAGCAGACATGCTGAGCCTTCTGCCAAATTTCATTTCCTCTCCTGCACCTCCCTCTGGGACTGCCTGGAGAATAGTAAATAAGACAGATATTGACAAAAAAAAACCCAACAGCCGAGGTCTTACTCAAGAGGCTTTGAGTGAGTTGCAAGAACAGGAGGTGCTGGAAGAGGTGTCCAGGAGGAGAGAACTTTCCCCCAGCGTGGCTGGTGCTGCTGGAAGAGGTTCTGCACTGATCCTGGTGTTCAAGGACACAGGTAAACACATGTCCTGAAACCAAGCCTTCCTAAAAGCAGCAGCAGAGACCCATCCACCTCACGGTCCGAGCCTAAAATAGTGCTGGGCTGGGGAGGCTCTCCTGGAAAAGGCTCATTGTTCTCTTTGCAGAGCTGTGCAGGAGAGGCCCCACCACACATGGAGCCCTGGGAGCAGCGTGGTGGGACACAGTGGCCATGGGCAGCTGGACCCTGGGGGCCAATTGCCCCCCAAATTTGAGGGGGTCAATGCTTGACTGAAGGTGCAAACACAGCCTGGCACCGCCATGGAATTCTTCCAGCTGGAAAGTGGCTCAAGGGATGTTTTTTTACCTATCCCTCATGAGGGACCCGGCAGACAGGAACCACAGAGGGGTTCAGGAGCAAAATCCCAGCAATGCTGGGGGGAAAAGCCATTTTACAGCAGTTTTGTGGGTCATTATTGTTGCTCTCAGCTCCCAGCACCGAGACCACGGGGACCTAGTGCAGGTCCCACCCTGGAATCCCTTTGTTTCCAAAAAAAACTCCCTTGTGCTCACTTTTGAAGTCACTTCCTTCCCCTCCCGCTCCAAAACAACATTTGCATCCTCAGGGGGATTCCCGCTGAGACAACCCAGGGAATGACACTGGGAGTGCACAGGGATGTGTGGAGCCTGGGAAGCTGCTGCTCCCTGTGGGTGCCACGTGCTGGGGGATGCTCCTTGTCCAGCTCAGCCCAGGAAAACAAGAGGTTTTGTCAGCCCCAGTGAGTCCAGCCCATGCATGGAGCCCCCTGGAGATTCCACTTAAATTCCCACTCCAAACAGGGTGAAAGAATCACACCAAGTCTCTCTTTAGACCCCGAACTGGACACCCCCTGATTTGATGGGTGAGGGCACCATCACACCTCCATGATGCCCAATAACCCTCCTGGGTGGCCCATCCTGCTTCCTGCCCTTTGGAAGAAGGTTGGTGGCCTCCTCTTCCACTCCACTCATCCTTTAGCACCTTCCCCGTGGACACAAACCCTGTTGGAAGCAAACCAACATTAGGGCTGCTGAAAACAGTGGAATCATTGAGGCAGGAAAAGACCTTTAAGACCACGGAGTTCCCCAGAACTGCCACCACTAAACCATGTCCCCAAGTGCCACATCCACACGGCTTTTAAATGCCTCCAGGGATAGGGATTCCACAGCCCTGAGCAGGAAAAGCTCCCTGCAGAGGATGGATGCAATTCAGCTGCTCCATTTTCAAACCTCTCCTAACATCAAGATTATTTTTTCTTTTTTGAATTTTCCTCCATTTTCTCATTTAAAACACCAATTAAACCCAAACTGGGCTCATGATGCCCACCCTCAGGAGTGCAGAGCCGTGTGACCAACCCCCATTTCCCTGGCCAGGGCTGGAGCAAGGAAGGAAGGTGGGAAATCCCCATGGATTTCTCCAGGCTGACGGTGTGTGCTCCATCATGGATGTGGATTTGTTTTAACCAAGCGAGGTTGGGAGCACTTTCTTTCCCGTGTCCACCCCACGTAACCCACCTCCCAGGAGGGAGACCAGCCCTGAGGCTCCTTCCCAGCTGGAATCATTGTCAGGAGGCCAATATTCTTATCTAGGGCCTGGCTGGTGTTTCTTGGTTGGACCTTTGCCACCGCAGTTAAAATATCTCTCCCACCACTCCCAGCATTTAAAGGTCACGTTCCAGGGATTAATCCAGAGGCTCTCAGGCTGGGATCACAGATGGGACTGACACGGAGCAAAAGCCTCCTGGTGCTCTGTGTGTGCTCCCCTGGCTGGGAGTGGGTTTGTCACCAGCACCAGGTTCTACATCCTCAGTGAGATATCAGCAATTCTGAGTTAAACGGAGGCCAATTCTTCCTGGCCAAACAAAATTCCTTGCAAATCTGCTTCCAGCTCTTGGCCAAGCTGCCCTGGGAAGTCCAGATTTGCAAAACAGGCTCTGGAGGCGACAGTGTTTGTTTGACCAGCTCTTCCAGTTGATCCCGCGCGTGGTTTTTGCCCAAACAAGTCCTGGAATCAAAGGAAGGGGTTTCCAAGTTAAATACAAGCGAGGAGTAATTGAGTGCTTAATGAAGTGGGTATTGGTTAGGCCAGCTCTAAGTGAGAGGATAAGCTGTGCCTAAGGAGCAGAGGGTGTGTAGGCAAGGAGAGAGGAAAAGGGAAGAGAAGTGATGACCCCGTTATCCCGTGGGAAAGAGAGGGAGTCAATTGTGACACAGGGGAGGAAGGACAGTGGGACCTGCAGTTTGTCCTCTGCACTGGGCCCCAGTCTCTGTCTCAAACTGGGGGAGTCATGGGGAGCTTTGCCAAGACCAGTGTCCTGTGTTAGAGGGATCCATGGGGAGACCCCACAGCTGATCCTTCCATCTCACTCTGTTCCTGGCACAGGTTGCCCAGAGGAGCTGTGGCTGCCCCATCCCTGGAAGTGTTCAAGGCCAGGTTGGACGAGGCTTGGAGCAACTTGGGCTAGTGGAAGGTGTCCTGGGGTTGGAACTGGATGATCTTTAAGGTCCCTCCCAACCCAACCCATTCCATGATTCTTCCCCACAGTCTCTGCCCTGTGTATTATTATTTTTTACTGATTTAATATGAGCATGTGTTTGACTTAGGCATTTAGAGACCAAAGGGCCTTTCAGTACAGAGGGTCCCACGCCATGCAAGCCAGGTCTTGATCTTCCTTTTAGCCATTCAGGCAGGTCTTTTTGGATCAGGAAAGCTGAGCTGGCCTTTTCTAGGCTGAAAAGTGAACGGTTGGTCACCAGCAGACACTTCCCAGGCTGTTTGCAGCGAAGGGGAAAGCTCTGGGTTTGCAGGGAGAGATGGACCCAAGGAAAACAGGAGATGGCCTCGCTCCCTTTCAAGGTTTGTCCCAACCAACTTGGTGCAGCCTGGACAGGGATCAGGGTTCAGCAGCAGCTTGAAGGACACCCTGGACATGGTGTGGACCCTGAAGCCACCATCTCCCTCGGGCTGGTCACTGTCATTAAACTGAACCACAGGCTCATGCAGGAACAACAGACATCTCATCCTCACTGGGATCTACCTCTTCCTGGTAGGGAAGACCCTTCCCTTAGACCGGTGCTCCCAGGTGTTTCCTGGTGATTCCAGGGGACTGTCCAAGTTCTCCCTTTCGGTGAGTCATTCACGGGGTGGCCATGGCAAAGCCTTGGGATGTGCTTGGAGGCACAGACAGAGCCCTCAGGGCTTTGTGATTGTCAGAATAAACAGATCATCTGATAAGGAAAGCCCAGGCAGAGATAATTTCATGAGCAGGTATTTGGAAGGGAAGTGGACGGAGATTTCTCTCCAGATAGACACTCACCAGGGAGAGGGGTTGCCTCCACTTTCCATAGGGGTGAGTCACTCACCTTCCTGCAGCAGGAGGAAACCCTCCTGCTCTCATGGAACCCTTCAGGTTGGCACTGCACCAACCTTTCCTTTGGAACAAGGCAGCTATTTTGGGATACAATGCTCTGCTTCTTCATGTGTCCCCCGGGGCCAACAGGGTGGGCTGGGGAATCCCCGGGACAGTGCTGATCCTCCACACCACCCTGGCTCCATGATCCCTGTCCCTCCATGGCTATGGGGTGATGGCAGCAGCTTTGACCAGTGGGAAAAGCTGATGGGCAACTCTGGGCAAGGCTCTTTGCTCGTGCTGACCAGCTCAGCAGAGCCCTGGAGTCCAGGGAAACCTGGAGTCCCCACAGGGAGAGGGACCTGTGGTCATCCTGAAGCTGTGGCTGCCCCATCCCTGGAAGTGTCCAAGGACGGGTTGGACAGGGCTTGGAGCAACCTGGGATAGTGGAAGGTGGAGCATGGATGGAGCAGGGGGTCCCTTGGTGCTCGGGGTGCTGTTCCCCCATCCCTCCACCCCTGTTAGCAGGTCCTGGGGGGCTTCTCTGCCTCACTGTGGGGGACTGATTGCCAGCAGAGCTTGTCCATGTGAGCCCAGACTTCAGCACAGAATACCCAGGGCTGGGGGGTCATCTGGGCTCTCTGCTCCAAGCCTGACCTTCAGCGAGCTCAGGCCTTGTCAAGAACAGGCTTGAGTGTCTCCAAGGATGGAGATTTTCCTGCTCCTTTTCAGGTCCTCGGGCAGCCCCACCTCCAGCAAGTCAAGCTGCTCCCCAATCTGGTTCTGCTCCCAAACTCCCTGAGCATTCCCATTCCACCATGCGGGTGGTTACAAGAGTGATGGAGCCTGAGAGAGCTCTTGAGTTTGCCCTGGTCCTCCAGCCCTCCCTGGAGCGTGCAGGAGAGGGGCTCAGGAGTGCAGATGCAGGGGGACATTGTGTCTGTGGGATCAACAGCCAGAAACTGGGTTAATCCTTCCCATCCCTTCTCCTCCCAGCTTTCCCGCTCACTTCCCGAGGAGTTCAGGGTGTTTCATCATCAGGCAAGAGAAAGGAAAAGTCATTGGGAGTTTGTGGTTAGATTTGAGAGGAGTTTCATGCTCCTCGTGGGTGTGTGCCAAGGTCTTGTGGGCACTCTCCAGCACTTGGGGCTGCCTCGGGGCTGCCAACTCCTTATCCAAAGGGTTCTCTTCCCAGGTTGTCAATTCCTTATCCAAAGGGCTCTCTTCCCAGGTTGCCAATTCCTTATCCAAAGGGCTCTCTTCCCAGGTTCCCAGGATGGTGTCCCTGAGCCCTGTCCCAACAGCCTGGAAACACTTCCTACCTCATTCCCCCTTAGGTCAAGCAGGATCCCCAAGGGTAGGTTACTCAGGATTGTGTCCAGATGGCTTTGGAATATCCCTGGGGAGAGACTCCACAGTTTCCATGGGTGACCTATTCCAGTGCTCCATCACTCTCACAGTAAAGTTCTTCCTTATCCAGAGTTTCATGGAGATCCCACAGGGATGCACTGCTCAGGTAGGGGATGGCCACTGCCTCTCACACCCACACCATTTTTGGGGTTGCCCTGTCCTGATTTCCCCAGGTTTGCCCGTCCCTATCAACACACAAGGGCCTCCCAGCTCAAATCCAGCTCTTGTGGGCACCATCTCAGCACATGGCAACCTGCAGGACCAGATGCTCTCTGGGGACAGGGCCCTGTGCCACCCAATGCCACCCTCATTTGGGGTCCCCCTGCAGCTGGTGTCCCCAGGATGGCAGTGAGGAATGAGAGGGCCTTTGGGGAGGAGTGGGATGAGGGGAAACCACAGAGGGCTGGCAAAAACATGGGCTTAGTGAGACCAGAGGCAGGGACTGACCAGCCCTGACTGCCTGGATCAGACCCAAGGGACAGACTTCCCCTGGGAAATGCCTTTTGTAACCGGAAAAGAAAAGCTCAGGGGACAAAAAAATGCTCCCACGTCCTGGCCAGGGCAACCTGCACCCCCAGGCAGTGTTTCCTTCCCGCCCTTGTCTGGCAGGTCCATCTCACCCAGGGCATGGAGACGCTCTGTGTCTGCAAAGTTCATCTCAGCTTGTGCAACCATGGGGTTGTGGTGTCCTGGAAGCACTAACACGTATCCCCCAGGTCCTGGGGGGCTTCTCTGCCTCACTGTGGGGGACTGATTGCCAGGAGAGCTTGTCCACGTGAGCCCAGACTTCAGCACAGAATAACTGGGGCTGGGGGGGGTCATCTGGGCTCTCTGCTCCAAGCCTGACCTTCAGCGAGCTCAGGCTGTGTCGAGGACAGGCTTGAGTGTCTCCAAGGATGGAGATTTTCCTGCTCCTCTTCAGGTCCTCGGGCAGCCCTGCCTCCAGCAGGTGTTCCCCAGATGGCCCCCCAGGAGCTATCCCAGAGCCAGGAGCTGGGTGTTCACGGCACGGGGCTGCTCAGGGCGTTCCTGCACTGATCCCGTCGTGTCCCAGCCTGAGCTGGGCCCTGCCAAGCGTGGCACAGCCAGTGAGTCAGACACCACAGCCAGCCCTGCCTGGCATTTCTGGGAGTCTGGGCATGCAGGAGAGCAAACAGCAGCAGGGAAAGGTGCCCACGGTGGCAGCAGCAGAGAGAAGGGATGGCAAAGATTGTGTTGCATGTTTTAGATGCCAGGAGCCCACCTGGGAGAGCCTGGGCTTCACGGTACAGTTCAGCTCCTGCAAATGTCGGCCAGATCAGGGAATCATGGAATGGTTTGGGTTGGGGGGGACATTAAAGACCATTAATTCCACCCCCTGCCATGGGCAGGGACACCTTCCACTAGCCCAGGTTGCTCCAACCTGGCCTTGGACACTTCCAGGGATGGGGCAGCCACAGCTTCTCTGGGCAACCTGTGCCAGGGCCTCCCCACCCTCACAGCCAGGAATTCTTTCCCAATATCCCACCCAAACCTTCTCTCTTTCCATTTGATACCATCCCCTGTGTCCTGTCCCTCCATCCCTTGTCCCCAGTCCCTCTCCAGCTCTCCTGGAGCCCCTTTAGGCCCTGGAAAGGGCTCTCAGCTCTCCCTGGAGCCTTCTCTTCTCCAGGTGAACCCCCCCAGCTCTCCCAGCCTGGCTCCAGAGCCCTTCTCCTGAGCTTTGTTAATCCACACATTCCCAGATGTGCATCTTCTCCCTATAAGCTGAGGGGCCAGTACAAGGCTTAACTAAGCCCATGTTTATGCCTCTGAGTTCTGGGACTTTCCAGATGGCAGATCTGCATTTGTGAACAGGCAAAGTGAACAGATTAAGCATTTCATGGAGTTCAAAACCAACACAAATTCCTGTTTCGTTTCCCCTGTGACTCAGAGATGAAAACTCACTCCCTGGCCTGGTCATTGGGTTTGCCACTGTTCCCTGTCAACCCTTCCTGGAGAAGAAGAACCTTTCACTGAGCAGGAGCAGAAAAAGCAATTTATCTCTGGAAAATGCCAGTTTTTCCTAGTGGAGAGGGGCTGGTTTTATGCAGGTGGTGTATAAAACTTTCAGCCAGCACAGCTAAACCCAGGTTTATGTGGAATCATAGAATCATTAAGGGTGAGAAAAACCCTCTAAGATCATCCAGCCATTAACCCAACACCCTAAACCATGTCCCCAAGTGCCCCAATTTAGTGCTGTCAGGGAGTTGGTGTTAATCTGCTGAGGCTGAACAAACTCATCTTTGGGAGAGCAGCATGAGGCTGTTCTGCCTTTCCTACTGATGAGAAATCAGCACTGGATTAGTGTTTGCACAGGTTTTACTGCAGCTTTCTGCTGCTCAGCCTAAAACCAGCACCTCAAACGTGCTCACAGAAAACTCAACCCACTCAATACATCTCTATTTTTATATTGGGGTGTTAAATTAGGGGATTTCTTATTAATAATTAATTAATACTTATTATTATTACTTATTATTACTTATTATTAATTATTATATTGATTTATTGTTATTATTGTTATTGTTGTTGTTGTTATTGTTATTATTATTATTATTATTATTAAAATGCTTTGATTAGTAATTACAGCCAGAATGTCTTTTCTCAGTGCATGGAGGATAAAAATCTCTGGGAGATTTTAGTCCATTTTCTTTCACATTTCAGGATTTTCACCTCTCCACACTTCTCAAAGCCTCACCCTCCAAATAACACCATTCCACCGGCAAAAAGAAGGAGCAGAATGAGAAAATCTGGCAGGAGTGGGGCTGATCTCTGTGTCTTTGCTCATTTACAGCAGGGATAAACCACTTCTGCTCTCGGGATGGTGCTTTGTGGTCACTTTGCTTTAGAGAACAAGATGTTTGACCACAGAGCATCATCTCTGGGAAGGAGATGCAGCTTTTTGTGGAGTTTCTAGGAATTAAATCAGCTGGAGACACATCAGCACATTGCTCTCACCACTTCTTCATATTGGTTCCCCTTTGTGTGCCAGGGCACAGCTCTACCCACGTCTGTGCCACCCCCATCCTCTTGCAGGAACGTGCCAGGCCCACGCACAGGATGGGGAAACAAGTGCTGGTTTGGGGTTATGCCACACTTGGAGCTCCATGCCCACTTTCACTTCCTCCCTTGCCCTGGCAGAGGGTGGGGAACTCCAAGATTTCACCCATCCTGATGTCCTCTCCTCCCGTCTGCACCCAGTGCTCCCTCCTGAGCCGGGTCCACCAAGGCCACAGTTCCCCAGGGAGGCTTCTTGGAGCTTCATCCCTGTTTGCTTTCCTTCACTGGCACCCAGGGACAGGTTCTTCCCTGGAGGAACCAACAGTGATGGGATGATGCTCTTGCCTCCTACAACTTGTCCCAGCAAGGAAAAACTTCAGCAAGGCTCCATTTGTGTGCCAAGGGATGGAATGGCTGGTGTTGGGGCCTCACCCACTTCCTGGGGAAGAATTAAAGGAAATTAAAAGCATTAAAGGAAAAGGATCAGACAGTGACAGTGAGGGTGGGGAGGCCCTGGCACAGGGTGCCCAGAGAAGCTGTGGCTGCCCCATCCCTGGAAGTGTCCGAGGCCAGGCTGGAGTAACCTGGGCTGGTGGAAGGTGTCCCTGCCCATGGCAGGGGTGGGACTGGATGGGCTTTAATGTCCCCCCCAACCCAAACCATTCCATGATTCCATGATTGGAGGCTGCATCCAGACCCCAAGGCCTGCATTTCCCCTTGGCTGAACAGCAGCCCTCCTGGGCTTCAGGGTTGGGAATGTTTGGGGTGGGAAGGGGTTTGTCTCCAGGAAGGACCCTGCCCTGGCTGCAGGAGAGCAGAGCCAGAGACACAAAGGCTGGCCAGGGAGACTGGAGGTGAAAGCACCAGGGGAACCCCAGTGCCAGGGTGGTGGGGGTGGCTGGTGTTGATAACTGGGGTGCAGTGGGATGTGGCCAAGTGGGGAACACTGGAAAGGAGCCATGTGTGTCCAGCCCAGGCAGCTGAGGGCTGATACAGCCCCTGTGCAGCCGAGCCCACGGGCAGAGCAGTGCTCTGATAACAACATCTCCACCAGCCCTCCTCTCTGGGGTCACCAGCTCTCCCCACAGCCCTCCTGATCATCTCCTGTCTGCTCTGGAGACCATCCAGTGCTGGAGGGGCCTGGTGTCCTTCCTGGACACCTGCAGAAAGCAGCCCAACAGTGCCTTTCCCTGGGCTGGGATAAGGGCTTCCCACATCTCCTCACAGCCACACAACAGCCTGGAGCCCTGTTTCCTGCTCCCCAAAGCTGCTCTCAGACACGTTTTTGTAGAATCTCCCTTCAGGTGATCATTCACTCTCTCTGTCCAAGAAGGAATTTTCCTCAGCTGTCCTGCAGTGATCACAGAATCACGGAATGGTTCGGGTTGGAAGGGTCTTCAGGATCATAAAATTGATGAGGTTGGAAAAGACCTGTAAGATCCAACTGTTAACCCAGCACTGCCATGGTCAACTCTAAACCAAGTTCCAAGTGCCTTATCTACACATTTTTTAACACTTCCAGGGATGGGGCAGCCACAGCTTCTCTGGGAAATCCATTCCAGGGCCTCCCCACCCTCCCAGGGAAGAATTCCTTCCCAATATCCCACCTAACCCTGCCCTCTGGCAATTTAAAACCATTACCCTTTGTCCTCTCAGTACATTCCCTGATCAGGAGTCCCTCCCACCACTGGAATATGATTTTTATGATGGTTAATTAAGCTCCAATCCCCATCAAACCTGGCCTTGGACACTTCCAGGGGTGGGGCAGCCACAGCTTCTCTGGGCAACCTGTGCCAGGGCCTCTCAACCCTCACAGGGAAGAATTTCTTCCCAATATCCCACCTAACCCTGCCCTCTGGCAGTGGGAAGCCATTCCCCCCTTGTCCAGAGTCCCTCTCCAGCTCTTTTGGAGCCTCTTCAGGCACTGGAAGGGGCTCTGAGGTCTCCCTGGAGTCTTTTCTTCTCCAGGTTGAAGAGCAGACTCTGAAGAAACCTTGCAGGAGTCAAATGGAAGGATCCAGGACACCCTTCCCACACCCCCAGCCCTCCCCATCCACTGCCCTTCACACGATCCCATCCAGCAGCAGATAAAAATACCCCTGGTGTGGGCAGGCAGGGATGGACCTGGCAGGGAACAGATAATTCCGTGCTCCCAGAAATGTGCCCCGGCCAGTTTCCAGTTACACATTAACCGCAAACTGGGGAGAGCAGACGCCACACACGGAATTTATGGCAGGAATGCACACCTTGGACCGAGGGGACAGTCCCATCCTGACCTGCTCCTGCAGCAGGAGAGCTGGAGGCACTGAGTCCGTGCCCAGAAAAACAGGGAAAACACTGCTTTGGGATCAGATCCGTGTCCAGAGGAGGAGTTTGTGTCTGACAACACCTTGCACTTCCAAGGAAGGTGTGGGAAACCCCCAAACGTGGGGAAGTTCTCATAAAGGGTTTCAGGACTTAAGTGGGGACTATAAGAAAGATTGGGACAAGGCTTTTAGCAGGATCTGTTGTGATAGGAAAAGGGGGGATGGTTTTAAACTAAAAGAGGGGAGATTTAGCTTAGATAGGAGAAAGAGGTTTTTTACAGTGAGGGAGGCCCTGGCACAGGTTGCCCAGAGAAGCTGTGGCTGCCCCTGGATCCCTGGAAGTGTCCAAGGGCAGGTTGGATGGGACTTGGAGCAACCTGGATTAGTGGAAGGTGTTCCTGCTCACTGCAGAGGGTCGGGATTGATGACCTTTAAAGGTCCCTTCCAACCCAAACTATTCTCTCATAGAATCACAGCATGGTTTGGGTTGGAAGGGACCTTAAAGATCATCCATTTCCAACTCCCCTGCATGGGCAGGGACACCTTCCACTAGACCAGGCTGCTCCAAGCCCTGCCCAACACAGGACTAACAGGAATGTTTTAATTCAGAGCAAGGACCAGTTTTGTGCTGAGTGCCCTGGTTTTCCCACCCACTGCCCGTTGGTTTGCTCTGGGAATGCAGCCCCAGAGCACAATGTTGGTTCTTCCCGGGTGAAACCAAATTGGGACATCTGCCCTGGAAACCTTGTGGGGAATTGTAGGTCCAGTTCAGTGAGTGTCCCCTCAACCTTGTCCTCCTGCAGGAGCAAGGAGATGGTGAATGTGGGGGACTTTTGGCGGAAGTCCCTGGGACCACAGCTCGAGCCCATTTTGGCAGCTGTCAAAACACTCCCAAACCTCGGGAGCCTTGTTGGACACTCTTCCCATGTTTGCTCTGCTCCAGCAGCATCAGAGCCCTCCTGCCTCCTCCTGCTGAGGTGCTGCTGGTGCAGAACAGCTCTCCATCAAAACCCCACCCCCTGAGTGTTTGCTGTGACCCCCTGGGGCTGTTTTGTGGGTCCCACTCCTACACCAGACCACGGCAGCCCCACAGATTCACTCCCACCCCTCCCTGGACAGAACCCTGAGCTCCTCCCCTCCCCTCCAGCTCCCAGGATGGGAGATAACACTGGTGACAGGAGGAGGCTGAGCTGGGAGTTGCTTGATTTATACCAAGCAGAGAAGTCACAGCCTCTTCAGAGCACCAGAAGCACCTGGACAGCCTGGGAAACAGTTCTGGTCCTGCCCCAGGATGGGACAGAGGGCAGAGACCGAGTCCTGCTCCAGATGTGCAGATGACACTCCAGTGACGCTCGTGTTCGCTCTGGTCACGTGCAGCAAGAAAAAGGAGCAGGAAAGCTGCCAATTCTTGGAGGAAAACAAACCCCACGAACCTGCCGAGCGTCCCTGCTCGGAGATATTTACACTTTCGACGTGTTCTCATGGAAATTAATCCCAGAGTCACCCCTGCAGGTATGGTAAACACTGTAAGTGAGGAATGGGGAGAGGCCAGGACAGCAGAGCATGGGGAACAAAGCTGGTTGGGTGGACCAGCCTTCACCCAGATGTGGTGGAACAGGCCCAAGCAGGACGTGGCAGGGCTGGACGGGCTCGATTCCGGCTCGGCTGGACCTCTGTCCCCCCACAGCCCTCTCGGCTGCAGGGCAGGTTGTTCCACCCCAGTTTAACCTGGAGGAGGCTGATTCCACCCCCTGGGCTCCTGAAGAGCTGCTTTCCAGGTTTCCTCGATCTGCACCAGGCCACGACAAGCCCCAAAGGGGGATTTTTCCTTCCCCGGGGAATGCCAAGGCTTGCAAACAGCAAGGAATTATCCAGATCCGGAAAAACGCATCATGCCCTGGGAATCTTTATTTTTCCACATAGTTCCTTGCTTTTTGAATACTTGCTTTATCAATCTTATTTTTCCCAATCTGTAGATTTTCTCCTTTTTTTTATGGCAAAAAAACAAGGAGCAGTCCCAGTTGCTTCAGTGTCACCTTTCCCTTTTCCATGGCTGTGGGAAGCCACTGTGTGTGTGATTCCCATCCCCATGGCACCCCCACGTGGGGAAAGCCTGGAGGCTCCATCCCCAGCCTGGCATTTTTGCCTCCTGGTGGATGTGCAGGGATTTGTGGGAGAAAGAATGAAGAGGGGAAAACACAGATCAATGAATTAATTCGAGGGAAATCTCGGGGAAAGAGCAGCTGTGCTGGGAAAGCTCTCGGGCATCACTGCTTGAGCAACCAAGGTAGGCCCAGGACCCGTCATTCCAGGATTTCACGGCATCTCGGGAAGTGGGGGTGCAAGGAACCCCCACAACAGATGCAGGGATGAGATGGGCACGTGGTGGGATTCCTGGCTCTGTCCTGTGCAGGGCCAGGAGCTGGACTTGATCCCTGTGGGAGCCTTCCAGCTCAGGATAGCCTGTGATTCCATGACTCCATCTCCAAAAACCTGGCCCCATCTTATCGGAGCAGGGCTGGAGGAGCTGGAAAGATGTGGAGGCACAACATCTGGAGGCTGGAAACACCTGGTTTGGTGCCACCAGGGCATTTGAAGCCCTGGAAGAAACACTCAGAACAAAATCAAGGCCATCAGATAATCCCAACCTCAATTTCTGCCTTTGCCTGCTCCTTGGAGTGGTTGGGAAGGGAATGGATGTGCCACCCCCCAGGACGTTATGGCTACTTATTAGGGATAATTTTGCCCTGTCTTTTTTATTTTTTATACTTCCATTTTTCCTTTTTCATTTTTTTTCATTCTTTTATTCTTATTTCTGTAAGATCTTAGATGCAGTTTCCAATATAAGTGATTCTATGACTCTATGATGTGTCTATTTATCTATTATTATCTATTTATCTATTTATCTATTAAGTTTTTTATTACTTTTGTATTTGATTATATGAAATATTATTAATAATTATATAAAATATATTCTTATACACTCAGATATATTCATATATAATATAAAATTAATATATAATTATATATTACTATATATTACTATACAAGAGAGCTGGAGAGGGACTTGGGACAAGGGCCTGGAGGGACAGGACAAGGGGGAATGGCTTCCCACTGCCAGAGGGCAGGGATAGATGGGATAGTGGGAAGGAATTCTTGGCTAGGAGGGTGAGGAGGCCCTGGACTGGATTTCCCAGAGAAGCTGTGGCTGCCCCATCCCTGGAAGTGTCCAAAGCCAGGTTGGAGCAACCTGGAATAGTGGGAGGTGTCCCTGCCCATGGCAAGGGGTGGAACAGGATAATCCTTAAGGTCCCTTCCCACCCAAACCA
>NW_020897803.1:979203-982204 GCF_003984885.1 Neopelma chrysocephalum | reverse complement strand
CCAATAAGAAGAAAATAACAATAAAGTTAAAAATAAATTATAAGTTAAATAACAAATAAAATAAGAAGATAAAATATAATAAAATATAATAAAATAAAATAAGTAGAATAAAGTAATTAAAATGTCAATTAAAAAAATAATAAAGTTAAAAATAAATTATAAGTTAAATAAGAAATAAAATAAGAAGATAAAATATAATAAAATGAAGTAATTAAAATGTCAATAAAATTAAAATAATAATAATAAAGTTAAAATAAATTATAAGTAAATAACAAATAGAATAATATATAATAAAAGGATAAAATAAAATAAGTAAAATTAAATAATTAAAATGTCAATAAAATTAAAATAATAATAAAAAAGTTGAAAATAAAGAATAAGTTAAATAGGAAATAAAATAAGAAGATAAAATATAATAAAAAACCAAGTAAAATAAAGTAATTAAAATGTCAATAAAAAAATAGTAATAAAGTTAGAAATAAATTATAAATAAGTTAAATAAGAAATAAATTAAGATAATATATAATAAAAAGATAAAATAAATAAAATTAAATTATTTAAATGTCAAAAGAAAATAATAAAATTTAAAATAAAGTATGTTAAATAATAAGATAAAATATAATAAAATAAAATAAGTAGAATAAAATAATTAAAATGTCAATAAAAATAACAATAAAGTCAGAAATAAATTATAAATAAGTTAAATTAAATAACAAATAAAATAAGAAGATGAAATATAATAAAAAGATAAAATAAAATAAGTAAAATGAAATAATCAAAATTCCAATAAGATAAAATAATAATAAAGTGAAAAATAAGTTATAAACTAACAAATAAAATAAGGAGATAAAATATAATAAAAACATAAAAGTAAAATAATTAAAACATCAAAAAAATAAAATAATAAATTTAAAAATAAATTCTGAATAAAAATTGACAGAAAACATTAAAAAATAATTTTAAAAATTTTTACAAAATTAAAAAGCATGTGCAGCTTTAACTTAAATGATGCCCTGAAAACAAGGATTTGGATGAAATAACCAGCACTCAGACATTTATATAATTGCCTTTTTGATCCTCTTCTTTATTTCCTGTCTTTTCCCCCCTCAACCATGATCATAAAGGGTTATAAAGATGTGGGAAAGCTGTGATTTCTCATCCCAGCTGGAAATTCTCCAGGACCCAGGTTGAACGAGCAGCATTGTGCGAGTCAGGGAATCCGTGGTCAGGTGTAGAAAATACAATTATTCATGGAAGAAGACAAACAAACGGTGGGAAAACTGCTGCAGGATAAGGGAGGAGGGGCTTGAAGGTCCCAAGCCATTCCATGATTCCATGATTATGCCAAGGGTGGCCTTGCCCGTGGCAGGGGTTGGAATGAGATACATAAATATATATCAAATTTTATATATTAACTACACAAATTAGATAAGAAATCTATTAAAGGTTACACTCAGTGCTTCTGTCTTCCCAAAGCACATTCCCTGTTATTTGCAGGTGTGTGGGAAACGCTTTGGATGGACTTCCTGAGCACAGGGATGGGCTTGGAAGACCAACTTCAGGGCTCTGCAGGTCGGTCAGCCCAAATCAAAAGATGCAAGAGATTTTCCCAGAGTCTCCTGATGCACCACATCCCACTAATCATTCCAAGTTTCCTGGGGGGGGAACGAGTTAGACTAATTAGCAGCACTAAGTAAACTAATAGCTGGAGGACAAAGGAGAATTCAAGTTGCATTTGAGGTTTTTGTTTGTTTTTTTTTTTTAAAGATGGTTGATGCATCTTTAAAGGCGAGGGGTCATTTTCCTGGGAGCTGGAGCAAAGCAGCTCATCAATAATAAAGGAGCAGCAGCAACGCTGGAGCACTTGGGAAAATGCAATTATGGGAATCGCCTGCAAACTGCCCTGGCAATTTGCTTCAAGGAAGCAGCCAAATGCACTTTAATATTTCAGAGGTTTCCTCGCAGCAGAGCTGAGAAGCAAAGCACAGGGACTTCAGTTCCGGGGGAGGCAACACCCCCCAAAAAAATCACGTCGGATCGGGGGGTTTTGGTTCACACCCAGCAAAACGTGACACCAGTTGTGCCCCCCGGGCTGTGTCTGCGCCGCTCGGGGCTTCATTTTATTTCCCTTTGGTTAAAATCGCCCCCCTGCAAAAGGCTCGTGTCCAGGTGCTCTGCTCCCAGTGCGCCCTGGGATGCACCAGGATCCGGGACCAGCACTGCGGGATCGCTGCACTGCTGTGCCCGGGCTCCGGGGGTGCCAGTCCCTCGTGGGACTGAACTCCAGCTTTGCCTGGGCAGCCCGGGAGTGCCGGAGGGAAGGTGATGGCACCCCCTGGGTACCACGAGCTGTGTCCCGCACCCCAATCCAGGGGTGTGATCCCGTGGTGGACTCACACCTTGGAGCACTGCACTCCCCTGAGCACCTCCCTGTGCCCCCTTCTGCACGGCCCTGTGCCCCTGAGCACCTCCCAACACCCTCCCGGGCACCCCCTTCACACCCCGCACTCTCCTGGGCGCATCCTCGCACCCCCACGAGCACCCCCGGTACCCCCCGTGCGCCCTCACCCCGAAATCTCTCTGCACAGACCCCCATGCACACACCCCCCCCGGCTTCTCTACACAGCCCAGACCCCCTTGTGCACCCCAGTGCCAGCCCCTGCACCCCCCTGGGCACCCCTTACGCCCTCCTATGCAACCCCCTTCAACCCAGCACGCCCCCTTTGCGCTCCCTTGTGCAAACCCCTGCACCCCCCGTGCACCGACTTTGCACAACCCCTTGTGCCCCCCCACCCCGCATCCCCTGTGCCCACCCCGGGCCCCCTGTAGGGGTGCGTAGGGGGTGCACAGGGGGGGCACACAGGAAGGGGCACTCGGGGCGTGCACAGGGGGGTGCAGGGTTTGCACGGGCTGTGCACAGTATCCACCCCCCTCTGCAAACTTCCCCCTACACCCTACACCCACCTTGGGCACCCCCGTGCACGGCCCTGAACCCCGTGAA
>NW_020897803.1:924388-979103 GCF_003984885.1 Neopelma chrysocephalum | reverse complement strand
CCCGTGAAAACCCCTTTGCACGCCCCTGAACCCCGTGAAAACCCCTTTGCACGCCCCTGAACCCTGTGAATCCCGTGAAAACCCCTTTGCACGCCCCCGAACCCCGTGAAAACCCCTTTGCACGCCCCTGCACCCCCCATGCACTCCCCTGCACCCCCATTGTGCACACCCCTGCAAGCCCCTGCACCTCCCTCCTGCGCACACCCCTGCACACCCCTTACACACCCCCTGCACCCCCACTGTCCACAACCCCTAAACACCCCCTGCACCCCCATTGTGCACCCTACACGTGCATCCCTGCGCACCCTCGAGCACGACCCTGCTCTCCCTGTGCACCCCCGTGAAAACTCCTTTGCACGCCCCCTTTTCCCCCTTATGCACCCCCGTTGTGCACACCCGCCCCAAACCCTGCGACCCCCTCCTGCGCGCACCCCTGCGCGCCCCCTGCACCCCCATTGTGCACACCCCTTACACGGCCCAAAGATCACATCCCCTGCACATCCCCTGCACCCCCATTATCCAAATCCCCTACGTGCCTCCTGCACCCCCATTGTCCACACCCTGTGCACGCCCCTGCAGCCCCAGTTCCCCTGCAGCCCCTGCGCACCCCTTACACACCCCACCGAGCACACCCCTGCACCCCCATTGTGCACACCCCGTGCAAACCCCTGCGCCCCCCGTTCCCACTCCTGCACACCCCTTGCACACCCCACCGATCACACCCCCTGCATATCCCCTACACGCCCCCTACCCCCCATTGTACACACCCCCTGCACATCCCCTACACCCCCATTATCCGCATCCCCTACACCCCCATTACCCACACCCCCGCACCCCCTTGCACCCCCTTGCACCCCTCGTTCCCCCCCGTGCCCTGATCACACCCCGCGCATCCCCCTCCTGCGCCCACCCCCGCGCCCCACACCGAGCACCCCCAAACTGCCCCGTTCACCCCCAAATCCCCCCTTCACCCTCCCTTTACCCACCCCATGTCCCCCCCGCGCCCTCTGGCGGCCCCCCCGTGTCATGTCCCCCGTGTCGTGTCCCCGTCGGTGCCGCCCCCGCCCCGCCCCAGCCCATGGCGGCGGCCCTGGACGGTGAATCCCGTTCCTGGGCGGTGAATCCCGTCCCTGGGCGGTGAACCCCGGCCATGGGCGGTGCAGTCCCTCCGTGGGCGGTGCAGTCTCGTCCGTGGGCGGTGAATCCCGTCCGTGGGCGGTGCAGTCCCTCCGTGGGCGGTGCAGTCCCGTCCGTGGGCGGTGCAGTCCCGTCCGTGTCCGCACGAGGGCGCTCCCGGCGTTTATTTCCTCCCTCCTCCCCCTCGCTTTTTTTTTTTCCCCTATTCCCCCCCTTTTTCCCGAAGTCTCTCCCCTCCCTCCCCCCCTGCGCCGCCGCCTCCCTCCATTCCCGTTCCGCGCTCCCCAGCGCCGCGACGCTGCTGCGCTGCCCGGGAGGAAGAGGCGGCCTCGCCTGCCCCCATCCCCCCCAATCCCCGCCGCCGCCACCATCCCGCTCCATCCCTCCCTCCCTCCTTCCCCTCCCTCCCGCTCCTCCCGCCCGGCGGGACGCGCCCCGAACCGGGAGCGACACGGTCGCTGCCCGCTGCTCCTCCTCCTCCTCCTCCTGCTCCTCCTCCTCCTCCTGCAGCGGGGGCCGCATCCTGCTGCCGGGGGGAGGGAATTGATGTGGATACCCAGCGCAGCACCATGCAGCCGCCGCCGAGGAAGGTGGGACCCCCGCCCCGGGGAGGGGGGCTGTGCGCGATGCGGGTCGGAGGGGGGGATTTTTGGGAGGGGGGGGAAGAACGGGATGGGGTGGGTTCGCGGTCTGAAGGCACGGGGGGGAGTGGGGAGGGGGGCTCCGGGTGGGCTGTGCGGCGGCGGGGGCTGGAGGCAGGGTCGGGAGAGGGGCAGCCGAGCGCTGGGAGGGAATTGGGGGGTGCGGGGGGCACCGGGGGGGTGCGGGGTCTCGGGGAGGGTGGACCTGCAAGGTGGGTGATGGGGGAATGTCTGGGGGGGGGTTGGGAGGTGGACATCGGGGTTGGGAGATGGACATCGGGGTTGGGAAGTGGCTGTGGGGTGTTGGAAGCTGGAGATGGAGGGCCGGGGGTCGGTGGTGGGGTGGGATGGCTTGGGAACGGGAAGGTGAGGTCTGGAGGCACGACGGGGCATGGGTGGGGAAGGGCTGGGGAGGGTGGAGGTGCAGGAGGGCAACGCTTGGTCGGTGACCCCATCCGAGCCACCCCCCTGCATCCCCACGGGGGTTCTCCCAGGGAAGCAGAGCCGGGAGGGGCTGGGAGGGGGGTCAGTGACTGCGGAGGGGAAGGTGTTGTGTTGTGCTGGTTGTGGGGTGGCACCGGCTGCGGTTTTGGGGGGCTCGGCTGCGTCTGGGTGATGCTCTGGTGCCAGCAGCGATGGGTCGGGTGTCTTGGAGAAGAAGGTCACGTCCTGAGTTGGTGCAGGGATCCAGAGCATGCCAGTGTGTGTCAGGAGCACGAGGGAACAGGGACAGCCCAAATTGTCCAGCGTTTTCACCCCCATTCCCCCGCGTACTGGGAACAACCCGCGGAGGCACTGGGGGGGCTCTTGGGTGGCCCCGAGCTCCAGGGGAGCGTGAGGTGCCTCACACCGGTGTGGGAAGAGACGGGAGAAGGGATGGAAATTGGGGGAAAAAAGGCCGTTCCCAGTGTGGCTGGTCTGGGGTGGGCAGGTTGTTATCCGGGAGGCTGGAGCTGGAGTGGGGTGATTTATGGGGTGTTTATCCTGGTGTGTGGGAAGAGCTGGAGCAAAGCGGGGCTCGGGATGGAGCCGCCGCTCCTCCGCAGCCACCGGGAGAAGGAGCTCCGTGGGGCTGGGATTTGTGCCTGGTCCATGTTGGGGATGTTGGGCGCTTTGGGGCCGTGATTCCCGGCCCCCTTTGAGATTCCAGACGTGACGTTTGGGGTTTCCCAGCGAGGAGATCGCGGGGCTCTGCCAGGTGGGGACCTGGATAATTTGGCCAGGAGAGGTTGGGAAGGGAGGAAGAGCAGGAATCCTTGTGATGCCCCGAGCTGCCCTGGCAGCAGCCGCAGTGGGAAATCTCTCCTTGGCTCATTCCTGTCTCGTTTTAGGGGGTGGACTCTGCTTTTGTCAAACAAAACCAGTTAAATTCCCGTTATTTATTTATTTATTTCACACGCGGGTCGTTCCTCGCCTGCGTTACTTCATTTCAGGTTATTTCCATTACGTGTCCTGTGTGTGTTTATTTATTTCGAGGAGGGTTTTTTTTTTCACACACAGATAAAAACAAAAACCGCCGAAAGCGCCCGTTAAAAATAGACCCTTTTTCTGCTTAAAATCAGGGGCACACATGTGATTTCTTTTATTGGTATCATGTGAAAAACCTGTCTTGGTGTGATGTCGTGGTTGTGCTTGTTGCTGGGGGATGGTTTTCAGAGTTGAAATAGAGGAACTGATGGGATTTAAGGGGCTTTTTTTCTGCCTGGTGAAGAAGAGGGAGATGGAATTTTTCCTCCCTCTTCCCCCTTTGCGGGAACTGTTTGGCATTTTCTGTGCTCAGGAGTTCATAATATCTCCAGATATTGTGGTGATCATTTTTTAGGCTGATCCATGGATTCCCTGGGATCACCAGAGGGCTTAAATGCCAAGAGCTCTTGTTTTATAACAACAATTCCGAGGTTCCCTTCCAAAATCATTCCCAAGACATTGGTGCAATCTGCCAGTTATCAAGTAGTTCCCAAAAGTATTGAAATTTTACCTTCAGGATCCCCAAGGAAAACTACACCCATATTAAAAATATAATGCCAACCTCCTGAAGCCTTAGAGAGTGGGGTTAATTGTTTGTTTTCTTGTTGAAATTTGACTGGGATACAGAAAATATTTAACTGTGGTTTGGTTTTTGGGGTTTTTTGTAGGTGAAAGTCACACAAGAGCTAAAAAACATTCAGGTTGAGCAGATGACAAAACTTCAGGCCAAGCACCAAGCAGAATGTGAGCTCCTTGAAGACATCAGGTAAGGCTCCAGAAAGCGTTCCCAAAATTCCTTTAAGGTCCAGTTTTTGGAAGAACGTTGGAGTTGCAAAATTCAGGAACTGACGATGGAATTTCCTCTTTGGATTTCCTGCTTTTGGGCTGTTAAAGTTTTGACACAGCTGGAAATTATAACTGGAGCTCACACAATGCAAACCATTTTTTCTTCTCCTCAGTGGGGGAAACGTTTAAAAAATAAAAAAAAGGGTCACAAACAACATAGAAAAAGCCCTGGACTTTTCAGCAATTTATTTCTTTTTATAATAGACTCAGACTTTGATTTACAGGTTGTAAAAGGCTGCTAAAATTATTAAGATATTTTCAAGCCACTGCTGATTTGTGTCTTGGGAGAGAGAGCTTTGAACAGCACTTCGAGACATTGCATTTTTTCATGAGGAAGAAGATATTTGCATTTATGATTTCAAATTCTGCCTGGCTTGGGGACAAGAGGGAAAATCTCCACGCCATCAGCGTGTGGGGGTTTATTATTAATTCTCCCTAATGGGATTGTTTCTCTGGAAATGAAAAGTTTGCTTTTAAAACATGGTGGCAGTGGGTACCTGGAATTCCATGGAGGTTTAATCATTCCATTTGCAGTAGATCCATTTCCAGGCTGGGAAATATTCAGCAATAATAGTGTTGTCCGCTTGTTAATTGTTTAAATGAGATTTCCTGCTTTGTGTTTGTCTATAAAATGCAAGTGTTTGGCTTTGCCAGGTTGGTTGTCCTGCTCTCCCAGTGTCCTCTCCTGATAGATCAGAATTTCAGGGCTTGAGCTTTCTCCCCCTTGTTTTTTGGGGGTGGAAACACTTTTTCCTATGGGAAAGATCCCAGTGTTCGTTTCCTTAGATAAAAAAAAATTGTGTTTAAGTCACAAATGCTGAGTAATAAGGAACAGGCTGATCCAAGGAATTTTCCCCCCTTGGATGGAAACTTATTTTTAGAACATCTAGGCCAGGTCCTGCTGCTCTAGGCCAGGTTTTGTAGCACTTGCTGGTTTTTCAGGAGCTTATAAACCTTTCAGTGTGTGTTCTGCTGAAAGATGGCACAGGGCTTAATTTCCTTGAATGTAATTTAATTGCTGCAGTTAATTAAATCTGCGAGTTTTAATGGCAGGGACAAAGAAACCAGGTTAATGTATTTAATATATTGAATTCCCTGCCACGGCCACTAAATGTGTGGAGCCCGTGTTGAGCACTGGTTGCTGTGTGGATTTACAGATTAAACATTTGTTGTGATGAGATTGGATGCGACAGCTCAGTTGTGGCGGCGATTTGTTCAAATATCAGCAAAAAAAAAACCGAGAGAGAACAAGAGATTTTGGGTTAAAAAACAAGTTTGTGGTGCAGAGGCCTTTTAATTGATTTAATTGAATCTCGTCCTGTGCTGGTCAGGGGGTGATGTTTGGGAGAAGTTGGGTGTCAACCTCGTCATGTCATCACTTTGATAATATCACTGTGGATTTAATAATGGCCCTTGAATTTCGGGCTGTGTTCAGGAGGGGCAGCCACCGTGATTCCAGAGCATTCCAGAAAGCTGGAACCACACACAGGATCTTCTCTGCCTCTGGAAAAAGGGATTATTTTTCTAGGAAGCCCCCTGCTGTTGTCCAGTAAAAAGGAATTTTAGCTGAATGCTGTTTGCTTGTCAAGACTTAGGAGGAGAATTTTGGGCATTTTGTAGCACTTTGGAAGCTTTTGGGCACAACTTTGTCCTCGGAATTCCAGAAACTGAAGTGGCAACAGGGAATACTGAACCAGGGCTTGGGTTAAAACATGACTTTGTTGCAAAGAATGACTGTGTTTGTTGGCACAGAACTGCTCCATATACAATGCTTATAAACCATAGGGTTTATTTAGGATGTAAAGCTCTGAATTGCATTTTTTTTTCCAGCACTTTGGTTCGTTTTTTATGCAACTAAAAAGCAGCAATAAAAGGAAAAGATCACAAGAGTTCCAGCAGAATAAACCCATTGTCTGGTGTATTAGGAGATGATTTTTGGCAGCCATTCCAATGGCTTTGATATCTTCATGCAAAACTGAGCACTCCTTTAAATGGTTGGAGTTGGGAGAGGTTTAAATTATAGCATTTTGGAGAGGATGAAGAGCAAACTATTTATTCCAGGCTGGATTCTTGGTCAGGGTTGAGGTGTCTCCAGCCCCTCTGCAGATCCTTAATCTCTGTGAGGGCTCTACATAGACAAACCCACCAGTTTAGTGCATTTAAAATATATTTAAATCTAAAATATATCTAATAAGACAGAGTTTAATACCAGATTCAGGTCCTGGAGGGCAGGAAAAAGAGGGAACACGTTGTGCTTGTGGGAAGCAGACCTAGGATTGATCCAACTGTGTGCTGGGGGAAACTGGGCTGGGAATTAGGGGAGTTCTGACACGCTGTAAAACTCTGGTACATCCCAAAATATCAACATTTCAGCCTTACAAACTCCCGGGTCTCCCTGGGGAAGCTCAGCAGCAACTAGAGCTGAAATCTCAGGGCTTGACAAGGCTCCATAAAAACAGTGTTTGAGATGTTTAGCAAATAGGTTTGAAAGCACATTTCTGTGTTTGTCATCTCAGTTTGGCTCTCTGGGTTCCGTTTCTGGGTGCTCAGTGAGTGGGGAGTTTGTGGAAGGAGTGATTCAGGATTCTTTCAGCATCTTTAGGCGTGACATGTTTATCTGCTGCAGCTGACTGAGGCTGTCACATCCCTTCATGTGCTACATCTGTGCTGGTGTTACTATAAAAAAGGTTGTTATTCTGCCATGGTGATGGAGAAAGAGGGTTTCCCCCCCCCCAAAAAAAAACACGTTTTGTTGCTGTGAACCAGAAAACCTTTTAGGTTTCTTTTCTGGTGCTTCTTCCCTCTGTCCCCACTGGCTGCTTTTAGGCAGGGAATGAATTAGTTTGGAATTCCAGGGGCCAGCTGGGTTATGAAAGGCTGAATTTATCAGAGGGGTTGGCAATTTTCAGGTGTTTTATTTTGCTTTCAGGATTGCCTGATCTGACTGAGGGTAGTAAATAAGTCACAGCCAGAGCCTGCAGTGGCCCTTGGGTTGCTGAACATGGAATTGTAAAGAACTCTGTATAATCCACCTTTTAATTCAACTTGGTGTTTCTCTGAGGTGTTTATATGCTAAGACTTTACACACTTGTGAACTGATGGTTGTTTTACCTTGAATTTTAGGCCCTGCTATTCCAAAGCACTTGACAGGCCTTTCCAGCTTTGGGTATCCTAAAATGTCCTTTTGGAAGCTTCCCATTTGTGTTTTGCCAGAGAGAATGAACTCGTGGTGACGTGTCTGTTCTAACGTGTTCTAGAGCCTGGACTTTAGTCTGGGCTAAAGCTCAGCTGATTCTGCTGCAGCAGGATGGATTAGGGAGCTCAGCCACCTGAAATCAAACCTTCCCTGCCTTTTCTCCCAAGTTTTTTGGTAAATCCAGTGCCCCTGCTGGAATGGGAGGGAGGAGAGTTGAGGAGGAAGGAGAGGGAAGCAAGGCTGGGCAGCAGCATCTCAGCTTGATGTGGGTTTAGGCCCAGCCTAAAGCCCCTGTGGAAGGCACAGCTGCTGCTTTGGGATTTCCAGCTCTGGAATCTCCACCTGATTTAAATCTGAACTCATTTTGGCTGCCTGGATGTGCTGATCCTGTGTTGCTTCAGCCTTGTGAGCAGGTTGAAATAAGGTGTAAAAAATGGCCTGATTTCTGGCTGAGATGGAATAACAGCACGGTCCTTTTATTTGTTGGGTCCTGAATTTAGTTTTAGTGGTTCTTTTTTGCTTTCAACTCCATGCATAGTATGAAAAGAATTGCCAAAATCCCAGGCTCATGACCTACCTGTGCTCCTGATACAGATGCAAATCTACCTGCAGAGATTTCCTTCTGTTCCTTTGCCTCTTCTGTCCTTGTGGTTTCTTCTTCCTGACTTTTTCTTATTTAAAGTATCTTCCCATTGTCCATTATATTGCATACTGTACATTCATCCTGCTTATTTTTGGTAAAGCTGCTCTCACTCTGTTTAATTCCCCTCTCTCCTCCTCTTTGGGGGGTATTTTCTACCTTCCACCCACAGCTCTTCCCTCTGAGCCACTTCTTTTCAATTTATCAACTTCTTGAGAAATTAGTTGTAGTTTTTCCTCCCAGGTGCTTCATCCCTCCCCTTTCTCTACCCAGCTGAATTTTAATTAGCCCTTTGTTTCTGAGATTTGATGTTCAGCTGCAAGGTGAGTTATTCGCCAAGCGGGGAGACCTCGTGGCTCTTCCTGAACAATCCAAGCCCCTTCCAGGTCTTGGATTCTGTTGCTTCTGCTCTGCTGAGGTGTACCAGGAACATATTTGGGACGGAATCAGTAATTCCAGGGCAGGATTTGTGGTTTTATGGGCAGGATGAGGCCGGAGCACTCCTCGTGTGTGTCTCGTGCTGCCACAACAAGCCCCAACGAGCAGCCCGGGGGGGGTTTAAAAAAAGAAAGTAAAAGTGTGAATGAACCTGGATCCGTGACCAGGCAGCTGCTGCTCGTTTGAACATGTCATTTGGTGCTCTGAGTTATGCTCCACTTAGCAGAGTTCCAGGGAGGCTTTTTTTGCTCTCGGATATACTTTGTACTCCCGCCGTGGAATTTGTCGGTGCCGTCGTGTTGGCAGGTCCCTGATAAAGGTTTATGGGAGTTCTGGCTGGAGTAGGAACTTTTATTCCCGTTGAAATCTAATCCAGCAGATCATGGAACAGATCCTGTGCTGGGGAGGAGCTTCACCCTAGCCCAGAAAACTAAAATAACATGGATTTATAGGGGTTTGGAGCCCTATTTATTAGGATGCCGTAAGGGATGCTGAAAAATCAGGAGAAAGCTTTCCTTTTCCTGCCCTTTCTCCCTGTTCTTCCCAGTCTCTCCAATTTATTTGGATATTCCTGAACCCTGTCTCAAAGCCTGTTTGCCTCTGGTATCAGACCCCTTTTTAAAATCCCTCTGGAAGGTCCATCTCTCTTTTTCCCCCTTTATTCTCCTCGGAAACGTGTCCTTCCTTTTTCCTTCAAGGTCATTCCCTGCATTCAGGGGATGTAATTCCTGCCTCTGGTGTTTGGGGTTTTATCTAAGTAGGAGCTGAGTGATTTTCTGGGCTTGCAGGTTCTAAAATCTGCAAGTGGAAACCAGCAGAAGAATCAGAAAAACTACTGAAAAATACGTTATTTTAGTCTGGGTTTGACTCACACTTGAGGAGCTTTTCCTTTGTTTGATTAGTATATTTATTTCTTTAAAACTTTCCATTTTCTTAGGAGTTTATAACATTTCTTTCCTCTTGGCTTGAGCTTTTCGAGTACTGTGAGTTTATTTTGTATTTTGTCTTTTTTTTCTTTCCTGAGCTCTGCTCATTAATTGTGGACACAGTTCTTTGATACAACATTAAATAGGGAGAAATTTCAGAAATTTTCATGGAAATTGGTGCTGTTCCTTCTGAATAATATCCCATGTAAAGATCCCACAGAATCTGTGGCCTGGGCACGTTCCCTATAATTAGGCAGCCCTTTAATGAGATGCTCACATTCTTGATGGAATTAAAATCTGGGGATGTTTTGACTGCAACTTATTTGAGGGAAGCTTGGAATGTACTTTTAAAAAAAACCCTGTTGCCTACTGGGTGTGGAAGTTCAAGTTTTGAGGGGGGAAAAAAAAGAATTTTAGTATAAACATGGCCACAGTGTAATGATTCAGGCCTATCCTGGCACTGTGGAGTTGTTTTTTTTTATCCCTGCCATACAAAAATTAATGGATCTCTTGTTCCAGTATTTCCAAGTAGCTTTTAACTAATGAAAGTTAAATCGTTAAAAGAAGATTCTTTTTTTGTTTTTTTTATGAAACCCCAACAACCCCCTTCTCCCACCAGAAGGCAAATTAATTTTTTTCCCTCCATTTTTAGCTCTGAGATTTGCATTTGAATGAGCTTTCTGGTCATTAAAGCAATTCCAACAATTCAAAAGTCTGATTTTTAAGGACTTGTATTTTTAGCCTTCTGAGATAGTAACAAGAGAATTTGGGTTCTCAGAGCAAAAAGTTGCATTTTCAGTTTGGGCTCGATGCCCCCTTTTTAAGAATGAATTCTTGAGCTTGCAGAAAGTCGTGTGGGCTGGATTTTTTTTTTTTTCCCCCTGAATTTTAGCCCAGCATGGCTTTTCCTGGAGCTCACTGTCATTTTTTCACTTGGCAGAGCTCTAAAAAACCAGCCATGAAGTGCTATAAAGTTGCTTTTGGGGCAGGTTTTTATGGTGACAATTGTGAAGTGTAGCTGATAGTCCACCTATATCTATATTTAGATATCTATAGATATATATTTTAGGATATATGGCCCAGGATAATTTTAAAGGCACAGAAAGCTCTTCCTTCGCTCCCCCAAGCCGCATCTTGGATTTTCTCTCTTCTTCGTCCCATCCCTTTCGGGATGAAGGTTTTCCAAGTGTTTTCAATCCCAACTCAGAAAACCCTGTGTGAGGGGAGTTGAAGGATTTGGGATTACCACAAACTGTCAGGATAAATACTGGGAAGAGGAAGAGCATTCCTGTCATTCCAGACACAATTAGTCCATCCTGGCCCGATTTCTTACAGTGTTATCACAGAAAATGCTGAGCTGGGGGGACCCATCAGGATCATCAAGCCCAGGACATCCCAAAATCCCACCATGTCCCTGAGAGCCTTGTCCAGACCCTTCTTGGTGACCACCTCCCTGGGAGGCTGTTCCAGTGCTCTGGGGAAGAACCTTTCCCTGATATCCACCCTCAGCCTTTTGCTCTGTTTTTTTGGGTTGATCTGGCAGGTTTTGCTGCCTTTGCCAATGGTGCTTTTTTTTTAGCATCTTTCAGCCTTTTTAGAAGATTTTTGTGCAAGACCTGCCGTGACCTGGGACCTCGAGACGCTCCCTTTTCATTCCAACACTGAACACGTTGTTTTTTTCCTTCCCCTCCCCTCCGTGCCAGCCTTGCCTTCCCCTCTGGAAGTGGTTTTGGTGCTGGGGAAGGTGGTGACGTGTCTCCTGGACCGTTCCATGATCCATCCTCAGGGCACTGATTCTCCCCCCCTGGCCTGGGGGAGGAGGGTGTGGTGAGGAGGAGCAGGAGGCAGGATTGCACCACCACACCTTCCCCAGGGTGCTTTTGGCTGGCTCAGAACAGGGACGGGTTTTGTCAGGCTCAAAATCCCTGCTGGGACATTGGGGACTCTGATTTTTGGCAGTGCTGGTGTTTGTGCCCCAGAACTGGAGTGGGGTGGAAAATAAACCCTTGTCCATGGTCAGTAACACAGGGAATGTCCCAGGCTGGTGCTTCCAAGACACAATAATAATAATAATAATTATAATAAATAAGATGCCTCTGTTGTGGGACTTGGAGAATGTGATAATAGTTGTGTCTGAAGTGGCTTTGATTATTTTGCTCTACATTATATTTGGAATTTGTGGGTATTTTGGGGCTCCTAAAGGCTGATTGAACCTGCCCTCAGGATGGATCCTGAAGGTTCTCTAAAGGAACACATGGAATTTATGTTATAGACTCATTTCACCAGTGTCCTGATGGAGCTTTGTTGGAATTTCATTAGGAGTTGGTGCATTTAGATCAAGTCCAGCTTTGGAATCCAAAGGGAGCAGTTGGTCTTTCCATCTTGGAAACTTGTGGCTTTTCAATGCTCCTCCTAAAACTGAGGGAAATGGGATTATCAGATCATGTGTCGTGGAAATACTCCTCGTAGGGGAGGCAGAGGTAAAAAGAGAGGTTGGTTTGGTGGGTTTTCTCCAGAAAAAATCCAAATATACTGTGTTTCTCTTGGCTGCTGCTCCTCGAGATCAGCCTCTCCCACTCCCAGTGGACTTTTCCCCCTTCTTACCTTACATTGCACGTGTTAATTTTATTTTTCTGATGAAGACACATCTGATTTTTAACCTTTATTTTATCTTGAAGTCGAGCTTCTTTAATCTTCTTGATCTCTTACCGCAGAGTGAAAGCCCAGAGAAAAGTTGTTCTGCATTTAAACTTCTCAAAATTGGCTGTTGAGAAAGGCAAAACATCCTCAAACTCAAGTTAGTCCAGTCAAATATCTGCTGTAAACGGAACTGGTCTATAATAGCTCAGTGTTATGTTTTTCTGATTGTTTTTTAGAGTAGGTTTTAAAATTTTAACACTATTTTTCTCAAAATGCACAGTAGGAATACGTAAAATTGGGGGGAGGTTTGTATTTAATTGATGGTCGTGAGTGTTGGGTTGCTTTTATTTGTGAAATAAAGGCAATATTTCCAATTAAAACTCGAGGGGAGAGAGTGGAAGTGTTGAATTAATGGTTGTAATTGTTGGGTTGTGTTTATTTGCAGAACAAACACAGCATTTCCAAATAAAATTTGAAGATAGAGAGCGAAAGTTTTGAGTTAATGGTTGTAAATGGTGGGTTTTGTTTATTTGTGAAATAAATACAATATTTCCAAATTTTATTTGAAGATAGAAAGTTTTGAGTTAACGGTTGTAAATGGTGGATTTTGTTTTTTTGTGAAAGAAACGCAATGTTTCCAAATAAAATTTGAAGGTAGAAAGTTTTGAGTTAACGGGTGTAAATGGTGGGTTGTGTTTATTTGTGAAATAAATGCAATATTTCCAAATAAAATTTGAAGATAGAGAGCAAAAGTTTTGAGTTAAGGGTTGTAAGTGGTGGGTTGTGTTTATTTGTGAAATAAATGCAATATTTCCAAATAAAATTTGAGGGGAGAGAGTGAAAAGAACTAAAAAAAATAACCTGTTGAAATCCAGCCTTTCTTCCCGGGTGTAGATTTTATTCTCCTCAGCCTCTGAAAAAAAAAAAATCATTCATAACGTTCAGAGAGAACCTTTGGAGTTATTTTAAGTGTTCCTTGCTGTGAGAACACGGCGAGGTCCAATCCCCAGCGGCCCTGGGAAGGTTGTTCACACACTCCTCTCCTCCTGCGCTTTTTTTTCGCAGCAAACATCCCTTTAATGAGACAGACAAAACGCGTTGGTGTCTCATTTTTAGGAGGGGAGCTCAGCCATGCAGAAGACTTTCGAAGATTTATGGCGCTGAAGCCGCTGAGGAGAGTTATTTTTGCCTCTCTCTGCCAGCTGCCAGCCAGTGTGAGTGGAGAAAATGTTGGCATGTTTAAATACATCCAATCCTGAGAAGAAATAAGGGTGTTTTTTTTTTTTTTTTTGCTGGCTCTGTGTGTTTTTGAAGGGGGGGGAAAGGAGGAGGCAAAAAACACCAAACGAGCCACAGTTTTTCTTGAGGGGATGATATTCTAAGGTGGTCTCACATCAAAAGTGATTTTAAAGGTGTTTGAATATAAGGATGAATAAAGTAGAATATAAGGCAGAATCCTGGAATGGTTTGGGGTTGGAAGGGATCTTGAAGGATTGTCTCCTTCCAACCCCCTGCCACGGGCAGGGACACCTTCCACTAGCCCAGGTTGCTCCAAGCTGGCCTGGAACGCTTCCAGGGATGGGGAATCCTCTGGGAAATCCATTCCAGGGCCTCGCCACCCTCACAGGGGAGGAATTTCTTCCCCAAATCCCATCTAAATCTCCCCTTTTCCAGTCGGAAGCTGTTCCCTCTTGTCCTGTCCCTGCATCCCTTGTCCCAATTCCTTCTCCAGCCCTCTTGGAGCCCCCAGTGAAGGCAAACTCTGTGTGTTTGAAACAAAAATGAAAAGCTCAGGGGTGTGATGATGTGGGAACTGCTGAGTCTCTCCAATCACTATAAATAAAGGCAGATTTGGGAATCTGATGTTTTTTTCCCCGTGTAAAAGGTGTGGAAGCCCTTGATGGGATGCAGGGCCTGATCCTGAGCTTTGCAGCATCTTCCTAAAAACTTCTGGTCTTGCTAAATGTGTGCAGAGCTTGAATGATGTATGTTCAAAGAGGCTAAAATCCCCCCTCAAACTTTAAAATTGTTCGTGTTTATTTGTATTAATTGATGTGCCAGCAGATTGTGGTTAATTGCTATTGTGTGGGGAACAAAGCAGGCCCTATACTCTGGTTTTTCTAAGCATTTGAAGCTTTTTCTGCTGAGGAGGTGAATAATATCACAGAATCTTCGTGATCACACCAGTCTTCGCTTGGAATTCTGCAGAATTTTGAGTCCAGGATGCAAAAACTGGTTCAAGTTGGTGTTTCAACAGCTGGGGAAAAGTAACTGGAGTTGGTCCCTAATGAAGAATTGAATTGAAGAGGAATTGAACCCTCTCTTTGTCTGTTGGCTTTGTAGCATTTTGGCCACGAGGTACTGAAGAAATACTACTAAAAAGCAGTAGGATTTCTGCATAAAGAGTTTTTGCATCCTTCAGTGCGGTGCTGAAGCCTGATAAAAATGTCCTTTGATTTTTTTTGCTCTGCACTCCCTTTTCTCCTGCAAGAGGTTGCTCCCTTCCTTTTCATCTTCACAAGGAGTGAAGGTATGTTTCTTTTCCTTGGAATGCAGCGTGGGGATGTTGTTATTCCTGGTTTCCTGGGGAGATCTGGCCTCGTGACCGTGGCCTCGTGTGTCCTGCAGCCAAGGTTTGCTGCCGGAGGAATGTGACCGTGGGCTTTGTCCTGGAGTTTTAGGGGAGTGTTTTCAACACCCCAGGACGAGATTTTGGAGCGTGTTGAGCTTTGATCTTCCCCAAAAAGCTCAGTTTTCCTTAGCAGGGGGTGCTTTGATGTTCTCTGCTGGCTGGAATGCCAAGTCCTTCTCCTGGAGTGCTGCTGGCCACTTAATATCCAAGACCAAATCCTTTCTTCCAGTGAGTCCTCACTCATCCAAACACTCCAGGGAGCAAATGGGTCTCTCTGCTGGAATTTTATCTGTTGTAATTTGGATTTTTTTTTTTTTCCTTTCTAAATTTAGCAGGTTAGTTCATACTCTGCTGGAGGAGGGCTGGGCCCTCTTTTGTTGACACAGCTCCCTGGATGTTTGGAATGCCTTTGGCCTTCCCTGCACCCAGCTGTGCTGCTGGACTGGCCGGGGAGAGGCTGGGAGAGCTGGGATTGCTCAGCCTGGAGAAGAGAAGGGTGACCTGATTGTGGCCTTCCAGGACCTGAAGGAGCCACAAGAAAGATGGAGAGAGACTATTTACAAGGACCTGGAGGGACAGGACACAGGGAATGGCTTCCCACTGCCAGAGGACAGGGATAGATGGGATGTTGGGAAGGAATTCTTCCCTGTGAGGGTGGGGAGGCCCTGGCACAGGTTGCCCGGAGAAGCTGTGGCTGCCCCTGGATCCCTGGAAGTGTCCAAGGCCAGGTTGGAGCAACCTGGGATGGTGGAAGCTGTCCCTGCCCATGGCAGGGGGTGGAATTAATGATCTTTTAGGTCCCTTCCCATCCAAACCCTTCTGTGATTCCATGATTACCTGTATTAACAACCCTGTTCTGGTTTTCCTGGAGCTTTTCATTCAGGAAAACCACTCCAACTGCATCGTACTCCTACTCCCCAAAAGTATTGTTTTCACTAATGAATTTCCAATTTAGTTTTATTTCCAAAGTGATCCTTAATTTCCAGTTAAGGACCAGAGCTGTGTTTTTCCCTCAGGGAGGATCATCCTTCCATGGTCTGGTTGCCTGGGTGGTGTTGGGTCACAGGTTGGACTCTGACCTCAGATCTGGGTCTTTTCCAAACCTCAGTGGTTCTGTGATTCTGATGTATCTACACACAGATTTTAGAAATCGAGCCACATATTTTCACTGAGCTGTTACATTTTACTAACTCAAAAAAATAACAGTGCACGTACTGTATTCTTAGAGGATTGTGCTTTGAGGAAAAAAAAAAAACCATTATAGTAATTATTATTACCCGTCTGGTGCATTAAAATTCAGAATTTGACAATGAAACCTTGTGAAGGGCGTCATTTTAAAATGAAGTGCCTGTATTAAAAGTAGAAAGGAGAAAAAGCCATTGTAATGCACCTGGGTGGCTCTGTCAAGATTCCTAAAACGTGACAGCCGAGCAAAGGAAGAGCTCCAAGGTGGCTGTTGCTGCTACAAAACATTTGGCAGCTCCTGGATGTGAAATAAGAAGTGGCTGCTGAAATGTGCCTTGGCTTCTTGCTGTTCAGCAAACGGGGATCAAAGGAGCTCCTCGGATCCCTGTGTTCTGAACGCTCCAGCTGAATTCCCAGATCCTAGTTTTTTTCCTCTAAAAAGGAAATGCCTTGCATGGGATGAATCAGGGCTAGAAAAAGCACCTTTGTGTTGGTCAAAATTGTCTCTCTCTCCCTAATGTTTGCTTAGTTTCCCATTTAAAACAAACCCTCGTTAGCGATCGTTTGCGATACATTTAAACCCAATCTCCGCGTTTGTCATCAATTCCATCCAGAGGTTTGTGTTTTGAAAAGGGGGGAATGAATGTTCACCCCCTCCCCGGCAGCTTTCTGGCTCTCCCTTTTTTGTTTTCCTTTTTTTTTTTTATTCCGCCAAAGGAAAAACTCCATTGTTTCAGCCTTGTTTTGTGTGTGGATGTCGTGTTCCTCTGCTCACACGCTGGCCCTGCTAATACTTCTCTGAGACAAATTGCTGAAAGCATTGGCTGTGTTTGAGGTTACGAGAATTCTCTATATATAGTGACAGAATTGATTTTTTTCTTTTTTTTTTGGGCTCTGTTGCCAGTGGCAACTCATCCTAATCCCAAACTGTACAGTAATGTGATTTATGGGCCCTACATTGCTCGCTCCTGAATGTTGTCTGGAATTTTTTTGCCACGGGGTCGCTTCTCAGGCGAAGATGTTTCGTGGGTTTGCCGTGAAATTCATCGTCGATAAATTGGATTAGGATGTTAAAAATGATGAATAAAACCTGAGCGCAAAAGCAAACGTGTGTGTGTGGGGGAATTGCTTTGTCATATTTGATAGCTTAAAAAAGGAGTTTAAATTCTCGTGAATTGGGAGCTTGTGGTGATAAAAATCCCAGCTATCTCCTGGTTTGTTTGTGGGTTTGTCCTGTCACGCTGTGTGTTAATATTTTGGGTTAAATCAAATTAACTTCGCTGAGCAAGTTTTAAAAGCTTGTCTTGGGAGCCGTCACCTTATAAGGAGCACCTAAAATTCCACTCCTGGCCTATCCCGGTTGTGATTGACCTCTTAATGTCCTGCTAAAAGTGGTGACTTCCCAACACGTTGTGTGGGGCAGTCGCACATTTTTAAGTGCATCAGTTAAACTACCAGGAGCAAACAAAGATAGAAGAGGGGCTTTTGAGGAAGGACCACTTGTAAAATTTGAATTTTTGAAGAGCAGGGCGTGGCGATCTTCAAGGTCTTTTTCCAGCCTGAGCTGTTCTATGTGTGAGAACTTCTGAAGTCAAGAAATTCAAGGTTAGACCGGGTTTTGTGTTTCAAAGCAGGATCTCATTTCTCTGCTCGCTGTGGGCGTGGAAATCATAGTATTTTACTCCTCTGAGTAGGGTAAGAACAGTAGTGCCTAAAGTTGCTTGAAAGGATGGCAGGAGGCTGATTTAGAGACTGAAAATTGCGTGTGAAAAGTGGAATAAAACACTTGTAGTGAATCCACCAGGAAAGGCAGGAGATTGGTTTTGACCCAGAGGTATCGAGCACAACTTTGATTCCTTGATAAGGACAATATTTGCCGTATAATTTGCTGCGTGCTGCTTTAAATCATTAAATTCTGCACGTGGGTCGAAGCATTTTCAGCCCTAACACTTCCTATTTACATTCAGGGGAATTTTCCTCCGGTGTAGTTTTATCTTGGTGGAGCACAAGTGGCGATTGGAAGAGCAAACATTGCAAGGGACAAATTGTGGCAGAGCTGTGGGAGATGAGGAGCTTCAGTCGAGGGAGGAACAAACCTTTAATTGCAGCACAAAGATACTGAGCTGGACGTGGTTGGTGAGTTCCTGTAGATCCTGTGGGGAGCAAAAGGAGATAGCAAGGGCTCCTCAGGGTGGGAGAATGTCCTGGAGGAGCTGAATCAGCACGGGATCAGTGTGTACTTGGCTATAAAAGGGATGGGGTGGATATTGGGGCTCGTGTTTGCTCAGGGAAAGCTGTTTGAAAATAGGGAGATGTGTCGTGGTGAGGAATTTATAGAGGAGAGAGGAGCTCTGGTGTGTTACAGGATGTTTGATCTGCCAGTTCCTCCCTTTCTGCAGGACCTTGTGAGGAAGAGTTGAGTATTTTAAGAGTGAGACTAAAGAGGAGACAGTGCAGAGCAAGTTTAAAAAAAAAGTCCACTTATTTCTTTCATATTTCCCAGAGAAGTACACGGAGGTGAGGAGAGCTGAACTCCTTGACTCGGCCAGCAAAGAGTTCCTTGATGTCCCAAATATTTGTGCTTCAGGAGTAGTGAAGATGTCCTTGCTGAGATCAGCCAAACCTCAGGCTGACCCTCAAGCAGGAGACATCCCTGGCTTCTCATGCTGCATCCAGGAGCTTCGCTGTGGGCAAAATTTCGGCTGGTTTGGAGTTTGTCCTCCCAGGGGTTGTGCTTGCACAGCTGGTGGGATCTTGCAGCCTCGTGTTGTTGGTGTGTTCTTGTTCAAAGTCTTGGCCCTGAGGCCACATTTGTGCTCTGTTGAGGTGTTTGTGGTGTCCACATTGTCCGTTCTTGCCGTGGGAGGAATGCTGGCTACTGGCTTTTTGGGAATCCTGTCCGGACTAGTGGGGCTGCTGTGACCACAAATTGACTCCAGGACCTGGAGGATCCCTGTCAGGAGAGAGCAGAATTGAGCTTGTTCGTGCAGCTGGTGGGCAGAACCTCCTGGGAAGCAGCCAGGAAGGGGGAATATGCTTGGAATATGCTCGGATTGGTGGTTTTAGCTGAGTTTTCCTAAGGAAGACTCCCAGAAAGCTAAAGGAGCAAAGCATCCCGTTGTGCAGGGAGCTCAGGAGTTTTGGCAAGGCTGAGCAAGAAGCTGAAGGACACTGGGCAAGGTTTGAAAAAGGTGGGAAGTAAAGGAGGAATATGGACTATAATAAAATATAATAAAATAATGAATGTAATAAATATAATAAAATCATGGAGTTGTTTAGGTTGGAAAAGACCTCCAAGATCATTGAGTCCAACCCTAATATCAGTTCCATCTACAGCTGGTCAGGGACATGAGGAGGAGAAAAATGGGGGGATAATGGGCTTGGGAGCAGGAGGACATTTTCCAAGGCAGTGGAGGAGAGAGGGAAAGGAGTCCAGTACTCCCCATTTTTATTCCCCCCCCCAGTCATTGCAGGGGAAATCTTTGCCTGAACTGATGTGTTAATAGTTGGAAAGAAGAGCCAAGGTAATGCTGTGATGTGAATATTGATGAAGATATTTCTGCAGGACTTTGGGGGGGGGGAAAATTCCACACATCATCTCCAAGCTGAAGGGAATGGATGGTGGTTTCATATATGAGATGGCAAGTTAGACTGGAGACCAAAATCCAGGCAGCAGAACTGTGTTTGAACAGTGCTACCAAATGTCCAACACATGTGGACTTAGTGTAGAGTTTATTTAATGGGTGGGACAAAGTCTTCAGCAGCAAAGGCAATAAATAGTAATAGTGCTGACATTATTGAAACCTGCCATGGAACTTCTGCTCCTTGATAAGAGGGCTGGGGAATTGCTTGTTTATAAAGGAGAGCATAAACCTGGCAGGTAACTGTGCATGTAAAAGAGTCACCTTTCTAGGAAGAGATCATTTTGTTCAGGTGATGTCAAACCACAGAACAAAGGAGAGGTTGTTATTTTTAAAATGTAAAATCAAGGCTGTGATTTGCTGTAACGTGACTTCTGGTGATTTTTTTTTTGTTGTTGTTGTTGTTTCTTGGAGTGGCTGAAAAGGAATTTAAAGTACTTTGTGGCACTGGAGGCTCTGCTCTTAAATGAAATGAAAGTGAGTTTCTCCTTCCGAATTTCTTCAGTTGCTTTTCTGCAAGAGCAAGTCAAGGCTTAGAGAGTCAGCACTGGCTGAAATTTGGGGATGTTTAAATGGAATCCAACTATCCAGAAAATGATTGGAGGCACCAGGATTCCAGGTCATCTCCTTTAGGTGCATTTATTAAACGAGTGTGAGATTTAGCAGGTGTTAAAAGGTACTTTATTTCTGAACAACAGTAACAACAGCGAATGGACGTGTTGGCACAAAGTGGGGTTGGAAAACCAGAGTATTTGTTGGGATACAGGCTGGGTTGGTCTCTTAGGAGTTTTGGATAAGTTATAAATAAAAGGAGCGCCCTGAAACTGCAGAAATATCACCAAAACCAGCCAGTGCTTGCTGGCTGGCTGGAATATTCGAGTTCCAAATCTTTAACCTGGTGGCTTTGCAGCTCCACAACTGTTCAGGTGGCTCAAGGGGCAGGGAAATATCCTGGGAAGAGGATCACAGACATGATCCAGACATTATTGCTGGTATTATTGCCGTTGTTTAAGAGGCCAGAATTCCCTCTGTAAGGCCACTTAACCCACTGCCACCATCCTTTTGTCCCGTTTTGCAGTAGATGTCACTTGGAAGTGGACCAGCCCTGTGCTGTGGGTGTGAGGGAAAGAGGGGTCGTTCCTTCTCATGCTTTTCCTTTTTCCCTACTGATGCCAGGTCAGAACTTTATGGAAAGCTGGAAAAACACGGAGAACTACTCAGTTCTCTGCAGATAATAGTGTGGAATCACCAAGCTGGTGGGGATTTTTGAGATGCTCCAGGCAGGGAATGGTGGGAACGGTTCTCTTGCTGTATCCCAGGCAGCATTTGATGTGTTGGGAGGAGTTTGGCTTGGAAAAAGGAAAGCCAGTCTTTTGTGTGATGGTGTGAACTCCCCAACCTGCAAAAACCTTGGAATTTGAAGCTGTGGGTACTTTGTGACAAGGGGGAAGGGATTTGAACTAAAAGGAGTAGGTTTAGGTTAGATTTTAGGAGGAGGTTCTTCCCTGGGAGGGTGGTGAGGCCCTGGAATGGATTTCCCAGAGAAGCTGTGGCTGCTCCATCCCTGGAAGTGCCCAAGGTAACCTGCTCTAGTGGAAGGTGTCCTTGCCCATGGGAGGGGGGTGGAACTGGCTGATCCTTAAGGTCCCTTCCCACCCCAACCATTCTGTGATTCTATAAATCACATTCCAAATTTGAATACCCCGGGTTGTTGCACTCTGGCTGCTGCTCTGCTTTCTGCAGCCTGGGTATGAATAACTTGCATAAAATCAGGGTTTTTCTGGAAAATAATTCACCCTTCAGACCCTCAGAATTTTCTGCAGCTCTTTGAAAACGTTCAGTCAACAGGAAACCACGGAGAGGAGCCTGATAGAGGCAGTGCCTGAGAGCCTTGTCATGGGGAATAATTTCTGTAGATTAATTACTGCTCCAGGTATGTTGTCTTTGTCTCTGCTGGACACGGGGAGGGAATATTAATCTGCTTAGGTGGTGTTCCTGGAGTCCCTCATTAGGAATGGAGCTGCTGCTGTGTTATCTTATCTCAGCATTTATTGCCAACCCCTGCCCTGAGCGGAGCCACGGGGATGATTTATGTTGCCTCAAGTACTTGTGGATTCAGTTGTGCCTTTGTTAGTGACACACCTGTCCTCAAATTAAAAACAAAGCCCTTGTTCCGTTGTGCATTGATCCATTGGGCTGCATTTTTCATCTTGCTGGGGAAAGTGGGAGGAGAATCCAGATAAAAGTACTGAATTAAACCAAACAAGAACGTTGGCATTCCTTAGGAAATCCTGTTTTCCTGCAAAGGGGGGGAAACATTTTCGCCCCTCTCCCTCCTCCCAAGTGTTTCAGGTTTGCTTCTCGTTTTATTTTGTAGTGGCAGCTGGAATTCCAAAGGGTGTTTTAATTCAGTATCTGGTTTACCCCAGTCCATCAGCTCAGCCTTGCCCTGGGACTCCCTCACTCCCCTCCCTGTGGGATGGGGAGGAGAATCGGATGGGTGAGAGTGGGAGAACTCGTGGATTGAGAGAAAAACAGTTGAATAGGTAAAGCAAAGTAAAGAATTCATTCCTCACTTCCCCTGGGCAGGCAGAGCCTCAGCCATTCCCAGGAAAGCCAGGATCCATCAGGTGTAATGGAGAAGGACATTGAGGGGCTGGAGTGTGTCCAGGGAAGGGAACGGAGCTGGGGAAGGGGCTGGAGCAGCAGGAGCAGCTGAGGGAGCTGGGGGGGCTCAGCCTGGAGCAAAGGAGGCTCAGGGGGGACCTTCTGGCTCTGCAACCCCCTGACAGGAGGGGGGAGCCGGGGGGGGGTCGGGCTCTGCTCCTAGGGAGAAGGGACAGGAGGAGAGGGAACGGCCTCCAGCTGTGCCAGGGGAGGGTCAGGTTGGACATCAGGAGGAATTTCTTGCTGGAAAGGGTGGTCAGGCACTGGAAGGGGCTGCCCAGGGAGGTTTGGAGTCCCCATCCCTGGAGGTGTCCAAGGAAGGACTGAAGGTGGCACTCAGTGCTCTGGGCTGGGGGACAAGGTGGGCGTGGGGCACAGGGGGCACTCCGTGGGCTGGGAGGGCTTTTCCAACCTCAGTGATCCTATGATTCTGTGACTTGGGAAGACAAATGCCATCGCTCCAAACATTCCCCCTTCCTTCTTCCCCCAGCTTTCACTGCTGAGCGTGATGCCACGTGGTCTGGGATGTCCCTGGGTCAGCTGGGCTCAGCTGCCCTGGGTGTCTCCACTCTTAACTTCTTGTGCACTCTCAACCGCTCACTGGTGGGAAGTGGCTGCCCAGAGCATCTGTGGCTGCCCCATCCCTGGAAGCGTCCAAGGCCAGGTTGGACAGGGGACTTGGAGCACCCTGGGCTAGTGGAAGGTGTCCCTGCCCACGGCAGGGCGTGGAACTAATGATCTTTAGGGTCCCTTCCAACCCAGGCCTGTGGTTCCGTGGTGTGAGGAGCAGAGAAGGCTTTGTGAGCTGGGCAAGCCCTGCTCAGCAATAACAAACCATCCCTGAGTTGTCTCTGCCCTGAACTTTGTGTTCCCAGCACAAATCCCAGCCCGGCCACTGTGCAGAACATTAACTCTGTCCCAGCCAAACCCACGCTGAGCTGGGATCAAATGTGCCTGGAAATGCGGGTGCACTGCAGGGTTTGAGCTTATTCACACTCCAGAGGTGCAGGGAGATGGTCCAGTCATCTTTGAAGGCTCGTGGTAATCAGGGAGCTTCCTGATGGCTGGAGAAAGGTGAATTCCATACCCGTTTCTGCTCGGCTTTCCCTTGCTTCCTGGGAATGTTACGGAGCAAAACCTCCCAGAAACCGTTTTCAAGGCTTCTTTCCCAAGAAGTCGTTTATTGGAGGGGCAGGAAGGTGATTTGGAGCAGCCAAGGGTGAATTGGGCCTGATTGCCTTCTGGGAAAGCTGGGAATGTGGGCAGGGAGAACACGTTGTACGTGTTACCTTTGACACAGTGTCCTGGAGCACCTTTGTGGCCACGTCAGGGACACGGGGACTGATAAAGGGGTGGAAAATTGGCCGGAATTCCCCGTTGGAAGCGGTGGGGAGCAGTGCTGCAAAGTCCAGCTGGGTGTCCCTCAGAGGTCTGTGCTGGATCCACGCCTCCAGGAAGGACATGGATCGTGAAAAATCAATATATTAACATTAAAATATACGTTAGTGGTTTATAAAACAGTCTTATATTTGTCCAGTTGGACAAATCTCAAGATGAAAGTCACACCTTGCAGAGTAAAACCAGTTAAACCCAGTGACACCCCGAAAATCAGAAAGGGAATTAGGTGCTGTATGAAAATTTAACTCCATGTAGAGCTGTGCAAAAATGGAAACACACACCCCATGGCCATGGTGGGATGGAGCTCTGGGCAGGTTAAGGAGTGTTAAATTTGGGGAGCAGGTTGATGTGCTGTGTCCAGAGTGACCTTTTGGGTGACAGGGGCTGGCACAGCCTCGGGAAGGTCAACAAAGGCAAATGCCAAGTCCTGCCCAGGATCACTCCAGCCTTGAGCCAGGCTGGGAATGTCAGTGCCATGGTGGACAGGAATATTGGAAGTGGGTGTTGTTCCCCAGCAGGGTTGGTGCTCGTGCATTGGGATCTGTTTTTCCCTTGCTTCCAAGAAATAAATTCCATCTCATCACTGGAAAAGAGCACCTGAGATCTGCCCGTTCAGGGAGGCAGGAATTGATATTTAAGGCTGGATTTTAACTTCCCGTGGGCAGGTTTTGTTTCAGAGGTAGTTTGGGGTTTTCTGGGGGGGGCTCAGCCCGTGTTCCTGCACATCTTCCCTGGGACAGAGGTGGCAGTGAGATTTTTCAGGAGTGATTTTTGTCCCTGGGACAAAAGGAACCAAACCAGCTGTGGCAATTCCACCTTGATACTCAACAGTGGCTTTGGAGCTTTGTGGGGTTGCTCCCCTTTTTATTTTCCTTCTCTTTTTTTCTTAAACCAGAGCAGTTTTCATGTTTTTAATGGAAAATTCTGTGTACTTTCACCTCAGTGAATCAGGGTAGTGTTAGCTTGGACATGATTTCACGCTGAGCATTTGTGCTCCAAGTTGTAAAGTCATAATTTTCCACTGGCATATGTTGTAACTGTCGGGAATTATCCTTGAGCTGCCTTCTGGGAAGCTAGGAATTTTTGGACATTTCAAAATTCCCTGATTCACCTCTTTGAGTGTTTAAAAGTGACTCAATCCACCGACCAGTAGCAACGTGTTTTAGTATTTTACTAAGAATTTTGGATGGGGTGAATTCGCTTTTAACCAAATTTTGAAATTGCCTTAATAACTCGTGATAGTGAAAGAAGGGAAAATGTTTTATTCCTTCAAGTTTTTGGGGGGTTTTTTTGCATTCCTTTTCTCATTGTATCAGGGCTTTATGGATCTGCATCACCTGACGTGGCTTTCCCTTGCTGACAGTTCACAAAGCAAAGAGAAAATGCTGTTTTGATTATAAAACAAAGAGAAAATAATGTTTTGATTCAGTAGCCTCTATTAAAAGGATTTAAAAAAAGCCTTTTGGGGAGTCACCATCCCCGTGCAGCGTGTGAATATTAATTTTCCCCTGCTCCTTTTCATCACCTCCCAGGCACTGAAAGGGTCAACTCTGCTGCTCCCAGTTGTGCTGAGCTGGGAAATCCAGGCTTTGTAAAGCTGAGCACGTTGTTTTAGCCGTGCTTTTGTTAGACAGAGCTCAGGGGCTCTCGGGTCAAGGTCAGAAAAAGGTGTGTTCCTTCAGTCCAACCTTCTTTTTGGACGTTTCAGGTACTAATTTGTGCTTTTTTCCTGGTGCTTTTTTTCGTGGAAGTCGGAAGGATTTTCCAATGGTGTTAAAATTTGCCAAACAATTTATCTGAAAGTTCATAACCAAAGAGATGTATTAACCCCAACTGCTCGTGCTGGGTGAGCTGGACCAATTTGGCAGTTAATCAGTTTTTTTTTTGGACCTTTATCATGATCTTGTTCCAAATGTGTTGAATTTGGCTTTAAATGGAAATACATTCACTGATGCAAATTTAGCCCCTTCTTTTATTCAAGAGCCCTGGCCATGGGGTGTGTGTTTCCATTTTTGCATAGCTCTACGTGGAGTTAAATTTTCATACAGCATCTGATTCCCTTTCTGATTTTCGGGGTGTCACTGGGTTTAACTGGTTTTACAGTGCAAGGTGTGACTTTCATCTTGAGATTTGTCCAGCTGGACAAATATAAGACTGTTTTATAAATCACTAACGTATATTTTAATGTTAATATATTGATTTTTCACGAAGGATGGCCAGCCCAAGACATCCAGGCACTAGTTTCTCCTGTTTCTCTGTTGGAAAACTCCTTGAAGTCTCATTGTCCCCTGACCTGACTCCTCCTTCACATTGTTATGCTGATTTAAAGGAAAATAGAAAAAGATCCCTCAATATTTCAGAGCACCTGTTGTGTTAAATTGACCTGGGTGATTTAAATACAGTCTTAAAAACTTACCAGTAACAGTTAGAGAACATTTTATTACCTTATAAACCCAATTGTTTTCATGGGATGAATGGATTCAAAATTCCATCTTGAATGACAGTAAAGAACATCCCAGCTTTGCACGATAAATCAAGATATACACACGTGGAATTTGCTCCCTGATGCATTTATTAGTCAGCCTTTTCTTTTCCCCTGCTCAAAAAGAGTTTTCTCCTGGGAAATTTGGCTGCTCCAGGCTATGATTTTTTGTCCTGTTTTGTAATATATTTATAGTTGTTGTAGAAGGATTCCTGGATAAACTTTCCCTAGGATAAAACCAGCTTTGTATTCCCTGTACTTAAACCATTTTGTTCATTCATCTAAACATAGATCCAACACAAATTTAGGTATGCTGTAAATTGTGTAAATTGAATTATGTGCTGTCTTGCCCACTTTTTCTGTAAACCCCCTACTTAAAATACAAAAATTTAAAATGTCAAATATTTCTGCTTGAAGGATGTGCTGCTGTACAATCCATGCTCTTCATCTGAAGCTCATGGTCGATCCCAGTCCAAGATTTCGGGCAGTTTTGGGAGTAAATCTGATTCTAGGGCTGGTCGAATGCTTTTGTTTCAGTTCCCTGGTGTAAAACTTTTCCTGGAGGAGTTTTTTAGGGATATCTCAGGCTTTCCAGCGTTGTTATGCCATCAGTTTAAGTGGAATTTGGTTCAGATGTGGGAGAAAACCTCAGGTAAAATACACATTTCATATCCAGGTTGGGTGTAAACTGAATATCCTGAAAATTTACCTCTGATTCCACATTCTCTGCTGCAGTTACCTGGGAATTGGAGAATAAGGAGTTCCCAGATTTAGGTTCCAAAGGCAGCAGCTTGTTTTCTTTCACCTTTTCAACACTGATGGGCACATTTCAGTTGTTCCTTGTAGTTCTTCGTGTGGTTCTTTATCATTTTGGTTGAAAACCAAGTTCTTTTAAAAGGATATTTTGGGTTCTGGGTGTTTCCTAAACCGAGATTTGAAACAGGAGATCCTAAAAGAAACTGTTTTATAATATTAGGTGGAATACTTTGAATACTTTAGAAAATAATACATTATTATTATTATTATTATTATTATTATTATTATTATATAATTTATTATTTAATTATTGTTATTAAATTTTTTAATTTATTATTTATTTATTTAATAATTTATTATTCATATGGAGGTGTTCCATGGGTCAGTCACAGCCCTTGGTACCCACTGAGCTACACGGGGGGGGGATTTGGGAAGTTTAATCCTTGGAGCTGGAATGTGGCCAGATCTTCTGGGAAGAATTTTAAACAATCACGATGCTTTTAGGTTTTTTATTTTACATCCCATTGGGAAAAGTGAGCCTGGAACACCCATCAGAATGTGGATATTCCTCATGGTGAGATGGAGGAGAAAGAACCTGTCCAGAATTCCTTATTAGAGGACGTTCCTGAGGAATATTTTTTTTTTAATTGATGTGCCACCAGAATTACTGTGCAACTAATTTAAATATAATTAGATTTTCCTTTTGCTCACGGCATAGCCCGAAGCTTGGTAGTTTCTAGTGTAGCTTGGAGAAAATAATTGAAGGAAATTGAATTTGTGGTGTGTTGGTTTACGTATTAATGGATTTTTTTTTTCCCCCCTCCTCTTTCAGAGCCTTCAGTCAGAAAAGAGCTGCAATTGAGAAGGAATATGCACAGGTAGGTTCTGGAAGCATTTTAATGATTGTGGTGTTTTTCTGTTTGGGTAATTTGTTCATCAGCAAATTTCCACAGTGTTTTTTAATTTATCTTTTCCATAAGTTAGATCCTGTGAAAATACTGAGGTTCCTAATCAGTTTGGGCTGTGCAGGACTTGGGCCCATTCTGGGGTTCCATGGACAGTTTGACTCAAAATTCTTGGGCCCAGAAGACGTTTCTAACATTTTTTTTTTTTTTTCCCCCGGTTGTTACAAAGTCAGTCAACTCTTGGTGGTGTTTTCTCAGAATTCAGTGTGAAACCTGAGTAAAAAAGTAAAATCAGGTCAATTAGAGGGAGAGGAAATGTGTTCTGGCACACTGGCTCCAAAATAAATTTACATTCACATTCCTCAGTGGGAGCAGCTTCTCATTCAGCTGAAATAAAAGCAGATTTGGCCTCCTGCTCGTGATAGGGAGTGGAATGAATTTTGATTTGTTGGGGAGAAAAGAGGCAGGATTGATTTTTTTATTTTTATTTTTTGTTTTGTTTCTCCCTGGTTTCAAAATTAAAAAGCATCTAATAAGGGGCAGCCGCCTGTTTAATTTACAGGAAAGGCTCTTGGAGCTGAAGATTAAAAAGACATTAATTTATTTTCGAATAGATTAAAGGTGGAATAAAATCTGAGCTGGGGGGAGCTCAGTATCCAATAAATACAACTGGAGATGTGCCTGATGGTGGAATTGGTGTTGGGGCAGTGAAAGGAGGGAGATGGGGGAACACAGCCTGGCACTGGGCTGGGTCTAAGGGGAGTTTTAGGATGTTAAAAATCCTTTTAGTGCTGCATCACCCACAAAGTAATGGAGCAAACGTGTTCTGGGGGCTGGATTTTCTGGCAGGAAAGAGGATTTTTTAGGGCTGGTTTTTCTGCCCCAAACTCGGCCGAAAACGCTTTGTAAATCCAAGTAAATTTGTGCTGAATTTAATCCACCCGCTGATGACATTCTGTAAATTATTGGTGCTCCAGTTTTTCATTGGACATGAATTTATGTTGGAATATATCCATTCCATGGGCAGGTGAACTTGATTTGATGAAATATAGGGGATTTTTCAGTGGCAGGATCAATACCTGCCTCCTGCAACCGGGCTCCAAAGCAGGTATTCACTGATCTTCGTATTGATGGAGAGAATTTAAATTCACTTTTAATTCACGTCTCGGTGAGACACCGGGAATGTCTTTTACATGCAGAGACACCACAGTCGCTGCATTTAGGGAATAGTCGTGATAAGTTGGAAAAATAATTATGTTCTCAGCTTTGGAAGGCTCAGGCTTAACAAGTGAGGCTTTCAGCTCCTTGGATTTAAAACATCCCCCCCCCAGCTTTCCAGCAATGCAGCTGCATCGTTTGAGAGCCGCTGAATGGCTGCTGGGATGAATGAGGGCTTGTGGGATCGCTTCCTTGGATCGCTGAGGAGCTCCAGGACAATGTGGGATGGTTCTTCCAGGGCCTCTAAAAAGGATTTTTCTGTTCTGGAGGTGGTGGTAATAAAACTGCCCGTGAAGCCTTTTTTTTTGGGGAGACAAGTTGTGCACAAAAAGAAGTGGCTTTCATCGATAACGGGATATTCCTTTAAAACCAGCGATAAAAAGGGAGCTGGAAATTCTCAGTCAAACCTTTTCACAGGTTTCTAGCCAAATGCCTTCAGGAATTTAGGATATTCTTGGTTTTGGCAGGTTAAAAGGAGTGGAAGGGGCGGACAGGGGAAAAATAAGTTTCCCAGAACTGCGAGCTTCGCTGTTTTTTCCAACAAAATTGTATCTCGGTGCCCCGCACGTGGGTGCCAAGTTCCCAAACACAGAGGGGCTTTTGTTGGGAGCAGGAGAACCTGTCCAAAGGCAAGGGAAACACCAGGTCAGTGTTTAGAACTTCCCCCTAATTACATGGGAAGTGCTGGGAATGGATGGTAGGAATTACAGGACCTGTGTTTAAATTTCCCTGTGTCTTGTTTGGTCGGGGAGTTCCTTTTACAGGGTGTTTTTCACCTTGTTGTACCTGTTGCCACCCAAGTTTTTGTTGCTTATTGTCTGTCCCCAGTGGGTTCTTTCCTGGATTTTTGAGGCTGGAATAAATGGGAGGAATATCCAGTGTATCCCTGGACCTGCAGCTCTGCACTTTTCTGGATCAGTTGGGACTCTGGGCTTGGCTCTTCCACTTGTGTTTTCAATGCTGCATTATTTAATACACAATTAAAGGCTCACCTTAATACTCCCAACCAAGTGCTCTCGTTTCCCACTAGCAGCATGCCTGGTAATAGCATTTAAATTGCAATTTTATATTGTTATTATGAGCTGTTCTCCGTGATTAATGAGCTGGAATCAGAGGCTGAGAATCCTTGTTTGGGTGAAAGAACAGCTTATTGAAGGTGTGCTTTTGCTGCTACCCACCAAAAAACTGCTTTACCCAGCGTGTTAATAAGTAAAATGTTGGGTTTGGGGGATTTTTTTTTGAGATCATAATTCCATCTGCGCTGTACATATCATTATTTTATATTTTTTATTGGAGAGACCAGTCTTTTCCTCTTGGTGTTGAGTGCTGGGAACACACAGATGACCTTCCTTGTCATCTTTGCTTGATGTTTCATTATCATTGTTTCGGAGCAAAACGTGATTCCAGGCAATCAACCCCTTGGAATTTACAAATAACCTCCTCATTTCCCTGCACGTTAATGAGTTTTTAACTGTAGAACTTCAACTTAAAGGCATTGACGGCGTGGAAAAAAGGTGTGAAAGTCCATTCCATGAGCTGCTGCCTTTGAAATGAGGCTCGTGGAGAAGTTTCTGTTCGGGTTTTTTTAAAAAAGGCAATAATTATTAGGATTTTTTTTTCCTCCTCTCTGTGTTTTCTGGAGGTTAAATTAGCGCTGAGGAGACGTGGGTGCTCAGGAAAAGCAATTATCTTATCTGGGATCAGAGAGAGTGGCCTCGGTGTTGATTGCTGTGGCAGTGAGAAACTTAATACATTTAAAACGTTTTAAAACGGGGAGAAAAGAAAAGGGAGGGGAGTTTCCATCCCCCACATTCCCTGTGTGGATGCCGGGACTGGAGTACAGCGATGGCAATGATCAGGAGGAGCCTGAAAATTAAGATTAAAGTGATGGCAGAGGGTCAGAGCAGAGGGGGAACAAGAGGAAAGGTGGATTTAAGCAGATTTAATATGATCACCTTCACCTGTTTTCCTCACCAGCCTTGAAAAACCCACTTATTTCCACCCATCGAAATCTGTACCTGGATATTTTCCATAAAATTGCAACATTCCTACAGCAATTTTTGTGTCTAGATAACATGTGTATGTATACACTTCATATATAAAGCACTTATTTCATAAATACAAATAATATATAATTTCTTTTATGGATCTAACCAACATTTATGACCTGCAGTGCCCGAATATACTGGTTTTCTAGTGTTAAAAATCAAAAATAGAAGCTGATTATTTCTTTTACCCACACCCTGACAGGATGTTTCACTTCACATCCAGTGGCCTTTTTAGCAATTTTGCAGTGGATTAAAATTGTAAGGGTTAAAATAAGAGATTTCTCCCCCCTGTGTCTTATTCCCTGGTGCTGTGGCTCATTTTTGTTTCAAATTAATTGATTTGTCATTATCCTGTGGAGACTGGAAAGGTGATGATATTTCCCTAATTAGGGATTAGCGAAATTGGGGGAATTTTAGCCAAATATAAGTCTCTGATAGGACAGAAACAAGACTAAACTCTTGCAAATACACTGATTTATTGCTGCATTAACCACGAGAGCAGGAGGACGGGGGGCACTTGGAACAGGAACAGCTGGGAAACTTGGGAATGGTGCTGGAGAGCTCTGGAAATAGAACCCTCAGCATGGAAAACATTCCCCTGGGTGGATTCAGAAATCCCATGTGGCCAAAGCTTGGCAAACACAGCCTGGCAACAGGCTCTGAGGGGAAAAGGTGTCAGGATGTGTGTCCAGGTCTCTTCCCTCTGGGGAGCATCAGGAAAAATCCTTGAGGTGCTTGCCCTGAAAACCCAACAAGCAGCTTTTTAGTAGTTACTTCTGTTAGGGTTTTTTTAATTTTCTTTTTATCTTTTCCCTATTTTTTCCTTTTTCTATTTTTCCTATTTTCCCCTTTTTAATTTTTTTTTTCCAATTTTTCATTTTTTTCCCATTTTTTTCAATTTTACCTATTTTTTTTTTTCCTGTGCCTAAAGGGTCTCCAGGAGAGCTGGAGAGGGACTTGGGACAAGGGATGGAGGGACAGGACACAGGGAATGGCTTCCCACTGCCAGAGGGCAGGGTTAGATGGGATAATAGGATATTGGGAAGGAATTCTTCCCTGGGAGGGTGGGGAGGCCCTGGACTGGATTTCCCAGAGAAGCTGTGGCTGCCCCTGGATCCCTGGAAGTGTCCAAGGCCAGGTTGGAGCAACCTGGGACAGTGGGAGGTGTCTCTGCCCATGGCAGGGGGTGGAACTGGACAAGCTTCAAGGTCCCTTCCAACCCAAACCATTCCGTGATTCTACGACTCAATTTAGGATATTTCTTTGGGATAATTACTGGTGTTCTGTGAATTATTGTTTTGGATTCACTGGGAGAGGAAAACCTGTGTTTCAACCTGAGTTACGAAGAAGTGTTTAATGAGTAACCCCTGCAAGATTTTTTGTTCCTTGTGCTGTTCCTGAAAAATCTCACCTGTTTGGTGTGGAATGTGTGGATTCCTGTGATTTCAGACACACCTGGAGCCTGGACTGTTCTGTTAGTTTGTCTGAAATCTCAGCAGGACGGATTTTTCTGTGTTTTGGGAGAGGATTCATCCCCTTCCCGGTCCCTGCCTGACATCAGATCATGCATATTGATGTCCTGGCTGGGTCCTTTGAGCCCTGATGGGGCATAATCACCCCAACTCACTGGCTCCAGAAAGGAAACACCTGCCTGGTGCTACCTTTGGATTCTATTCCCCATTCACAGCACCAGGATAACCCGTGAGGGGGGGAAGAAAATGAAGTGGAAGGGCTCTGTAGCTATTCAGGCCATTCTTCCCAACAAAGCATGGAAATCAGTGGCCGTGAAGGCCACAAAGAGGGATCTGCTCCATCTCATCAACGGTTGGGAACACTATTGTGGATTTTACAATAACTTGTAGAGACAAGTTTGACAAATCAGGTGTTATAATGGGATTATTGGTACCATTCTGCACTTGTCACACTTCAAGCTCGTGGTGCACGTTCCCCTTTTTCCCCCCAAACAAGAAGCTCTTTAGAATTCTCAATATTAAATGTCCCTTTAACATTTAATATAATATACTTTGGGTGGAACAAAGGCTGGGGGTCCATGGGTGACATTCCCAACAATATTATCGTTGACCTTCTCTTTTTATGGAGATTTTGCATTCAGTCCTTCGTGTACTTTTTCCATCTCCAAGAAACACATGGCAGCACTTAGAGCAAGGGTGGGGGAAAAAAAAGTCAGATATCTGATTGAGGTCTTGTCTCACTGGCTGCTCTGTTAAAAGAAAAATTAAAATGTCCTCTACTGCAATATTAGTCCATTGAAAAAGAATTTTTAAAGGCAGCCTTTTAAAAATGCCAAGCTATCTGCTCCACTTTTTATGGAATTCTTTCGGTTAAAATAATATTTCCCTAAGAACAGAGGAGGACTGTCAGCTTCTATTTTCAGTGAAAACATCGAGTTCCTTATGAAGGGGTTGCTAAGCTTGGATTTACGCTGTTCCTACAAAGAAAGCCCTTCATGAAGAAACTCCATGTTTTGCTGAACTGATGCAAGCAACTTTCTCTTAGGCTGCTTTTAGCCCTTATTTTTCTTTCCGATTACTGCGCTCCCAAGCATCCACTGCCTGGAATTCGGATCCTTGGAAGTGGTTCTGCCTTCAGATGAAAAGCTTTTCTTCTTCGGAGCTGCTCCTTTTTTGCTTGGCCTTTCGGTTCTGGTGAAATCAGGATCTCTCAGCCTGCGGAGTTATCCAGGAGTTATCCCTGCTGTAGTTTTTGTGTGTGTTTGGAATTTTTTTGGGCTGTTTCAGCGTTTCATCTCTTCTCTAACACGTTCAACCCAAACAGCTGTCCTTCCCAAGAGCTGCTTTTCTCCTCCCCGTGATTTAAGGGGGCAGGAAAGTCACAACTCAAGGCTTTAAAAATAAACCCAGTGGAAACTTGGAGTAGCTGAGTCATAACTCCGAGCCACCAATACCCTGTGGAGTCTTTTCCACGTCTTTTTGGGGTTCCTTTTTCATGTGTGTCTTTTCTTATGTCTTGTCTCGGGTATCCAAGAGGAAGACTTTTATTTCCTAGTTTTCTGTACCTCATATGCATCTCATATTCATCTTGGAGTTCTTTGGGTGGAAGAGATTCCTGGAGGTCACCTCTTCCCAACCTCCTGGGCTAACTGGAGCTCAGTGAGGTTGGTGAGGTTCCTTTTAACTTGGAAAATCTTGGAGCGTGTTGATTCCCAGACTGCATCCCTTGGGAAGAATGTGTTTTCATTCTCATGGCTGTTTGACAGCCCAGGTCCTGCCTGAACCACCTCCTTGGCTGTTTGTGCCTCTCTGTTTTCCCGGTTCCCTGGGAATGGCCGTGCCTTGTTCTTCTCCTGCCCTTGCTTCCAGCTTTTGGGATGGTACCAGTTCCTCAGGAGTGAGGGAAATGCATCCTGGTTTGCAACCACTGCTGGAAATGGCTCTGGATGTGTGTTGGGTGCTGTTTGTTTGGGTTATTTTTAACTCTCCAGAGCTTTTAGGTAAGAAGGCAAATATTTGGTGGATGAGCATCACCCATCATCCATTCCTCAGATTTTCTGGCAGGCCATAAACAACTCCAAATCCATTTGTCTCAACTTTCTTTTGCTTTCTATTTGCACTTTCTCTTGCTCTTTTTTGGAGCCATTACTTAAAAAAAACTTTGTATTCCAGCATAACTCTGCTTCTTCACCTAATAAGCACCTTCTCTGTTACAACCGAAATCAGGGAAAACCAGCAATCACTGCTTTGCCTGAGAACGGTACTGAGATGTAATTAAAAAGAAAACTATGGTTTAAAAAAGTAATCCTTACAGTAAAAAAGGTGTGTGTAGGGCTTCATTCTTCACTGAGTTCAGTTGGTTAATTCAGCTGATTACATTTTCTGCAGTTCACGTAGTTCAGCTGGTTTTCAAACGTTGGGCACACAGAGGGAATTTGTGAGAGTTTTTACTCCTTTCCTCTGCAGGACTTTTAAAAAAAATAAATGTGTGATTGCACCTTCTGCACAGTAACTACAGTGGTTGGGGTTATGTGTGACTGTGTTTTAGGTAGTGACATTTCTGAGAAGTTATTCTTCTTTTCACATTTCTCAGATCATGTTACCTTAATTTTAACTGTTGAAAAAGTCTCCACTTGTTAAATTTAAAAAAAAAAAAGGCAAAGCTCGTTTTATTCACTGTTCAGTAATTAAAATTAAAATACATAATTTGTGTGTACACTCTAAAAGTGCTTGAATGTAGTTTTGCAGGAGCAGCCTGTCATCCTTTCCATTCCAGATGGAATCCTTTTCCATTCTGATCCCAGGGATCCAGCTTTCGTGCCTGACATTGGGGAATTTATTAGATGGATATAATATAAACTGGGCAGAGCTTCTTGGCCACTGAAGCTGTTTGTCTTAGAGGATTATTTTAAAGGTCCAGTAGATGTGTTCTAAAAACTACACTCCCTTCTTCCTCTTTCCAACCTTGGAAGTTTTGCTTTGAGACCTGGATAAACCAGGATGTGTTGACAGCTCGAAGAAGGAAAAACCCAACAGAGAATGTTTTAAGTCGAATCTACCACAAATGATTATTCAGTGTCAGACCCTACACACACAAGTCGACTTGTTCAGACAGATAAAGGTCTTTCACCAGCTGGTCCTGCCTGCATTCCCAAAAAAGGAGGGAGAAGGGAAAAAAAGGATGTGATCCAGGGAAGCAGGCAGCTCTATCTGTGGCTCACTCCTTCGGTAAATATAGTAGGAAATGGGCAGGATGTTTCTCATGTGCTTTGGGGAAATAAGTCTTGTTCTTCGTGTTCACTGCAGGCTCTGGAGCTGCAGATGTGCAGCAATATATAAGATTTCATTTCAAATCAAAGGGATTTTCCCATCTTTAAAGGAAATGTTGCACAACACGAACAGAAAAGCCGTTTCACATCAGCTTTTAGATGCTGGGAGGTTATTTCTGGTAGTCCACCAAATGACAGCTGTTGCCTCAAACGCTTATTGTTATATTTTTTGGTCTGGGTGGCAGTGAAGCCTCATCTCAGCTGGGTCATTCCCTTACACGTTGTTTTGGAAGGAATAACTGACAATATCTGAACAGGGAGAATGTTGTCCAGCTGGATTCTGGAAAATAAACCAATATATGGATATATTGGCCTGTATCTAATCCATGCAGGTGATGGGCTTCACTTGTTTACTGGATTGGTGCAATCACTGAAATAAAAATTAAACAAACCCCCCTGTGAAAGTGTTGCACCTTATTTCAGTGGTGTTCATTGAGTGTATCAGCAACACCAGTGTACTTGAGGAAGTGGATAATCATTTTTCAGGTTTTTTCCATGAAAAATCAAATTAGGCCATGCAATAGCCTTTATACTGGGAGATTTCTGTAGATTTAAAAATGAATGAACTTCTGTTCTATCGAGGAAACATTTTAAAATGTGATTTGATGAGTAAATTAGTGACATTATAAATCGAAAATCCACTATAAGTATAGTGCAGGAACAATTCATAATGTTAATTTGCATTTTAATGTAGAAATGTAAAACATTCTTTTCAGTCACCAGAATTGTGTTGAGGATTTTCTAGCTATTCCTGCTATCCCTGTTTTAATTTTCAGTATTATTCTGTATTTTTTTGCTGGGCAGAAACTGCTCATGAGAGAGACTGCTGCTCATTTCCTGAGCAGTATACTCAATACACTGATCTTTGCGGTTTAAAAGGTAGTTTGTCATCTTTTTAACAAGAATAAAAGCATATTTCATACTGCTTGCAAACAGAAACTAATTGAGTAGGAGGAAGCCTACAGATTTGTGAAAAAAAAGATCCCAGCACTGGTTTTCTTAGCTCTGATTGTGTCCAAATGTGGCTCAAAGCTTTTTTTTTTTAACCTTCACAAGTCATAAAGAGGCAATTTAAAAAAAAATAAAAATAGTAAGCGCTGGTCACATTTTTTTTTTTGAGATGTGAAATCTGTGAGCTCCTGGATTTATTCCTGTCCAGGATGCCGAGTACATCTGTGTTTGCTTTTTGATTGTCTGTCCAAACAGGCCGGCTAAAAATTTGCATTTTTCCTATCACACGGCTTTTCTCGTATTTATAGCAGTGTCTTGAAAGATATTTTCTGTCTGGTGCTGGGTTTCTGGTTTTATTTTCTTGATAATTTATGGTTGCTTAAAATAGAGCAAAGAATCTCTGTGAACACCCTCAAGTAAATGTGGGTTGGGGTGGGATTTGTGAGTGGGATTAATTTTTTTCTGCGTGTTCATAGAAGTGTCTTCTGGATACAACAAATCTTTTCTACCTTTTTAAGAGAAGTTTACAAAAAGACAACTGTTACCAGGTGTAATGATGCTAAAATTTTTGAATTTGGTGAAAACTGAGGGGGGGGAAAAAAGCGAACTTTTGGGTCAATGCACCCGTTTTTAGGCCTTTGGTTTTGAAATATGCACACAACGATATCTGGGGAAAATTGAGGGGGGAAAAGTGAACTTTGATGCTGTTGAGTCCATTTTTAGGCCTTTGGTTTTTGAAAACATGCTGTAAATGTTCACATAAGAGTATCTGGTGAAACTTGAGGGGGGGAATAATGAACTTCGGGGTCGATGAGCCCATTTTTAGACCTTTGGTTTTGAAAACATGCTACAAATATTCACATAACAATATGTGGTGAAAATAGAGGGGGAGAAGCAAACTTTTGGGTCAGTGTCCTTGTTTTTAGGCCTTTGGTTTTGAAAACATACTGTAAATAAATGCATAACAATATCTGGTGAAACTTGAGGGGGGAAAAGTGAACTTTGGGGTCAGTGTAGATGTTTGATGTTTGTAGGCCTTTGGTTTTGAAAACATGCTGTAAATAAACACATAATATTTGGTGTAAATTGATGGGAAAATGAATTTTGGGGTCAATGTACGTGCTTTTAGGTCTTTGGTTTTGAAAACATGCTGTAAATATACACATAAGAATATCTGGTGAAAATTGACAGGGAAAAGTGAATTTTGGGGGCTGAGGAGCCCATTCTTTGCTCTGTGTGAGTAAACTGAGCTCTTGAATCTTAAAAAAAAAAGAAACCCTGATATTATATGTTTTTGCAAGTTCATATGGCTTATCTACATCTTCTGTTTGGGTTTATCCCCCATGTGTCTCCTGCATTAAGAAATGAGGCGAAGAGCTTGGAAGGGAGAAATGTTGAGGACGACCTTCTGAACTCTTTTTCAGTCCCTAAAATTTGTGTTCTTTTTATAAGCCACGGGGCTGAAGCGAGGCTCGACTTCCAAGCTGTGAGATTAAATGTAGCTAAATTTGAGTCTCAGACTACAGCTAAAAATAAAATACTCTCTGCTTTGCAAAAATGACTTTACACCCAACAGCGATATTTTCTCCACGAAAACCATCTACACTGAGCCAGCTGTAAAATTCCACCAGCTCCAAGCCTCCCAGTGTTGTGTATAACAGGAATAAACAGATTTACTCTTTCAGCCACTTTCTGCTGTCGTGTTTGACAGAGTTTCTCCCTGATTATTCTCCCAGTTTATCCAGGCTCGGGAGCGTGAAATGTTGGCTGATTCATGGCAGGATTAGGAAATGCTGAGGAAGCACTGCTGGAATTTAGACTTGGTGAGAGCACGAGTGTGGCCTGATGATATCAGTGTGTGTTCAGCACTTAGGGGGTGTGCAGGAACAGGCCCTGCTGTTATTCTGTTTTTCTGATACGTTCTGTGGATTTTTGGATGTTTTATGATCTTTGTGATAGTATTTAAAGCTTAAATTACAAGCTTTCAGCACTTCTGAAAAGCATTTTGCAGTAAGGACAGGAGAACATCTGAACTGCTGGTCGTGTGTTGTCCCCAGCCCTACCCCGTAATATTGCCTGGTTTTCCTTTACTTGGAGTTAGGATTGAAAACACAGCACCAGCTCTTCTTGGAGTATCACCTGTGTTGGTTCTCTTTATTTTTCTCAGATTTGTGCTGTTAAAATTCACTTTGCATTACCACTTTCGGGGGAAAATCATCATAAATTGCTTTGGCTGCTGCACCTGAGCCTTTTGCAGGTGGTTTTGTGGGTTAGAAATCCTGCTGCACTCAGGTTATCAGAGAGGCAAATCACCACTTTCGATGTGATGTCAGGGGTTTAAACCCATGACTGGAGGTACTGGGATGTTTTTCTACCATTTTAAAAAAAAAGCAACCCCAACCTGGAAATGAAAAGAACTGGTGCATTCCCAGCCAGCCTTTATTATCCAAGAAATACCTTCCACTGGTGTACCTGTGCTGGATGTGTTTAATCAGCCCTCTTCGAGGGCTGCAGGAGATGCCCTTTAAATCAAAGATCCTCTTTTTCCTTGTTTTTGATATCAGGCTTCAGCACAGGAATTGACAGATTATCAAGGTGCTGTTATTTAGTATTGTAATACTAAATAATTATTGAGCTACTCTGGGAGAACTGCCTCTTTCCTGAAGAAAGGAGTTTGGCTTGCCAAATGATAAACTAAAATAAATAGCATTTACACAGCATTAATATGCTCCATTGATTTTCTGTCTCAACTTTTCCTCTGTTTTACTTCTCTGTGTTTTTAAAGCAAACTGCACTTCCACTGTAAACACAACAGAAAAGCAGTTTTATATTAAATTCCTTCCCCTGCCTAAGTGGTCGATGGAGCTGGTAACCAAGTTACTAAAGAATCAAAAGCAGGGTGGCTTTTAATTAAATATAATATGGCAAGGTGCCCAGAAATTTCACTGCTGTGGGAGTTGGGAATGGCAAACAAAATGAAGAGCTGCCACTGCTGCCTTTCAGAGTGTCTGCAAGATGTATTTGCTTGCATGTGCAGATAAAACTCCCAAATACTAATAAAAACGAAACTGCACAGAGCAGCTACAGTGCCAAGGTGACCTTGTGCCTGGGTTTTTCATAATCTCGGGATGAGCCGTGATCAAATTTCAGAGAAAGCAGAAGAATGGGATCCAAACTTTGATGAAGAGAAATCCTGCAGGGTTTTAGGGTGGTGTTGAAAGGTGAGAAGCAATTTAGTCCCACAAATTGCCCCTCCTTTAAATCATTTTTTTATCATCCCTATTAGTGTGTGGGCTCATTAAATCGCTCCTCTGATGCTGCTGAGGTGGTTTATGTGGGTATTTCGGTGGTGTCTTTGTTTTTCTGATTCTTGACTTTTCTAAAAGCTTTGCCATAGGTCATTCAGTTTTGGTCATCCCTGGCTTTTCTTGCCCTATATTGAATATCTCAGGGAGGGAGTAAATGATTTCAGTGAATCCTCTTTTGCTGTATTTAAGTGTACAGGGTTGTGACTTCAGTCCTGCTGTGGGTAGATCTTCCCTGCCTTTAACCAGCACTGTATTGGCTTTTAAAATCTAAATCTGTCTTTTTGTCTCTCTTGCCCAAACAAATTAGGCTCTGATTTGGAAAAGAGTGAGATCTCATCTTTCTCAGTGATCATTTTTTCATGTTTCACATACGTTTTCACTCATTTTTGCCACTTTACTATTGCCAGAATGCCTTTCTCAGTTGTCAAAGTACTAATATCCCTCATAGAGCAACAGAAATGAGTTGAACAAAAACTTCCCTTCAATATTTAGGGCAATATTTGATACAGATTCCTGTGCTTTCCTTCCACACAAGTGTTTTTCTGTCCCATTTGTTTAACTCCTTGTTTGTGAAGCTCTAAAGCACCGAGCCCTGGGGTATAAACTCTGATTTTTAGTTCACTTCTCTCAATCTCTTGCCTATTTTGCCCTCAGTGATAGTGAATTCCTGCAGCTGCCAGGTCACACCATACTCTGGTTATCCTGGCTATTGGTGGCTTTATTTGTGTTGCTTCCAGGTAGGAAATCTGTTTCCTTCTGTGTTAGTCCAGCACTATGTAAATTTGCAACAATATCTAAATGTTTTCTAATGACCAGGCCCTGGGGAAGTTAATTAAGTCCCGTCAGAGCCGAGCTTGACGTCCTGTGTTCAAACCCACAGGTTTTCTATAAAGGAGTCAAAATGAAAAACCTGATAAAGAAAGGTTGGAGTGGAGAGATGAGACCAGACTGCAAATTTGGGCTAAAGAAAAGTTGTCCTTTTAAAATCTTTTATTTCCCCACTGCTGATTTCAATATGAATGCAGTTCACTTCGCTTCTGATTCTGTTTCACATCTTTTAGAACCAGATTTTGTTGGCTTTTCTCAGCAGAATTTGGGTGCATTTGCTTAAAACAAGACTTGGGAAAGCCCATCTGCATTCTGCAGGCTCTGTGTCAGCACTCGCTCGTTTTTGGCTCCAGGAATTCCAGTGAAAAGCATTTTCCTCTGCAAAAACTCGGAATTTTAGACACAGTGGGTAAAATACAGTCCTGAATGGAGTTAGTTTTATTTTTTTTCTTAGTGATCTGTTTAATTTTCCTGCTTGATCTCAGTTTTAAAGCTTTAGTCACATCTTTGTGTCTGGGATTAATTTGACTTGGCACAGTGCAGTGTCTCTGTCTCCCAGGAGCAGCTGATTATTTACAATGAATTTCTTTTCCCTCTTCTCCCTGGGACTTGTGGCAAAGATTTTTTTCTCTCCTCGGCTCTGAGTAAGAGGCAAAGAGCAAAAATATTTTAAGAATTAATAACTCAGTTACCTGTGACAGCTGGAAACTCAAACATGACTCACCCTTGTAATGAGTCCAAAAATCCTTATTTACCAGGACACCTTTGGTTTGCAGGAGAAACCTTTGAATAATGAATGGTGGCACCATCTCTGTAGCTGTACAGAAAATATTGGGCCTGCAGTGAAACAAGGAGTTGACAAACATATGTTAATTATATGCTAAATAATCATATGGGTTTTCTGTGCCAAAGAAGGGAAACAGCAACTCATGTGATGTGATTTCTGGTCATGGGTATGGGAATTTTGGATGGGAAAAAAAGTCAGAAAACTGAGGGTTGGACTCTATTAAACCTAGTTTTGTTCCCCCTTTAGGAAACAGCGTTGTCTCTGTCCACTTATTGAAATTCTAAATGGTTTTTGGCCTTCTGTCTACATATTTCTTTGTATACCTGGAACAAAAGACCAACAATAATTAGTATATAAAATCTCCTTAACGGGAGAGCAGAACTTTTAGTAAAATCCAATTATGTACAATCATATATTAAGCCAGTAGGGGTATTTTTATATGCCAAAATGAATGCCATGACCTGCAGGCACGCTTTAATTAAAATGGGAAATGTGTGTCTTATTTTAGCCATTTTACCTGATTATTTTCCTGAGTGAGTCTAAAGTTCAGTTGTGGAATAATCCCCCTCCTCCAAAGACTCAGTGAATTGCACCTGACAGTGGACAAGAGTTGGAACTCCAGAGGGAGTTTGCAGTAAATCAGGGTATGTTCCTGAGGCTGTCCAAGGCTTCCTCTCCCACAGAATTCCCTCCAGCGAGTGTTGGCACCAGCAAGGCCCAGAGCAACCAAAAAAGTGTCAAGAGTGAAGATCTACAACGAGCACAGATGGAAAGAGCCAGATACAGGAAAGCAAACAAAGGAGTTGGGGGGTGGAATTTTTGTCCGAGGTGAATGGTGAAGAGCTGTGGAACAGCATAAAAAATGAGATTATAGGAATGGCTGATCAAGTTTTGGTTTACCAGGCCAAGACAAAGGAGTGGAGGTGGGTGAAGAACGACGAGCTGCTGAGCTGGAAAGGGTTGGAACTTGCAGGGGGGGTGGGAAGGAAAAAAAGAGATTTGAGAGATCAACACCAGATAGTTGGTGTTGAAAATGAAAATATAGAAGTGCCTGGGTGGGACAAGAACAGTCAGAGAGTGTGTGGGGAGAAACAGGGAATCAGTTGTATCCCAAGGTGAGGGAAGTGTGAAGTGGAGCTCTGGAATCCAAGCTGTCGGTGCTGAAAGACGAGTGATAATTGAGAACAAGCAAACCCACAGAAGAGGGAGTTGAAAGATATTTGGATCTCCAGAATGCCCAGAAGCCAACAGGCTGATCCCAGAGGAGCTTTCTGCGGGAAAGAGGGAGAGAGGATGGGAAAGAGGGAGAGAGGATGGTGGAGTTGCTGGAAATGCGAAGGAAAAAGGAAGAACAGGAATTCTGGGTGTCAAAATAACCACAGAGTAATTCCAGCCAGACAGGAGGTGTGATAAGGGCTCTGTACCTGTGATAAACACGTGAGCAAGAGTCTGCACTCCACATGGAATTTATAAATCCTGTGGAAGGAGGAAAAATACCAATAATATGGGAGGAGGATTTGATTAAATCACTTGAAACTGCCCAAGGAATTCTTTTGAGTGGAAGTTCAGGGTGAAGGCTTTCAGTTGTCAGGATCTCGGGGGAGAGGAGGTGGTGATCAGAACTGGAACCAAACTTCCAGCACCTGGGAAAGCAAAGCACGTGGGCTTTGGAATCCCGGCTCAAGGCTGGGGTGGTGTTGAGGCAAAGCATAAAGAAGCAGAAATGAATAAGTTCCGAAAAGCTGTACTTTGAAAAGTAAACAGAATTAAAAGCTGCTTCCCATAGAAATTTTTGTCTTTGCTAGTTCAGATTCTAGGGCTGGAATAGGGAGAAAACCTGGGAAATGGAGGAAGTGTTGATCTTTAAATTATAAAATACAGATTATCCTTAACACTGCTCCTCTAAGTTATCCTCACAGACTTTGAGGCTTCCTCTAGCTCTGATTGCCACATCTTTTTGGGGGGAAAGAAGGTAGATTTTTATTTTTCAGTTGGCTCATGTTCATTGGTTTGTTCATTCCCAGTCTTTTTTGAATCCTGGGATTCAGTGGGACAGCAGCAGGAGAGATGGATTACCTACATGAGCGCTTAGGTGGAAAACTGATATTTGGGAGAGGTGAGAAGCTTTTGATGTGGAAATGGGATGGGTTTTGAAGAGCTGTGCTTGAAGTGTAAGAAACACTCCAGTACTTTTTAAGAATCAAATTGAAATCCCTTTATTATTTTGTTATTATTGTGTGTTTTAGTAAAATCTCTTTAAATTAATAATCACTGGAGGACTGAAGAGGAGCAAATCCATTGATTTAGATTTTGTGTTTGGTTGGTTGGTTGTTTTTTTTTAATTACTCTGTGGCCAAGATATAGGATTGGGAAAAAAATCCAGGGAAAACCCATCTCCTCTTGTCCGAGCATCCCATCCCCTCCCTTTCCAGTGCTGTATCCCAGCTGAGAGTTGCCGTCTTTTCAGCCGCTTTGTCCCTGGGTGGAGTACGAGGGAAAAGGCAGGTTGAAGAATCCCTTTTCCCGGGCTCTGAAGTGCGGGAAATCCCTGGAATTCGCGGCACCGTCCCGATCATCCCCGGGCGAGGGAATGTGTCGCTATCTCCCGTTCGCATTCCCGCCCTTCTTTCTCTCTCTCTCGGGGTTTGTTTTCCACATGAGTGGGAAACAATCGCTTCTTCCACACGGAGCCCTTCTCCCCTATTCCTGGGAAAATAGCAGGGAATGGGGGGCATTTGCATAATCGTCTTTAGGGCTATTGTGGGCGGGCTTTGGATGCCGGCACGGAGCCGCAGACCGGCCACCTGTCCAGAACAAATGAACTCAGCCTTTGTATCGCGTTATCTGCTTTGCCACAGGGTTATTTTCGTGTCGTGAATAACTCGATTAAAATATTATAAACCCCCCCCCCCCCCCCCATCATTCAGCAAATGTTTGGAAACCCCAGCCCCGATGATGGGGGAGAGAATTTCCTCTTTCTGCGCTGGCCCAACTATATTTTCAGGCTGTAGTTTTATGACTGCCTTTGTGAAATTATCCTCATGAATATGAATTAGGGGTGTGGGAAGGGGAGCGGGGGGGGGGGGAACCCAGCCCCAAACCTCCGAACGATTTGCATTCATCCTGGGATAAATGATAAATTAAGTGCCGGCTAATGTTTTCTAATGGTCCGTTTCACCTACGGCGAACAATTCGGGGAGCAATTGGGTTCGGGGAGGGGGGAGGAGGCTGGGGAAGGATGCTGAGGACACCACCCCTGCCAGGCCCTCAGCCCCACCATTAAACTGCTTCACCATTCCCAAATTTGACTTTTGCGGGTCTCGCTTTTAATTCTTCATCTCTTGTACCCCCCACTGAAGGTGCAGCAAAAAGCTCGCTTGAATTTCTGCTTTTAAAGGGTTATTTTGTGTAGGTTTGGGGCTTTTGGTAGAGGAGGGTGTGGGAAGGACAAACTCCCAGTGCCACGTTTTTATTGCACGTCAACCTTTGCCCCGAGAGCGTCTCCATGTGCCAAGGCTGAGCTTTCATTGTGAGAAAGCAAAACAAACCCTTCCATAGGGTTTGTTTGGGGTTTTTTTGGGCCATAAATAACACCTAAGTTAGGTTTCCATATTGCCCATTTTACTTTCATGCTTGGATCTTTTACTGCTGGGATATTCTGCCCGTGTCAAAAAACAACTGGCCAAATTTTGGCCGAGTAAAAATTATGAATCAGAGGGACGTGGTTTTATTCTTCCCTGCGTTTTTCTTTCCAGGAGCAATTAAAAGTAAGAGATTTGTTAAACATTAGAACATTATTATTTTAACTGGTTTTTGAGCCCTCAGTGCTCGGCAGTTCCTTGGAATTTCTGATTTGCTGGTTGGTGGCAGTTGATGAAAGGACGGGAGTTTCATTTTCCTGCCTTGTTTGGCTTCTCTCTCGTTCCTGGTGTACATATCCCATGGATTGAATGGATCCAGAGCTGCTCCTGTATTTCCCTCAGTCAGCAATCCCTTGGGAATGCTCCTAATGAACGTTTTATGTTACTATTTATGGGTGACTTACGTGTCCGGAGCATCAGCTCTGCAGGTGTTGGAATTAATGTGGAATTTGCTCTGGAAGCTGCGTGGAAGGACTGGTCGATCCGTCCCTCAGGTTTAAAAACAAGCCCTGAATATCTGCTGTGGATCTTTTGCCCAGGGAGAACATTAAAATCAGGCAGTTTGCTGGAATGAAAAGGAATTTCATTACAGTGAGAGACGGTTGGCAGGGAAGAGTAAATATTGAACATCTGTAAATTAAGTTTAGAGCCAAGAACTTCCTACTTCAGCAGTTTAAAATTTGCACAGAGTGGGAACGGATGATTTGTTTCTGCATTTGATAAAATGATAATGGTGTTACTTACCCCAGTTTAAAAGAGAGTGATTTTATTTGATTTGCAACCCTTGCAGTAGTTTGTAAACACTGAGCCATCAAAGATGTGTTTTCTCTGCCTCAACTGTGTTTAAAAACCAACAAATTAGTGAACGGGAAAATCTGGGTTTGCTGATGAAGTGCACATGTTTTTTTAATCTCTTGCTGGTTTTTTTCCTTTTTTTCCCCTCTCTCTCCCATAATAACTGAGAATTGATTTCCCTTTTTACACTTTCTCCCTCTGAGGGAAGAGTTCCCTAAATGCCATCCCAAGTCTCTGATTTACAGCCGGCGTTTCCAGGAGCAGTTCTGCAGCTAAACCCTTCATTTGGAGGGTTTAAAGTGCAATCCCATTCCTTTCTCCATCCTTTCTGGGATGGGGTTTCCTAGGTTTTCCTGCTGTCAGCTTGCCGCTGGAGGTTCAGGATGTTGTGTGGGGCTGGGAATCTCCCTCTTTGTTTTCCCGGTAGGAGCCTGACCTCTGGTACCTCCTTGGAACAGTAGAGAGGACTCGGCTGAATAATGGGCTGTGCTCAAAGTGCATCCAGCTGGAATTGCGTCCCGGGCTTGGGGGGAGGGAGGCCTGGAATCTTTGGATGCCATCATGAAGCAATTAGACAAGCTACTTAATAATTTATAGCTCGCTGTCTTAAGGGTTGGGAGCGTTTTGGGCCGAGGAGGGTTTTGTTTAACCTTTCAGGGCTCACTCTGAATATCGAGGTTAGAAATGATTTTTCCTTTGAAGAGAATCCAGGAGCAGATGACTTTGTCATCTATTAATTAATGCTTTGTCTTGCTGCCTAAATAGAAGAGTTTGCTCAGATCTCTCTGAGCTTCAAGACAGAAAAGCCTTTGGGAAGCAGAAAATAAACAGGAATTTTTTCCTTGCAAATCTTGTCGGTGTTAAATTCTTTTTGGTTGAATTTCCTTGTAACGTGGTGACTTTTTATTATTATTTATGATTTCTTATTTATTATTACATTTATTCTCAGATTTATTAAATTTATTTATTCTCAGATTTATTAAATTTATTTATTCTCAGATTTATTAAATTTATTTATTCTTAGATTTATTAGATTCATTTATTCTTAGCTTTATTATTAAAATCATTATACTTATTATTAAATTTATTTAGTATTTTATTTGTTACAAAATATATCATTAAATTTATTCAGTTTGTTATTAAATTTACCATATAATTATATTTATAGAATATTCACTTGTACAATTTTATGTATATGATTCATCATTGAATTTTTATCATTAAATATAACATGTAATATAATACAGCATTTAAAATAACTGTAATATTTAATAGGAAAATATAAATATATATCTCTAAATATGTATTTAGATATATCTATTTATATGTGTGTAAATATATATATATACACAGAGCAACTGGGAGACATTTTGATGACCACATTTAATAACTGTTTCTTTGGCTTATCCCAGTTATTGCAAGGCTTTTATTCAAGATTTAGCCCCTGATTTGCTTTCATATTGCTTTGAATTCAGTTCTGAAGAGCTGCACAGTTCCCAGAATTACAGTGTGGATTCATTTTTCCCTCCTTTATTCTTTATTCCCTTTTTGCCATCAAACTCCTCTATTTTTCCAAGGACTCCTCCCTTTGGGGGAGCTTCATTGCACAGTCTCTTACAACAAAAAATGTTAAATTTAATTGTTTTTTTCCTAAAAGCTTCCAACCTTCACGCTTAAATTCTCCCAGAGCTCCTTGCTCACACTTTGCTTAATAGAACTCTTTGGATAATACTATTTCTGCTTTGAAATCTTCCATTTGTGGTCGTTTCGGACATCTCTGATTTATTTTACCAATAAATGAACAACCTTCGGGCTCAGGAGCTTGTCTTGTAACTAGGAGTTTGTACACAAATAAAATGATTATCTTTGCTTTTTTAAGAAGAAGAGCCTGAAGAAATTCAATCCAAACAATCATAGTTTGCTTTCCCTGTAGGATTTCGGTCTTGTGGGGGTTTTTTCTCCTGTTTTTTTGACTTGACCTGGAAGCAGACTAAGGAATTGGGAAGCACGGGATCCTTTTGCTTTTAACTGGGCACTTCCTCGCTTTCCTTAGTTTGTGGCAGAACCTTCAAAGCCCTTCTGTCTAAATTTCAGAAGGAAACAGGAGGACATTGCACATCTCTGGTGAAAAATTAGCCCACGAGCCATCGAGAAAGCAGATCCCAAAAGATCACAGAGGGTTTTTTTGCTTCTCCTGCCTTTGGAATCACCCAAAGCCAGGAACTCTGCACCTCTTCACGGCTTAATTTGAGTTTTAACTCAGGACAGAGCTCAACACAGACTACACAAGGGCTTCTCAGGTTCTGCCAGCAGCTGAGGAAAGGCAGAAGATGCCCGGTTAGGAGGACATGGACCATATGCTTCCCAATCTGGAGCTGCCAACCCAACTCCTTCCCTGTTGTGTCCCTGACTCAGAGAGCAGATGGTTCCTTTCCCCCAGCACTGGGCATTTGCTTCTCTCACTTCTTCTGCTTGTCTGATTATTCCAAATCCGTGAGTTTTTATATAAATATATATATATATATGTGTATATATAGCTCCTGTGGGTGGACCTATACTTAGCAAAGCTTGAGCCTGAATAAATCCATATTTTAAGCACCCAAAGACAATCTTTTTTTCTTTTCCTTCTCCTCTGGCTGCTTTTCATCACTGGATTTTCTGCTCCACTTTTTCTGAGCAGAGATTACCTTGCTGATTTTTTGTTTGGGTTTTTTTTTTCTGAGCTGTTCCTCTTAAATTCTTTCTCAAATGAGCAGGAAGGAAATATTTTCCTCTTTTTTTTTTTTTTTATATGAACAAAGTCCAACTGAGTCGGACTCGGATGTTCTTGGCAGCTGTTTATAGAGTTGGCTTGTCTTATAACTTCAGAGAAAAATTGCTTTCTAATAGACTGTTTTTCCCTGCTTTGGCACCTGTGTCCTGGGTTGTGGAAGGGGTTTTTTGGCTCCAGATGTTTGAACATGAACACAACCTTTACCATCTCGGCAGGATTGCTGCCAGCTCTTCCTGTGTAGAACAGAGGTTTCTTTTTAAAAAATAATACCTTGAAACAGCAAATTTACCCCGTAAAACAGTAGTAAAGAAACTTTAGGATTAGTAATATTTTACCTAAAATTTGGTATCATTTGTATGTCTGTGTTTTCTTATATTTTGTCTCTGCTGCTGTTTGATTTATAAAGGGCAAAACAAAGCCCTGGAAGTACTTTTAAAGAGCAGCTGCAGGAATGTGGATGTCATCCCAAAAGGTTTTTCCTATAGGATATAGGAGGGCAGATGTTCAGGAATGTGCTTTGCACGAGGGAATGTTGTTGTGAAATTCCGTTCTCCTCCCACTCGGGGTTCATTTGAAGTCTCGGGAAGGTTGGAAGTTTTATAGGGGAAAACGAGGGAATTATAAAAGCAGCGATCCCTAAAAAATCACTGCTGCTTTGGAAAAGCTGGACTGTGAGCTTTTGGGGCCACCTTTCTTGTGGAATGCTGGGATCAGTGATCCCCTCGAGACCCGGTTTAATTATTTACAGCAGTTCTGGTGTGGAACCTTCACCTGGGAGCTTCTCACGGCAAAGTTTTGTGGCTCCACAGAACGTGGGCGTTGTTTACTTGGGAAAAAAAAAACAAACAACCCAAAGATTTTTAGGATTTTCAGGGACCTAAAATGGAATTGTTTTAGTGGCTCCAGCAGGGCAGTGCCCATTCCATGTGCTGGCACTGGTGAGGCACCTCCAGCCTTGGGGTGGGTTTGGGCTCCTCACAAGAAGGACATGGAGGGGCTGGAGTGTGTCCAGGGAAGGGAACGGAGCTGGGGAAGGGGCTGGAGCAGCAGGAGCAGCTGAGGGAGCTGGGGGGGCTCAGCCTGGAGAAAAGGAGGCTCAGGGGGGACCTTCTGGCTCTGCAACCCCCTGACAGGAGGGGGGAGCCGGGGGGGAGTCGGGCTCTGCTCCCGGGGAACAAGGGACAGGAGGAGAGGGAACGGCCTCAAGTTGCACCAAAGGAGGTTTAAATTGGATTTTAGGGAAAATTTCTTCCTGGAAAGGGCTGTCCAGCCCTGGCACAGCTGCCCAGGGCAGAGGTGGAGTCCCCATCCCTGGAGGGATTTAAAATCCATGTGGATGTGGGGACATGGGTGAGTGGTGGCCTTGACAGTGCTGGGGAAGCAGTTGGACTCAATGATCTTAAAAGGTTTTTCCAGCCTGAATAATTCCATCCAGGGGATGAGCACAGCCCCACTGCCCCTCCAGGCCAGCTGCTGTCCCTCCTTGTCACCATCAGCACGGGAGGAGCAGCAGCAAGCTGGGCCTGCTGAGCTTGATGTTTACATTCATCCCAGGAGGATGAAACCCAATTTTGCATTTAGCCTTGGGAAATCCTGACTCAACTCTGTCATCTCGGGGAAGGAGCACTGACAATTCCAGGCAAACAGGTGATTTCTCATGCTTTGAACTCAGATGCTGCCTCGGCAGCGAGGCTTGAACTGGAGTAGTAGAACATGGGCTGAAGATCCTTGGGAATGTCATTTTTCAGCTCAGCTCAGCGGGAAGATCAAAGACACTTCTGTTGCTGTTGAAAAATGGCAGAAATTTGAGCTGTCCCGAGTCGTCAGTGGTTGTTGCTCTGACTGATGCTTAATAAAGGATGGAGTTCGGAGCTGGGGGAAGGAAACAATACTGGGAATTTATTCTTGTTGAGAATTTCTTCCAAAATCTCTTGCCTGCGTAGGTGGAAGGTGAGGTTTTGTTTCATTCTTAAAGGCCCATGACTCTGGTTATCAGCTTACATCAACTTGATGATCAACTGTCAAGAGACTGGGAAAAGAACCTTTCCATGGCCACGTTTCTCCTGAAATTCTTGAGCTTACCAGTTTCTGCTGTATTTCCCTGCAGGACACAACCCCACCAGTTTTTATGTCCTCCTATGAATGTGTATTACTCAAAAAAACACTTGAATGGGATTGCCCTTTTCCAGAAACTTATTTTTTAAGAATTGTTTGTTCTTCTTTTTCTCCGCTGATGGATGAGTTCATCAGTCCTTTTTCCTGCAGCAAGTTCCAAACCTGCAGAAGAAAAGTGTCTCTGGTGTCTGCTGACCCCGAATTCTCCTCTGGCTGATCAATCCAGCTGTTTTATTTAGGAAGTCCAAGCCTTTGTTTTTCCATAACTGGATCATGATGCCAAAACTCCTTGGCGGGTGCTGCCTTTTCTCTCTGATTTCCAGGGAGCGCTTGGGTTGTTTGTTCAGCTGACAGAGTTGTCCAGCCAAGGTGAATCAGCTCCATTTGGTTTTTAGAAAATTGCAGATCTTCAGGGCTCTTTGTCTTCTGGTGGGAACCTGTGAAATACTCCCCAAACCTAAAAGGGCTCTGGCATCAAGAAAAGTTTCTTGTGGAAAATGGCATTAATAGGTTAAATCCCTCCCCGTGGGGTTGGGGGGACCAGTGGCATTTGCACTGTGTGACTGTAGCATTTGGGAATCTCTTTTCCATGCAAATATGTGTTTTCTGAGATGTTTGAGGACAAGGTGCTCTGCTAATGAGTCCCAAACGACATAAATTATAAATATAAAGCTGTAGAAACAGATTCTCTGTGCACAAGCTTTGTTATCACCGTGTTCTGTTAGAGGGGTTAAGATTTCAACAGGGCTAAAAGTAGATTTTAGGGGTCAGTGTTGAACAGAATTGACAAGAAATATTAATTTTTAAAATTATTTAATTAACAAATAGTGATTTCTGAATAGTGATAATGATTTGGTCGTGTAAACTTTACCAGACAGCCCAAATACCAAAACATACACAGTTCATTCAAAAGATGGCATCGTGTTTTCAGGCAGATTTTCATGTTTTCCCCACAATTCAGCTAATGCCAAAAACTGCCTTAATTGCCAGTTCCATATTCTGAAGATATCACGAGCTCTGGAACTAATTACCAGATGCAGAATTAATTTTAGAACTGTGATAAACTTCAGAGCAGGAACAGTCCCATTGTTATAAACTGATCAATGAATAGGAAGTGAAGCACAACCAATTTCTTAGTGATCTGCCAGCTGTTTTTAGGGTGGAAAACCACCCAGCTTTGTGCTCCATAAAGCACCAAGGGCTTTGGAATCATGTGAACCTTTAATTAAGAAGTTCCCACAGAATAGGAAATGCTGACCTGGAGGATGCTTCCAGGGAATAACACGGAGCAGCTTCAGTGGTTGGGTAAAACAAATTCAGAAGGGTTTTTTTCCCAAATGCTGGAAATTTAAAAAATGAGCCCTCCTGAATGGCATTATTTAAAAAAAAAAATGACATTATTTAAAAAAAAATGACATTATTAAAAAAAATAAATTATGGTTTATTAATATGAGTCAGTGCAAAGTCCCCCCAGTGAGGATGAGCAGTCCCAGGCTCTGGGCCTGAATTACTGGGCTTAAATATAATTTTAGTCTCTGAAATGAGACAGAGGGGTCACTTCTCAGGCCCAGTTTTAGTCAGACTTTCCTCTCTGCTCCCCTTTGAGCTCTTTTAACGCTTCAGTGCTCTTTGAAGCAGCTCAGGGTGATTTAAAGCAGAGCTGTTAAGGAGTGTACACAGAATCTTAATTTGTTACCTTAAGCTCAACTAACCTGAGTTAAAGAGATGCCAGGTCTGTATTTCTGCATCCCAGCTCATCCATAACTCCCAGATTGTTTTACCAGTGTTTTACCACCTGCATCCTAAAAAACTTATTTAATCTAAATTGACCCTCTTTTGATTTAGTCGAACCTCATGAGTTGTGGTTTAAACATGGAGCTACTTGTCTTTTGAAGGCTGAAACCAATCTTCAGCAGTTTTCCACGTTTCCCACTCAAAGACAGGGTGATTTTGCTCAGACTCCTTCCCTTGGTGCCTTGGAAAGCTGGGAAATGTATTTTTTCTTGGCATGTTCAGAGGTTTAAAGCAGAGCTGTTGAGGTTACATGGAGTGTACACAGAGTCTTAATTTGTTACCTTAAACTCAACTAACCTGAGTTAAAGAGATGCCAGGTCTATCTTTCTGCATCCCAGCTCATCCATAACTCCCAAATTGTGTGTTCCTCACTATTCCTGATAGCTTGGAAGTCCTTTTTCCAAAGCCTGTGGAATTCACCGTGCCCCAAGTTCTCCAGGGACAGTTCACCTGTGGTGTTTTCCCAAGGGAAAACAGGGGCTTTAGGGTGGCAAACAGGAGCTTTAAGGACGGAAACTTTATCTCTTGGGCCGGGATGGGATTATTTGTCTGCAGTTTTTTAGAAACTACCCCAACCTTCCCAATCCAGGAGGAGCTGGGCGGCTTCGTGAGGCACTTTGGTGGCTGAGGTGCTGTTGCTGCTGTTGGTGAAGCCTCTTGGCTTCGATTTGCTTCTGAATTTAGAGAAATAAGTCATGAAATCGCAGGATTTGAGGTTGGAAAAGACTTCAGGGATTATTGAGTCCACCCTGTGCCCCATCCCCACCTTGTCCCCCAGCCCAGAGCACTGAGTGCCACATCCAGTTCTTCCTTGGGCACCTCCAGGGATGGGGACTCCAAACCTCCCTGCCAGTGTTTAACAACCCTTTCCATGAAGAAATTGTCCCTGGTTTGCAATCCAAACCTCCCTTTCATTCTGTGTTTCACCAGAATTCACCAGAATTTGTGTTTTAGAACCCCGTGCTCAAGTGGAAGTAAAATTGGCCTGTGGAATTTTCCTTCACTGAACTTCCTCAGTTAACACCCTAATTTTGATATTAGAGGTGTTTTTCAAGTTTTCTTACAATCCCTTTTCCTGTGGGTTCTGTGGACCTGTAATTTTGAAGAACTTGTTTTTATTATGGTTTAATCTGGCTTTGTGGATGACTGATCCAATACATCATTTTAACCTCATATTTTCGAATCATTTCCAGCCTGTCTTTTAAATTTACATTGTTTTCGTATCTTTCTACACTTTCATGTAATTATATATGAAAATACATACATTTTGTAATGTCATATTTTAATCTGGCCTAGTCTGGCCTATTTGCTGCATTTTTAGCATCTCAGTGTTTTCATTTTTGTCCAGTTCTATTTCTTAATTTTTCTGGGCATCTTTTCACTTCCCAGAAAATCACTTCAGGATTGACTCAACCATTAAATCACTTCAAAAGCCCTTTTGAACTCCTCTTCTACACTGGTTTGAAAGCAGAAGTTTTGAATTTCAGGTTCCTTTACAGACCAGGCTTAAGAGTCAGGATAAGCCAGTGATGTGGCTTAACGAGTCTCCTCCAAAAAGGCTTTGGTTACATTATAAATACATCTTTTTTTTTCTTTGCCTGGTGCACTGAAAGGTTTATAAAGGTTTTTCTCTTCCAAATTGTTCCACAGAAAGGTTTTTCTCTTCCAAATTCTTCCCCAAGGCCAGTGGATTAGTTCACGTGGATTTTTAATCCTTCCATAAAAAGTTTTTTCTCTTCCAAATTCTTTCAGGGAAAGGTTTTTTTCTCTTCCACATTTTTCCATATCAAGGGTTTTCTCTTCCAGATTCTTCCACAGAAAGGCTTTTCCCTTCCAAATTCTTCCCCAAGGCCAGTGGATTGGTTCACATGGATTTTAATCCTTCCATAAAAAGTTTTTTCTCTTCCAAATTTTTCCATATCAAGGTTTTTCTCTTCTACATTTTTCCACATCAAGGGTTTTCTCTTCCAGATTCTTCCATATCAAGGGTTTTCTCTTCCAGATTCTTCCATATCAAGGGTTTTCTCTTCCAGATTCTTCCACATCAAGGGTTTTCTCT
>NW_020897803.1:912467-924378 GCF_003984885.1 Neopelma chrysocephalum | reverse complement strand
ATCAAGGGTTTTCTCTTCCAGATTCTTCCACATCAAGGGTTTTCTCTTCCAGATTCTTCCATGTCAAGGTTTTTCTCTTCCAGATTCTTCCATGTCAAGGTTTTTCTCTTCCAAATTCTTCCCCATGGCCAGTGGATTAGTTCACGTGGATTTTTAATCCTTCCATAAAAAGTTTTTTCTCTTCCAAATTCTTTCACAGAAAGGTTTTTCTCTTCCAAATTTTTCCATGTCAAGGTTTTTCTCTTCCAAATTCTTCCCCAAGGCCAGTGGATCAGTTCACACAGATTTTTAATCCGTGGTTCACACTTTGCTGTGAGATCCTGTCCTGATCCTCCCGTTCTGTGCAGCAGTGGTTGGACACAGTTCTCCAGCCAACAGACACTGTGGAAGGTGAGGATTTCTGCCCTGGTTTCCTCAGCCCCCCAAGGTGTGAATTCCAGGAAAGGTGGGATTTAATGCTACACAAAAGTGGGACGTGCTGGGTTATGGCCTCACTCAGCAAAACTCAACTTGTGGGGACAATTATGTGCAAGATGAGAATGTGAGAATCTACATTTCCTTTTTTTCTGGTCCTAATGGGTGAGAAGATGATGGTGAGGAGGTGGTGGGTGTCTCCCAGCTCCTCCTTCCCTGGCAGTGTTTGCTCAGAGGAGGTTTGTGCAGACAGTTGGTTCGAGACAGAGGAAGGATTTTGTTTCCTTTGTGGCCTTTGTTTCCCGGCAGGTCCGACTGGAGGGTCTGGTAGTTCCTCTTTGGAGTGTGCATGGCAGAGCTTCTGGTTTGCCACCACCTCCCCAGTGTGGGATTTGGGCGGTGTTTGGCACTGGGGAAGGTGCTGAAAAGCTTGGCTTTAAATTAGGGCTGGAAATCAGACCTGGGAGTTGAGAAAAACGGGGGTTTAGTCGTGACTTGGTTCTCCTCGGTCTTTTAATACCAGTTTTAGAGGGTCTGTGGCTCAAAGCTTAGAGGAAAGGGATCTTTACAAATGGTGTTTTGTACCTTCTGGCTTCCCAATTATCAGAGAATGTCATGGAATGGTTTGGGTTGGAAGAAACCTTAAAACTCATCCAATCCTACCCCCCATCCCACCTCCCACTATCCCAGCTTGCTCCAGCCTGGCCTTGGACACTTCCAGGGATCCAGGGGCAGCCACAGCTTCTCTGGGCAACCTCTCCCAGTGTTTTACCACCTGCATCCTAAAAAACTTATTTAATCTAAATTGACCCTCTTTTAATTTAGTTGAACCTCATGAGTTGTGGTTTAAACATGGAGCTACTTGTCTTTTGAAGACTAAAACCAATCTTCAGCAGTTTTCCACGTTTCCCACTCAAAGACAGGGTGATTTTGCTCAGACTCCTTCCCTTGGAGGCTTGGAAAGCTGGGAAATGTATTTTTTCTTGGCATGTTCAGAGGTTGTGGAGCTGAAAATCGCTGTGCCCACAAGAAGAGAGACCCTAAAACTTCAAGCTGCCTAAAACACACATCAAAATAATCCCTGGGCAGTTCAGTAAGAACATCAACACAGACATTTCTGAACGAGTAATTCAGCAAAAGGCCTGAAAAATAACCTGGAATGTGTCCAAATGGCAGCAAGTCTTTCTTTAGTGTAGCAATTTAAAATCTGTAATTTTGAAAGGAGGGCTGAGGGAGGAAGAGTTAAGTTCTGTCTCCTTCAGGTTCGTTTAAATTCCTAGAAAAGCAACAATAAATAAAAAAGTGTTAAGACAAACCACTTAACACCAGTTTGGTGTAGTTTTTTGGCTTCTTTTTTTCGTGCTGTTCCAGGTTAAAATTAAAACTGAGACATTTCAGTTTGGATGCTGAGGCAAATGTTTGCATTAAGCACTAAAATCAGTTGTAAATTATGTTTCTCTGCTGTCTAACATCCTGTTAATAATATTTCTATAGTAATAAGTGATATTATGGACATTAAAAAGAGTTGGGCATTGGGATAACACTCCATGAGCTTTCCCAAATGGCTTCACTGGGGTAGGATCGTTCCTGGACTGTTGTTCCTTTGGCCTTTCCTTTTTGTGGGATCTCTCAGATATTTCCACCAGTGGAACAAGCAAATCTTGGGGATTTATTTTATTTTTTAAATCCCCTTTAAGGACTAAATATAGAAAGAAATACCAAACTCCAGGAGCAAGTTGTTCTGGAGAGAATTAAGATGCTGCCGGTGAAGGAACAGTTCTAACTTAAATTAATGAGAAGAGCTTTGGCATTTAATGAATTTGGACAATTAAGGTGATATTTAACTGCTGTAAATGATTTTTTTTCAGCTTTCCACTTTGTTTTCTTGTCATGCTTGAAGTATCAGGGGGAAAAAAGGGGGATGACACAGCTTGGAAAGAAGTAGTGAATGACAGAATGAAATTCCAGCTTTTCTGGAAGTTGAATCATCTCATGGTAGGAAGGAATATCCCATGTCCAGGAGGGAGAAGCAGCATGATTAGTGATACAGCTTTACAGGAGATTTCCACGTGTTTCTGGGGGAGTTTTCCAGTTGATGCTGCAGGACCAGGAAAACCTGTTCAGCTCTCATTTACCCCTGGTAAAGGCAGCGCAGACAAACAGTCCCGGAATCGTTTTGATCCTTTTGGAAAGCACCAGGACCTGCTGGAGAAGTCCCTGTGCTGCTGTTGTGTGGGTTGTTTGCCTTTCCATTTGTGCTGCAGCAGCTCTTTAGTCCCAGTGTCGTTGCCTGAAGCCCTCTGAGCAAAATAATTGTGTTTTGTCCACGGCTTGTCATGGAAATGGGACCACGTCACATCCTGTGGGATCCCTGCCTGGCTCATTCCCATTAAATCATGGCATTTTAGTCAATCCAGCTCTAGTGAATAAAAGATAACTTGAAATAATCATAACTATCTCAGAGTTTAATCCTGAGACTCAGTTGTATTCCAGAGCTCTGGAGTCCTCTCACCACTCGGGTTTTCTGCTCCCTTCTCCCTGTCAAAATGCTGAGAAGAGATTGGCAGAAAAAGCATAAAGTGTGTTCCAAGTTACTCTTCTTGTGAGGAAAAAACATCCCTGGGATCCATAAAGTTGTCTGCTGAATTTTGGGTCTGTGTTTGAGTGAGTCAGGCTCCCTGAGCTCGCTGAAGTCAGGTCAGATCTGGCTGATTTCAGAGAAGCAGCTGAGACCATCAGGGAAGTAAAAACCAAAAAAAGTGAAAGTAAACCAAAAAAAGTGAAAGTAAACCAAAGCAAAGCTCTGTTTTACATAAGCAATGTAAATAATATATATATAATATAAATAAGAATTGATATATAATAAAACTATTACTTTTCCCTGCTGCTTGTGGAGAACCATAATTTGCAAGTGTTGAATAGTACAACTGGTGTCTCCACTTCCATTGCATCAGTTTAATCAGGAGCAACCTCATTTCTCCCAGAGAAATCAAGTCAAGAGAGATATCAAACCCTTGTGGGGTGTTTGCCTGCCAGAAGAGGACTTGGAAAACAAAATCATCCCCTTTAGAAAACAAAATCATGGCAGAAAGCTGCTGGGAGAAAGGGAAGGGATCAAAGTGATGCAAGAGATTGAAAACACCAAAATGGAAAGGAGCTCTGAATTTGTCTGGGTGATAATCCCAAAACTCAGGGTTGCATCAGCCACTGTCTGTCAGGATTTCTGCAATCAATGATAGGTTTGGGGGGACCTGGTTGTCATCAGCACCTCGGAATTATTACAGATAAAAGCCTTAGGGCTGCTTTGAAAGGCATTAATATGTCTTTTGAAAAGCTGTCTGTTTTCTCTGACTGATCTTTTCATCTGGGACATCTTTCTTTTCTATCAGGAATTGGTTTTGTTAGGGTTACAGCAAATATGGTTTTTTGTTTCCTGCCCCAATATCTGTCCAGCTGGCTTTATTAGAAAACCCCCAATCCATACACTGGAGGGAAGGTCTGGCAGTAGGGAACAGCAAGTGGGAGCTGCAGCTCTGGGAAACTGGAATTGGAGTGAAACTGGGCTGGTTTTCCGTGGTCTGAGTTCAGCAGAATTTCATTGGAAGTGTGGATTCCTTGGGTGATGGATGGACACGATTCCCTGTCCCATCCCTCCATCTGCTGAGCAGGTTTGCAAACAGTTGGAACGCCCAGAAATGTGGCATATTTATAGCTTTTCAGCACAGTGGAAGAAACCTTAAAACCCATCCAGTGCCACCCCCTGCCATGGGCAGGGGCACCTTCCACTCTCCCAGGGTGCTCCAACCTGGCCTTGGACACTTCCAGGGATCCAGGGGCAGCCACAGCTTCTCTGGGAAATCCAGTCCAGGGCCTCCCCACCCTCCCAGGGAAGAATTCCTTCCCAATATCCTATTATCCCATCTAACCCTGCCCTCTGGCAGTGGGAAGCCATTCCCTGTGTCCTGTCCCTCCATCCCTTGTCCCAGGTCCCTCTCCAGCTCTTTGGGAGCCCCTTCACCTGCTCAAAGGTCTCTGTGGAGACTCCAGGGGAACATTCTGCACAGACTGATGTTTCTGCCTCTCCACAAATTCAATTTTGTGTTTAAATCCCCTTATCTGAAGCCTGTTCAACGTGATCATGGTTCACCTTCATGGAAGGAAGGAGCAAAAATAGCTTTATTTATCCCTCTTCTGCCTGTTTTTATTTTTTTTGTTGCATCTTAAATTTTGGCACAGCTTGTCCTCAGCTGCCAGCGAGCTTTTTTTGGTGTTTGTGGATGTTTGTTCAGCATCTTGAAACAGTGGAGTCGAACACAGAAGGGATGGAAACATGAAAATAGCAGCAGGTGGAGGTATCTAATAAAGCTCTGAGTCTCAGCACAAATTGCTCTGCCAGAGTTAAAGGAAATGATATTTTTCCTTTTATCTGCCTTTTTTTTTTTTAACAGCTGCCTAATGCAATTTGTGCATCTTTTTGAAAAAATGGCCCAAAAGAAAGGAAACGCAAGAAATTGTAGTGACAGGCGTAGATTTAACCATGAAAAAAAAACCTGCTGACTGTGTGACCAATATGTTCAGATATTTCATGTTCCCTGAGCAAATGGAACTTGAAAATGGCCCTTAACTGAGGGAAAAGAGCAGTGGAAATCAGGGAGAATAACTTGGGAAGACGTGGAAACTTGGAATGAGAAGTAAGAGCTCCCAGCAATTGGGCCTGTTAGGGTAAAATAACATCTTTAACACCAAAGTTGGGTCCCCAGAGCAGTTCAGAGCAGCTGGACTCTTTGGGGAAGGACTTTTCCCAAATATCCGAACCTAAACCTCCCCTGGCACAACTTGAGGCTGTGCTTTCCCAGTTTTCCAGCTGCTCTGCCCCAAACCTGGAGTTGTGGTGACCCAATAATCAGGAATCCTGCTCATTGTCCATAAACCCACTGCTGAATTCCAGGAGTTGCTCTGTGTACATCATATTTTCCCACTGAAGGGACCCAATTCCAAGGAGGAAATGGGATTAGGAGCCCGTGGCAGCAGTTCCCCCTCCCTGTGTGGTTACAGGTTAAATTTCGCTGCTTTCTGACCTTGAGCACAAAAAGGTTGTTATTGGGTTTTCTGAGGCCCCATGGAGTGAAAGGCAGAGACTGAAGGGCACAATTAACATTAATAATTAAAGCTGAAGTGCATTTGTGAGCTTCTTGTCTCCTGGAATCCTCTGGGGAACGGGGCTGATCCCGTGAGCAACAACCTGGGATGATCCGAGCTGGGAATTTCAGCTGGGGCTCAGCAAAGATAAGGAGATTTCATCGCTTCTGAGAACCCCTCGTAAAACAAAAATTGGGATTCTCTTAGCTGGGACAAATGGAGCCCTTTGCCTTGCAGTGTTCCTGCCTCTGATCCTGCCCTTGTTTTTGCTGGAGCTGTGGATTGGTGGCTTCCTCAGATGTCACGTTTTCATTTGTCTGACACGAGGGCTAAAATGGTATTTTAATTACTTCTGATTTTTACCTTTTTTTTTTCCTTTCTCCTTCTTTTAACAGAGCATCCAGAAGCTGGCCAGTCAGTACTTAAAGAAGGACTGGCTTGGGATAAAAGCTGATGAACGAAGTGATTATAGGTAATTTACCAGTTGGATATCCCAATTTGTGGCATTATTTTACTTAACAATGAACCACCGCTTGTCTGGAGTTAAAGTGATTTTTTTTTTTCCCCTTTGTAGCAGAGCATTGCTTTGTTTTCCATTGAAATCCCGAGATCAGGCTGAAATAAATGTTTATATGACTCGAATGTTTAGGAAGATGAGAGAAACAAAACAGCACAAAATTGTGCATCTGTTTGGGTGTCAGTGCTTGTGCCTGAATACAGATTTTAGCAAATAACTTTAAGGTTAGGGGAATAAATGTGGATTTCTTCAGAGGAAAAGGCGGGAACTGGTTTAAATTTAGGAGGTTTGTTTGTGAAAATCACATTTAACAGGAGGGAGGAGGCAAAGCAAGAGATGATTGTTTACAAAACTTCCTCTGATTCCCATGAGAGGTGGAAACCAGCCCTGACTCAGGTGCTGAAAGCCTTGGAGCAGCACCTCCTAAAGACGTGGGAGAGGTTTGCAGATGCTTTATTTTAGTGTCTTCTTTGTATTCTGACAAGTTTTAAGTTCAAACAGGGGGAAATCGTTGAGAGATTTGTGTTTGGGCCTTTCAGCAGCCTCGCACCTCTCGGGCGTCTGAGGAGAAATAAACTGAATTATGGGTTTAAAGAGTACATGAAACGCTCCCATAACACCCACCCACCTTTCCAGGTCCACCCACAGCGCCCAGAGATCTTCTCCAAACCCCTCCCTCCCTATCTGGGAGCTCTGGAGGCTCCAGGAATCCTTCCTTCTGCCAACTCCAGAGGAGATCCCATCACCTTCTTCCACCTCCTCCTCCTCCTCCCGAGCTTTTGTGGTGGATTATTTGGGGCCCTGATGACCAGGTGTCCAAAATCACACATTCCATGATCTTACCAACATCTGGGTTCTGTAGGGTCTGTGCCATGAAAGCAACAGGTTCAACCAGAAATGTTTGGCAAGAAGTGGAATCACGAAAGCAGAACATGAGGGAAACGTTTTATTTTTGGGACAAATTCAGTTAAATTTCTTGTGAAAAGTGGAGATGTTTGCTAGAGCAGCATAAAGGATTGTGCTTATATTTAGTTTTTAAAGCAAAATGCTGCTGTTGTGTAAACCAGCCCAAGACTCGGTGACCCTTGTGGGTCCTTCCAGCTCGGGAGATCCCGTGAATCCCTGTTTTCCTCCCTGAGCTCCCTTTCTTCCTTCCCACGCCCTGTCTGTGTTCCATGATTCCAGGAGCATGTACTCCGTGTGGAAATCCCTCTTGGAAGGCACCATGCAGGTGGCCCAGTCCCGGCTCAATATCTGTGAGAACTATAAAAACTTAATTTCAGAGCCAGCCAGGAGCGTCCGGTGCTTCAAGGAACAGCAACTGAAAAAGGTATTTGGGCTCAAGAAATCCTTGAAATGGTGGCATTTTTATTTGAGAAAAAATGGTTATGAGAAACCTTTTAGTATTTTAAATCCTAAAATAACGTGTGTGCTTCTCAGTCTCTTGCAAAAATAAATATCCAGCTTGTTGGAGGGGGATCAAAATGAGTTAATTTTAATTGTTCCAAGTTAAAACTACTTGGAAACGAGGGTTTTAAAAAATGTGAGGCAGTTGGTCAAATATATCTCTGGAAATCTCATGTTGTGCTGTGGAACTTATATTAAATTGGGTTTGCAGTGATGATTCCGAGTGGGTTTTGCCAGGATAAATTCTGATTTTAAGCAGAGATGTGTCTCAAACCTGAAGGAACAACTTGAGCAAGGTGTGGAGATGGCACAACCACCTCCTGTCAGGGGATCCCAGGGAAATATTCCAAAAGCTGCTCCAGTTAAACTGTTCATCCCTGCAGAGGAAACAGTGTTCAAAGAAGCTGAATATTCATTTAATTGCTTGTTGCATTTCAAAGCCGTTTCTGAGGGTGGGGAGACTCCTGGTTGCCCAGAGAACTGCGGCTGCCCCGTCCCTGGAAGGGTTTTTTGGTGGAAAAATTAACTTTATTAACTTTATTAACGTCGTTTCCTTGTCCTGTGGAATTTTATTTTCCTGTGAAGTTTTCCAAACAGTGCTGGAGCAATTTCATAGCATTTTAACTGGGTAAATAATCTTATTTTATTCTTCTGCAGGCGCTGTTAGTTCAGTGTTTCTGAGCCAGCAGTAAAAGCGGGACCTTTAAATTTATATAAATCATAGAAGTTCCTTTTTTTCCTGCACTTTTGAATCAGCAGAACAAGTTATTACAATTGTCTGCTTCAAAGTATTCCACACTTTCCCTACAACGTGGAATAACCATCCACTTGGTGGCATTAATTTCCCTCCACAACCAGGTTATTTTTTTATACATATATATATATTTATATATATATAAAATATATATATATTTATATATTTTATATATATATAAAAATATATATATACACATATATTTTTTTTTTTTATATGTTCAGCCTCTCACCCTTTGCTTTGAATTTCCAAAACAGATAAATAATGGACAGGTTAATAATTACCTTGATCTCCATCCAGACAAAATTAATATTCCCAGTCAGTAAAGCACTTGTGAGGTGACACTAAAGTGACATCCAGTCCCCTGCCAGTTTTTTTATTCCCCAGGGATGCAAAAGCGAGATTGTTTTACTCTTCTAAAAACGGTTTTAACAACTGGGGTTATTTGATATTTTAATTTTTGATGCCACCAGGAGACTTCAGGGATCCAGATACCCACTGATGTAGCAAAACCCCCTTCTCACAGGCTCTTAGGTCTCTGTCAGCTGAACAATATATACAGATTTTTCTACCCTTCGTTTCTCAGTTGTGCACACAAAGGATTAATGAATTAATAATCACATGGATTAATAATTTTATGCATTAACAATTCCATGCATTAATAATTAGTGTAATGAAGAAGATTAGCTGTTTGGGGGGGTGTTCACTAAGAGGACAACCTGACTTGTTGGAAAGCTCTCAACATCCTTATTTTTAAAAGAGAGCTCTTCAAATGATATATATAATAATATAAAAATAATGTAAAACACTCTTAAATTAATTACACTATAAAATTAATAATCCTTGCCATTGTGTTTTATGTGGCAGCTTTTCTCTCATGTTTTAAATTTTACAGAAGGAAAGATTAATCAGGTTTTTTTAATCACCTCCAGCAGGTTGCCTTTGGATTTTTCCCAGTTGTATCCCAATTATTTCAAGTAATTACCTCATCCAAAGCTTTCAGAGCTTTTTGGGTTATCACTGATTTTGAACACTTGAAACAGCAGCAGAAAGAAAGGAAGAAAGTGGGTTTATGTTCTGAGCAGCTTGAAAAGAGGGGAATAATTGACTTGGAAACTGTTTTAATCCTGAAAAGTAGTAAAATAAGGATGATGGTGTTGTTTGGATGGCAAAAAAATGGAATTTTTCTCTCCTGGCTGCTTTTTTTCAGTGCGTGGAGCAGCTGACGAGGATCCAAACTGAACTCCAGGAGACAGTGAAAGATTTAGCTAAAGGCAAAAAGAAATATTTTGAGACTGAACAGATGGCTCAGGCCGTGCGGGACAAAGCTGATATTGAGGCCAAGTATGTTTTTCTAATAACATATGTAGAAATAATTGCAGGTTTAAAAAAGCCCATTTCCATTGGTTTTTACACTTGAAATTTGCTTTTCAGTGAGCTTCGTGCCAGGTTTTTTTCCGGAGTAAATACAGGCAAAAATAGGGTTTGTTTTCTTTTCACTAAGAGATATTTATCTGTAATTATAAATCATTTATTATATTCAGTATAAATCGTTTGTATATAATAACTTTATAGAGATATAAAAATATGTTCTTTTATATATTTATATATGTTCTTTTATATATTTATATATGTTCTTTTATAGATTTTATATATGTTCTTTTATAGATTTTTTTATATATTCTTTCATAGATTTTTTATATATTCTTTCATAGATTTTTATATATTCTTTCATAGATTTTTTATATATTCTTTCATAGATTTTTTATATATTCTTTCATAAATTTTATATATATTCTTTTATAGATTTTTATATAGTCTTTAATAGATTTTTTATATATTCTTTTATAGAATTTTTATATATTCTTTTATAGATTTTATATATATTCTTTTATATATTTCTCTATATTATTATAATATTACATATAATCATCTATATGTCCTACAATATATTATATATATTATAGAATAGATTATATCTAATATAAAATAATAATGCATTAGGTATAATTATTGATATTTATGATAGAATATATAATAGATTATATAAAATATAACCTATAATATATGCATACTATATTATATGTATATTATCTATAATAATATTTTATGTATATAAAATATATAAAAGGATATATATATATGCATATATATATACACACACACATTTTTGTAGCCCTTTAAACACACCCTGATATGAAATTAGAAATTTGGGTTGGTTTCTTCAGGAAGGGAGTTAAACTAACTCCTCTAATTCCACATTTTTAAAGGACACTGTGTCAGTGACACTTTTTGTGCTGTTAAAGCCTCTGGATTTCATTTTCTCTCCACACATCTCAAATTTGGGATCAGCCCATTCAGAAGGGGGGAGAACAGCACATGAGTTTTATTTTTAAGCTTGATTTTTGAGGGTTTTTTTTCTGTTCCTTGACATCCTAAAGAGGTTGATTTCCTTATTTCCAGGAAAGCAACTCCCACATGTTTTCAATTTGGGGTTTGGCCTCACCCTTGTTATAATTTTTTAAAAAATTTGTATTTTTAGAAGTTATTCAGAATTGCTCTCAGGGAATCAAATTTGGAGATTTTTTTTCTCTCTTTCTGAGGGTTGGATGATGAAAAGAACTTCAGTAAAATTCCCTGTAATACCTGAAGAAAGAACAGGAACACCAACCAACCAACCAACCAAAAACCCAAGCTTGGGAATTTTGGAATGGATTCATTCTGAAGTGTTATTCGGATTAAAAGACCTATTTACTTGATTTTGTTTTCTTATTTGCTTTTTAAAGAGAAAATCCTTCTCTAGTTTATGCTTTGTGGATTCAGATATAAAAATCAGACCAATTTTGCTTTCAAAAATCTACGTTTGGACATGGACACTCTTCCGGCTTCCTGGAATATAATTGCTGTTGATTTTTCATTGATATTCCTTTTATAGTTCAAATTGAAGCACTTTGTGTCTGGAGAACTGCCCCTAAATCCATCAGACCCCCCCAGTGACTCCAGTTGCAGCCAACACCCAATTTCCCTTTTGGGATGGATTGAAATTTGGTTCCCAAATCAGGGAAAACTGTGCAAAATATTCCAGAATGTGCAGTGAATATTTTCTTAGGTTTTCCTTCATCCTTAAGCTTTGTTCAGACCCACACAAATAAAAATTCAGGTGTAAAAAGTTATTTCAATTAAAACTTTGCAGCACCGTGCAGCGACCTGTTTTTCCTGTGCTTGGGAGAAAAATGGTCCAAGACAATAATTCCTTCTTTTAATTCCTCTTCCAGGTCCAAACTTAGTCTTTTCCAGTCAAGAATAAGCTTGCAGAAGGCAAGTGTGAAGGTGAGTGGAAGAAAAACTTATGTTTTGCTGCTGATTTTATGAGGCAAATGCGCCAAATTATCTTGAATTATGGATATTTTGGAAGGGAAATTGGTGGAATAAGGGATGAGCTAAGAGCACATTTTGGGAAGAGCACAAATATATGATTGGATTTGCAATTAAATTTTTTTTCTAATTAGAGTTTAAACTGTACTTTGAGGACCACACTTGCAGTTGCATGAGGGAAAAATACATCAGAAATCCCTTTATATATCTATATTATACATCTAATATAATATATAATGTGATATGATATAAATGGTATAAAGAAAACTGTGCAGCTATTAATCCCTTTATATATCTGTATTATA
>NW_020897803.1:909027-912457 GCF_003984885.1 Neopelma chrysocephalum | reverse complement strand
GTGCAGCTATTAATCCCTTTATATATCTATATTATACATCTAATATAATATATAATGTGATATGATATAAATGGTATAAAGAAAACTGTGCAGCTGTTAATCCCTTTATATATCTGTATTATACATCTAATATATAATGTGATATGATATAAATGGTATAAAGAAAACTGTGCAGCTATTAATCCCCTCAGGTTTTTATTATATTACTACAAATACATGCAGTTAATTAATTTATATTGACATGTTTTGTCATTTAACTTCTCACCTCTGCCTGTCTTCCCATTTCCCTTCCCTGGTGCAGTTAAAAGCTCGTCGATCCGAGTGTAATTCCAAGGCCATCCATGCCAGGAATGATTATCTCCTCACTTTAGCAGCTGCCAATGCACACCAAGATCGTTACTATCAAACAGACTTAGTGAACATTATGAAGGTAAGGAAGGGAATTCGGGGGTGGGAGCTTGGGAATGGGAAAATCTGGGAAGCAAAGGACAAAATCCCGGCTCGGTTTGCAACAGCCACGGTGACTTTTCCAAGGAGAGGGAAGGTAGAGCCTGAAATAATGTCCAATGTTGGTACCACTTAAGCCCCCTTAACTTGATTTTTTAATTAATTTTTTAATTAATTTGTTTTCTGAAAAACTCACTTGGATAAAGGAATTAAAAAAAACCCAACCCCTCACGTGGATAAAACTTGGATAAAGGAATTTTGTAAAGTAAGACCTGTGTTTTCCTGTTGGGCTGGGGATTGTTTTTATCCCCTAATCCTACGTTTGTGTCTCTTCAGAACACTTCAGGGTGGGATTAATGAACTAGAATTATTAAATATCCTGGTTTCCCGCTGGATTTTAGGGAAGAGCAGATGAACAATTCCTGTGGCGTTTGGCCAAGCCGAGCCAAGAGCAGCCACTTGAAGTCATAGGAAATGACACACTTAGAAAGTTCAAATCTGATTGCTCACCCTGTGTTTTTTTGTCAAATCTCATCCCAGAATTGTTTAAATGCAAGTTATTCCCGTCTCTCAGGACGAAGAGGGTCACAGAGAAATGGTAAAATCGGCTCATTCCCATTTTGTGGAGTTGCATTTCACACGTTGACATTTTCCAACTTCAATAATTTGCCCTTTAAAAACCTCTTTCCAAGTGGTGCAATCAGAGCTGGCAACTGAAAAGTCTGTTGTTTGCATTTGGAATTGTAGAACTGTCATGGAATTACAACAAATCACTGCATTATCAGCCTCCCTTTGCATCCTCTGGGGGGGAAAATATCAATATATTGATGTGAAAATATCCCATCTAACCCCTGCTCTCTGACACTGGGTCAGAGGTGGCACTTTGGGTGATTTGTCTCGAAGGTTTTTGTGCTTTTGGAAGGTCATCAGAGGTTGGTTCTGGCATCCTGTGCCAGCTGGATTAACACAGACAGGTCGTGTTTGGCATCCCTCGGCTGGACAAACGTGGCTTATAAGCACTAAAATCCAATAAAAGTTGGTTCAAGCATTAGAAGAAAGGAGGGCTGGGGATGTTTTGCAGTGACAGTGTTGGTTTAGGGTGGCAGGAGGCGTTTGCAGAAGTGTTGTTGGGCTGGGGACACCTTGGGTTGCTCCCAAGGGGAAGCTGCTGCCGGGTTTGTTCCTTGGATCCGGCTCTGGAATGCTGCTCTTGGGACAAATAAATCACATTTCATTTTCTGTAACGGGCACAAATGGCCATTTTCACTGGCAGGGTTCCTGGGGACACACAGCTCCTGCTGATTTTCAGGAGTTTAGGATATGTTGCTTTATTTTTTGTGCTGAGAAGAAAAAGTGGTTTTCTCTGCCGTGTTTATAAACACAAAACCCATCCCAAATAGGGATGCCTGGGAAGAAAACACAATTTTCCAGCATTTTTAATAGAACTGAGAATTGCTTCTATCCTATTTTACCTATAATTACAATTATCCTATTGGTGATTACTATTTTACCAGTTCTATCTTAATTTTTCCAATTTCACCCCAGTGAGTTCCTCTCGGGAACCACCTTAAGGAATGACTTTCTAAAGCAGCTCAGAATGAGGAAACGTTGATGTGGGGGGAAAAATAAACCCCAAACAAACCAGGTGTCCTGGACACTTGAAATAGTTCTGAGATTATGTAAAGAGAGAGAAAAAAAGAGGGAACCAAAACTGAGGTTTCAAACTGTGCCCTTTTCTAGGTGACAGGAGGGGACAGCTCATGGCAGGTGGGTGGACACGAGTCAGGAGCTCGAGACTCTGCTGAGGTCTTTGACACAGTGTAAAAATAATTTTAATGAAGTATTTTGTGTTGTTTCTCTGATAAGTTTTCAAAATCTGAATGCTCGTGTTTTGAAGTTGAAATCTCTTAAAGAAAAATCTGCCTTGGGGTGTGAAAAGGACTTTGTGGAGCTGAGGAATTGGTGGAGCTCCGTGCCAAACCCACAGCCAGCTTTGGAGCTAAAAAACTCCTTCACCATCCTGAATGATATTGTAGGGGATAATCATATCATTACAAAATTTAAAACAAACAAACAAAAAAAACCAAAAAGCCCCAAACAAACAAAAAAGAAACCCCAGCAAACTATTGGCAAACCTGTGCGATCTCAATTTTATGGAATCCCAGAATGGTTTGGATTGGGAGGGACCTTAAAGATCCTCCAGTTCCAAAACCCTGCCACGTGCAGGAACACCTTCCACTAGCCCAGGTTGCTCCAGCCTGGCCTTGAACACTTCCAGGGATGGGATAACCTGTGCCACAGTTGGGGAACTGTTCATTTTTTCTGACTGCTGACAAATTCTCCATAAAGCAGCAGCAGCAGGTGTTTCTAAATAATAATTCTGCTTTTTTTAAACCCGTTCTTTCACCTCCTGCCCCGTGTGGTCTTTGAGGGCTGCCTTGGAACAACAGTGTCAGGAGCTGGTGTGCTTTGTCTTTGTGGTTTCATGAGGGGTTTTTTTTATATTGTCTCAGTCACCTTTGCTGGTTTTTACTGTACTTTCCAGCTTGCTCGACACGAGGAAGTGCAATTGTATAATTTGGCTCTTTGTTTTTGATCCGAGAGTGATGACAGGGCAGGTTGAAATAGAAACTGGGTGTTACATCATTTCCCTGCAGCAGCTCTTTGCTCACACGTGGGTGGGACAAGTTCCACCACTGCTCTCTCAGTTCCACAGGTCAGGGTGTAAAATTCCAGGGGAATTGTGGCCTTTCCACGTCCTTGCCTGGTTTTAAGGAAGAAATCTGGGTTTGGACACTCCCAGGGATGGGGCAGCCGTGCCCACCCTCACAGGCTGGAGGAGGCTGAACCAGGATTTTGGGGGTTGTGGGATGTGGTGGCAAAAGGAAGGTGGAAAAGTTGAAACTTCCTGGTTAAATAGAAGAAATCCTTCCTGATAAATATAAGAAGTCCTGGTTAAATATAAGAAGTCCTGGTTAAATAT
>NW_020897803.1:908830-909017 GCF_003984885.1 Neopelma chrysocephalum | reverse complement strand
TAAATATAAGAAGTCCTGGTTAAATATAAGAAGTCCTGGTTAAATATAAGAAATCCTGGTTAAATATAAGAAATCCTGCTTAGATAGAAGAAATCATTCTTGAAAAAATATAAGAAATCCTGGTTAGATAGAAGAAGTCCTTCCTGGTTAAATATAAGAAATCCTGGTTAGATATAAGAAATCCTTC
>NW_020897803.1:881698-908820 GCF_003984885.1 Neopelma chrysocephalum | reverse complement strand
AGAAATCCTGGTTAGATATAAGAAACCCTGGTTAGATATAAGAAATCCTTCCTGATAAAATATAAGAAATCCTGGTTAAATGTAAGAAATCCTGGTTAGATATAAGAAATCCTGGTTAGATAAAATATAAGAAATCCTTCCTGATAAAATATAAGAAATCCTGGTTAAATATAAGAAATAGATATAAGGACAAGGCTTTGCCACGAAGGTGGTCAAACCCAGGCAGTGTCTCAGGGAGGATTGATGATCCTCATGGATCCCTTCCAACTCAGCATATTCCGGGATTCTCTGATACCTTGGAGATGGTCAGAGCTTAACTGGACACAACTTTGAGCAACCTGAACTATTTGTCCCAGCTCTGAGCAGAGGTTGGACCAGAATCTCCCTTTCAACCTAAATTATTCTGTCATTCCTTAAAATAACATTTTCTACTAGAAAGATTCTCCTTGGAATTCCCTGATTTCTGGTTTCTGTTTTTTTTTTCCTGCCATTAACTGGAATAACTGCAATGACCCAGCAGTGCCAGAACCTTCATGTTTTGCTGAGCCCTGTTTTTCCTTTGTTGAGGAGTTTTTGTGAAGCTCAGTTGATATCTGTGTGTGTTCAGCACAGTCATCCAGCTCTTTTCCTGAACATTTGTCATGAGCATTTAAAACAAATTCAGGCTCCCAACATGAATTGCACAAATAAGATTCGGCTCAAACTGGCAGTAATTATAAAAATGACTCAAAATTTTGGGTGGATTTCAGTTAATAATTTGTTTTACTCCCTGAAATTAATAGGATGTGGGGGAGGCTCTTTCCACTGGTGGCTCTATTTGAAGTGAGAAGTAAGTCGATGAGGTGAAAGCCTCAGGAATGTTATCCCAGGAATGCTGTATCCTGTATAAATAAAAGGGGCACCATTTCCATGGGTGAACATTTCTGTAGCCTCCAGGAGGAGCAGAACCAATATTATCACTCTTATAAATCAATTTAAATCCAGGTTTTTGTTTTAGGCTTTCTGGGAATGATTTAGAAGCACCCAGGGAATTCCTTTTGACGGAAGTGGAAATTTAAATGGAAATTCTGTCCCTCAACGAAAAAAATGGCACCAAGACAAACCAATTTGGAAGCCACTGGAGCTTCCATAAATCTCTTTTATTAATCCAGTGCTGACTGTTCTTTTAAGATCCTGTAATTCTCCCTTGAAAATGCAGAGGGGAATGGTGTAAGTGAAAGAACTGTTGTTCCACTTCCCATTCTTGGCAGCTGGGAGCCACAAGCATTTTGTAATTCCAGCTAAGCCACCCATGGATGGCATCATCTCCAGCATCACACAGGAGCTTTCCTTCCCAGGCAGTTAAGGAGTGTGAGTGGCTTCCTGGTGTTATTCCTGGGAATGAAGGAGGCGGGAAGGGAGACACTCGCCCGACTCATGATCCCAGTGTTCCACAGGATGCTCACTGAAGGCTTCCCAACAGCTGATCCCACATTGTTTTCCCTTCCAGGGAATTCCCTGCACGTCAGACCTTGGGGAAGTGAATTCCTTTACTAAGGCCCTGCTTGGATTGGGATTGTGCAACCCTGGAAATGAGGGAATCGTTCACACACAGTTGGGGGCTCTCGTTCAGGCTTTTCCTTAAATGCTCTTTTGTCCCACTCCCAGTTGATCCTTGAGCTCTGCCTCGGAGAGTCTGAGCTCCTTCAAAGTCCCTGGAATACGTGCTAATTCCAATTGGGAACGTTTGCTTTCTGGCTGGCTGGGAGTAAATATTTGTAGGGAGGTGACAAGTGGCTTCCACTGGAAATAAAACAACTTCTGGGGGCAAAACCACAGGCAGGGGAGGTTTATTGGCCTGAATAAGTGGGATTGCCACCACTATCCCTGGTGTATATCCATATATGTCAGACCATCCTGGAATGGTTTGGCTGGGAAGGACCTTAAGGATGATCCAGTGCCACCCCCTGCCATGGGCAGGGACACCTTTCACTATCCCAGGTTGCTCCAAATCCAACCTGGCCTCGGACACTTCTAATCTATAACTCAGGGCAACTTAAATTATCTTAAATTATCTTAAAACAGTGATCGTTTTTCCTGGTAAAATAAGGTATTTCTTGCTAATGCTGCTGACTTTGCAGAGAGTGTTCCTTTGGTGTTTTCAGAGAAATAACTTCAGAAAAGGATTGGTTCTAAAGAAAACATGGTGTGATTTTACAGATGCTTGTGAAAGGTATTTCCTGGATAGGAGGTTACACAGAAGAAATCCTGGATGGATTTATGTGAGGAAGTTAATGGGAGGCTGGTGTTGGTGGTGCGGGGAGTGGGAATGACTTTGGAAGGAATAAAGATAAATAATCACAGAATCATAGAATGGGTTGGGTTGGAAAGGACCTTAAAGATCATCCACTTCCATGGGCAGGGGCACCTTCCACTAGCCCAGGTTGCTCCAACCTGGCCTTGGACACTTCCAGGGATCCAGGGGCAGCCACAGCTTCTCTGGGCAACCTGGGCCAGAGCCTCCCCACCCTCACAGACAGAAATTCCTTCCCAATATCCCATCTCTCCCTGCCCTCTGGCAGTGGGAAGCCATTCCCTGTGTCCTGTCCCTCCATCCCTTGTCCCCAGTCCCTCTCCAGCTCTCCTGGAGCCCCTTTAGGCCCTGCAAGGGGCTCTCAGCTCTCCCTGGAGCCTTCTCTTCTCCAGGTGAACCCCCCCAGCTCTCCCAGCCTGGATCCAGAGCAGAGGGGCTCCAGCCCTGGAGCATCTCCGGGGCCTCCTCTGGACTCTCTCCAGCAGCTCCAGGTCCTTGTGCTGCTGTTCCCCAGGGCTGGAGCAGCTCTGCAGGGGGGTCTCACCGGGGTAGAGCAGAGGAGGAGAGTGATCAGGGATTTAAGCTGAATCCAAGGCAGCAGAACAAGGAAAATGACTGGAAAGCCAAAAAAACTCATTCCAAATCCCTGTTAGGAAGAGGGCACCAGGAAGGCAGTGTAAGGGTTAAGACTGGGGAGGAGGTACTTAGCAGGAATCCAGGAGAAATCCAATTGGGGAAGGGAACAGCAAACTTTAAAACTTTTTTTTCTTTCGAAACATTTGATGTAGAAACCGTTGAGGGTTCGGGGCTTCGAGATTATTTTTGTCAGACGTCATAAAACTGCTCGTTTTGAACAGGAAATGAAAGTTTGCCATCTCGTTTCAAAGCTGTAACACAATGAAAACAGTTCCCAAAATATTCCCTCTGCCAGAAAGGAGCCTTGGAGCTGCTCTGGAGCTCGGGAGGAGAAAGAACCAAGCTCAGGAAGCACCTGGTCTGGTTCTGTTTGGGAGGCAGGTGTGGGGGGTGAAAAGCTGCAACTGGAAACATGTGACATTATGACACATATTTTATGATCTATTTTAGGTATAAATAGCTGAATTCTGTGTCTCAACATTCACAATGAGCACAGACCCTTCTTTACTTGGGTCTAAAAGCCCCATTTCAGGTTTAAAAGGGCCTTCAATGAATTAACTTTGCTGGAAGTCTCAATTTAATAGCAAAGACTAAGCATTAAAGGCAGCCTCGTAGCCAAGAAATCCCAGATTCTTGGGACACCTCTTCCTGTGTGATTTCAACATCTGACCATTAATGTTGTGAAATTAAGTGGGTTTTGAAAGGTTTGAACATTAATCCCACAGGGTTGAATGAATTGGAAAAGCAGCTTAACTTTAACCCTCACTGTCTCCTATCAAATAATAAAATGGTTTATAAAATCCTCTCAGCTGCTGGAGGAAATGGCAGCACCCCGTCAATCCTTGGTGAGGAAAACTGCTTGGAATGGGGATTCTGTGCCAGGCTTTGGGATGGGGTCAGGGGGAATCTGTTTAAAAGGGAAAAAAAACCTCTCACGGTATTTTTAATTCCAGACTTCAGACTCAGATTATCTCTGTCTTCACCCACTGGTGCTTAGAAGGAGTGGGGGCATAAGTTGGGAGTGTTATTCCCCTGGGAATAAATGAGAATGGACCACTTGGCACATGGAATTCCCAGGTGGAATTTGGGAAGCCTGGATTAATCTTCCCCGCTGCTCTGCCTTCGGCATCGCCCCTGTGATGCTTTTCCCTTTATTCTTGGGGATAACTTCCTGCATTGTTTGGTGATTCTATAATTATTGAAGTCACTCTGAGCTGGTTTCCTTTTAAGAACATGTTGCTCCTGTGTGTGGATTACAAAAATCCCTAAAAATAGTTTAATTGGACTCGGTCCTTATATTTTAGTCTGACTTATATTTAGTCTGAGGATCTTTTTTGTAGGGCCTCTTAAAACCTTCTTCATTCAGAAGCTCTTGGCACCTTCGTGGCCTCCTCTGGGTCTGCTGTGACAGGTCCACATCCTTCCTGCACTGAGAACTCTAAACTTGGATGGATCCCACTGGGTTTCAGATGTTCCCAGACAGAACTAGTGATACTTCCAGAATAAGTTGGATCTGGCTCTCCCTAAACCAGACTTAGCAATACAGGCAGTGTGAGATTATCCTGGGATACAGATCATTTTATGGCCTTGGCTTATCCCTGCTTTGCTTTGGGTGCAAACTGTGGCTGTTCTCCCTCTGACTTCCAACCTGGAGCTAAAACTCAGATGGTCTGTCATGGTTTGAACAGCCCAAAATCCAATTTCTGATTCCTAGCCCCCCTCCCACATCTCAACCCAATGTGAGATGGGTTTTCCAGACAAAAACACAAGACTCAAAATGGGGGGAGATGTGGGAGGGGGGCTAGGAATCAGAAATTGGATTTTGGGCTGTTCAAACCATGACATGGTCCTTTCTACTGGGAGGCTCAGTGAGTCCAGCACGAACTTTTTGCTCCGGAGAAGGGGCTTGGTTTTTGTCCTCATCTTTCCTTAGCAGCATTTCCCTCCTCCCACATTTGGCTTGGTAGAAAAACCAGGATTTTTCCTGCAAAAGGCAGGATGGGCAGCAGCTCCAGGTCAGTTTGGAGGGAGCCCTCAGCCTTCAAATCCCTGAGGGGAGCAGACACTGTGCAGTTGTTCCTCCGGGATTGCAGGGAAGGAGAAACTCTCTGGAGCTCTTGCTCCAGGCAGGTTGTTCAGGGACACTGCTGGGCCTTTGATCTTGGCTTTGTTGGGAATTTAGATCCAGACAAATCCAGCCCTGATTTCCTTTTATGCTGCTGGAGAAGGAAGGATTTGAGTGGGGACAAAGCGGAGATGGAAGAGCTGCAAAGGGAAAATAAGAAGCTTTTCTTCTGTACTGGGAGAAATGGATGCCCTGGAGAAATTCCTCCCAGGAATCAGCATTTTTAAAGGAAAATCACTGGGGAATGTAACTGCTAGCTGAAAAGGATGGGTTTTCCTGCCCTTCCTTCCTGTCCTCACGTCCTTGGGAAGCGCTGTGACGTGTCCCAGACCTGGATCCTGCTGAGCTGGCAAATCCAGCTGATCCCAGTTGTTGGCTTCGTGACTTCGGAGTTTCAGACCAGGTTTAAAATCCTGTCACATAAAAGGAGATTTGTTGCTCTTCTTGGCTAAAATACAGAGAGAGGCTTCTGTTCTCCACCTTTCCAGCCTCAGAAGGATGAAAACTGATGCCTAAATAGTCAGAATTCCTGATAATTTATCTGTAATTCTCTATACCCCGACCTTTCCTTTTTCTATTCATTTTATCTTCTCTGCCTATAAAAATTAAAGCACTTGATGGAGTCTCATTGACCAAAACCATTCGACTGAAAATTCCCAGACTTGTGGGGATCTCCCAGTTTATTTAGTGGATTTTAGGCACGAGTTTTAAACACAAACACTCTGAAAGCTTTAACTCGGTGTGTTTGTTCTGGAATTCCTGTTGTTGGGTTGTTAAGTGAGGAAAAGAAAAGTAGGGAGTGTGTTACAGAAAATAAGGGATGGAAATTAATGGGTTGCAGGTGGTTTGCAGAGCAGAACAGATCAGGGATGGATAAAACAGGGTTTCTAATGCAAATAAAAACAGGCCGGTGTAAGAATTTTATTTTAATTTTTAATATAAATATGTTAGTTAAGTATCAATTATTTTAATATAAATACAAAATAGGGGGTGTAATAAAACAGAGAGAGGGTAGAATCTCTGATACAGATCTCCCTTTTCATTTGGGGGTTTTGCTTTGATTCCTTCCCAGGAAAACATGTCCCATTCCCGGGATTCGATCCCATTGACTCCACAGAAAAGTTATCACTCCACAAACACAATGATTTTTGTTCACTTCATTTCTTTCCCCTTATCTCTTGGGTTTCAGGCTGCAGGATCAGCCCTAATTTTGTTGTGTTCCCTCCACCCATTAAGGAAATTCCTGGCCCTCCACATCACTCCATGGTTTCCTGAAAAGCAGTGGCAGCTTCCCGAGCGTTTGTCCAGGGTTTTGATGCTCAGCACAGGCAAAATGAGCCACATGAAGTCTTGGGTTGCATCATCTGATTAAAAAAATTTGATGGTTTTAAATGCAAAATTTAATTTCAAAGATCCACAGAATGGGTTGGGTTGGAAGGGACCTTCAAGATCATCTCATTCCAGCCCCAGTCTGGTGGTTGGTTTATCACAAACGTGGGATTCCAGTTTAAAAAACACATAAAAATAGAGCTGCCTGTGTTTGAAAAGACCCATTTATTCTTGGGCAGTGATGATTCAGATGAGACTGATATTAATTAGTCAGTGAAACCCACATGGCTTCACAAGTGTGACTTTAATTGGTTTTTTTTTTTACCTTAGTGCTGGGTTTGGTGCCTGGTGGCTGCAGAGAGGATGAGTTTGAACAGCTGAGTTGAACCTGGAAAATTATTATTAGAAATTATTACTGTTCAACACTGCTTTTAGTAGTTCTTGTGCAAGACAAGCATGAATAGAATACCAGGATTATTTCAGGAATAAATGGGAGAAAAGGGAAAACTCACCTTGGTGGCTTCGTCCAACTCTGCTCACATTTGTGGGGCAAAGATTTACCATTTTGTCTTGCTGGTTGCTTTTAAAATAAAAAAAATACACAGTTTAACTTGTTCTCTGTCTTCTCCAAGACACTGAATTTGTAATTTTGAAATGGAGTGTGGCTGAGACCTGTCAGTGTTTTAGTGAAGAGACCTGGAATTAAGAATACGAAACATTCAGCGTGGGGTCTCTTCTGCATCTTAGTTGAGTAACAACATCTCAAAGGCAACCAAATATCCTAAAAATAGCTCAAATCATTTCATTCCCATCCTTGCTTTTGAGGGAATTTTTATAAAGTGTGGAATGATTAAAGCCAACCCATCCAACTTCCCAAAATGTTTGATATCATCCCTTGAAATAAGAAGAAAATCCTCCTGAAAATGATGGTCTGAACTGAGACTGAAATTTTCTTCCTCTGTAAAGTTCTAAGTGAGACTTGGATGTTGAAATCAGAATGTTCTTGTCCCATCCCCTGCCTATATAATTTTATAGATTTAATGTATAGGATTTCTTATAAAAATACACTTTAATTTGGTTGCGTATAAAAACACACTTGTATTTTTTGGTTATTTTGTGTATAAAAATACACTTTAATTTGGTTTAATTTGTTAACAGCTTCTTCTCAGCTCCGATTCCAGCCTTATCTTCTCAAGCTCAGACTTGGGGGAGAAGGAATTTCACCCCTTTAATGTGACAATTCCACTGTAAAGAAATGATTTCTTAAAAAACACTGACTTTTTTTTTCTCCTTGCAAATTGTCATTCTGCGCCACTTAACTTTGAATTATCTTGGCTTTGATGCCAGATTTGTTGTTTGGTTTTTTTTTTAAATAAAAAAACCTTGATTTCCTTTTGAAGTTGACAAAAAAGACAGGTTTGTCAGTGGGATTGTGATGGTTCAGGGAGTGATTTAGTGCTCTCCTGAGAGGCAGAGAGGGAACAAAAGCCACTGTGGGGGAGTAATGGCTGTTGGCTTTATGGAATTGATTTTTTTTCCACCCCCATAGTTTCCCCTTGGAGTTGTGTGATGAGGGATTTTAGGAAAGACTTTTTTTTTCCTGTCCAAACCTGGGCTGTTCAGTGCTTTGGATCAGAGAGCTGGGAAGTAAATGAGGTTGAAATGATAAAATCCCACCTTCATTTAGATCATCCAAGCAAGTCAAAGCTTTTGTTTTAATATTCCCACCTCCAGCTTGATGTGATCATTTTCCAGAATGGATTAGATCCCTTTTATAGAATGGATTAAATCCATGATCACTGGAAATTGGGAACCAACCAGCCCTCAAACCCCGGGACTGCTGGGACATCACATTCCCAGGAGTTTTTTAGGCCTGGGAGCTGCTTGTTTAGGCCTGGGTTTGCTTGTGCCTGTGTGATGTTGCACTGACTTTAATAACTTCAGTTCTCATCAGTATTTAAGAGTTTTATCACATTGAAACCTGTTTTAATGAATGAAAGGAGCAGGGCTGTAACTCAGGATCACACACTGACAGGTTTGGCTGCTCCTTAACATTTTGCCTTGTTGTCCTGCCTTATATATCTTTTTTATATCTCCTTATCACATTGGAGTTTTTTTTGGCCTCTCATTGTGAGAGGAGTGGGAGGAATAATCAAATTATTATTTCTTTATTTTTTTATATCCCCTCAGAACACAAAGTGCAGCTGGAGGTGAATTAATTCCTGGTGCTCAGTGGGGGATAATTGGGAATAACCAGGTGTGGGGGTGGGATTCATCTCCCCCAGCTCTGTCTGAGCAATTTTCTGAGCTAGTTTTTGGGGGGCAGTGAAGAGGAACAGGCCCTTGGCATCCTGCCCTTGCAGCTGACCTGTTTTAACCACCCATCTTGGAAAGGCAGCAATCCCACCCCAGGAGCACCAACTCCTCTAAAAAGCACCAGGAGAGTCAAAGTCCAGACTTAAATTCGATGCCATGAACCCCTCCTTGGGGGGTTTAACATAAAAAGAGCATCTGGGGTTGACGTGAAGGGAGGGGAGAGATCAGAAAGTGCTTTTACAGAACAGGCTGAAGGTGGGAAAGGAAAAACCAAACTGGTGTGGTTAGAATGAGCTGAGAAAAAATAGGAATTAAACACAGAGTTTTCTAGTTGGAATTGGTGATTTGAAAGTTCTTTTCCAGCCTAAAAGATTCTGTTCTTGCTGAGTGAAATTATTTTGGTTTTCCTTAATTTTACTTGATGTTAATCTCGCTCTGTGAGGTGAATTATGGAGATTTATTACAAAATAATTCCTGAGCTGTGCTCAGATCCAGGTCAGTCCCTGACAGGAGGTTGTGGCCAGGTGGGATCGGCCTTTTCCCCTGGGAGAACAGTGACAGGAGGAAAGGAAACGGCCTCAAATCGCCCCAGGGGAGGCTCAGGTTGGATATGAGGGAAAACTTCTTCCCTGAAAGGCTGGTTGAGCACTGGAATGGGCTGAGCAGGGAGTGGGGGGAGTTATCAGCCCTGGCTTGGTCAAAACATTTGGTTAAAGGTTGGCCTTGATGACCTTGGAAGTCTTTTCCAAGCCTAATGATCCCGTGATTCTGTGAAATCTGAGGAAATCTCCCAGACTGGATCTCCAGAATGTTTCCAAGAGCTCTGAAATCCTGATTTGCAGCAGAAATCGCAGCTGCTCTGCAAACACAGAGCACTTGGAACTGCTGTGCCAACTTTCAATTATTTATTTACATTTTTTAGCAGAGTTTGAGCTGGAAAGCTTCAGGAACAGCTCAAAGTCTGCAGTTCCATTCTGGGGGAGTTTCAGGCTGGGATTCTCCCAGCCTTGGCAATTTTACCCATCATTTGTATTCCCTGTGAGCACAAGTGCTGTTGGCACTGCCTGTGTTTGATGTGGGAATGAGCATCCTTGGAATGGGGTGGGAATTCCAGGGCTCATCCCTTCAGGGATAAAAGGACAGGGAGTGTTGAAATCCTGGTAATGTGTCTCCTAAAGGATGAATTCCAGGAAAGCTGTGCCCACCCCAGGACAGACAAGCTGAACCCGTGTTTGTGCCTTGCTCTTGGTTTTCTGTGGATTTGCTGTTGGGAATTCCCTGACTTTTTCATCAATTGAGCATCCCAGCTATTATTCCATCAGTCTTTTAATAAGAATTTTTGGAAAAATTCCGGTTGACAGAGTTTTTGGTGGAGCTGCCATCCCTCCTAAGAGCCTGGAGCTCTTATCCCATAGCTCTGTCCCAGCCTTTTGGTGGCTCTTCTTTTTTTCAGGAGCTTCCCTGGCTGGTGATTCCTCAAGCCTGGCCTTTGACATGGCTGAGGGAACCAGCTCCAGTGTGGGGGTGAAAGGAATTCCCAGTTTGCTGCTGGTTTGGGTGACAGCCTCTCCTGGATTCCTGATGGCCATGGGTTTTTTGCATGAGGAAATTTGAGGCAGGTTTAGTGTCTATAAGGAAACAATCCCCCTGTGCTGAGAATTCCTTGGTGGTGGTGGAGGATGAGGGAAATGGTATAAAGAGGATTTTGGATACCAGAGTTTGGCTGGGCTGAGTTTTAATTTCTGCTGGCAGTGGGGGAAACTTCTCTGCAGAAGGAAAATCTCTTCTGTTCTTCCCAAATTCTGAATGATTCCATAGAGCCATGGAATGGGTTGGGTTGGGAGGGACCTTAAAGCTTTTCTCATTCCACCCCCAGCCGTGGGCAGGGACACCTTCCACTATCCCAGGTTGCTCCAGCCTGGCCTTGGACACTTCCAGGATTTGTGTCTGATTTATTGTGTCTGATTTATTGTGTCTAATTTATTGTGTCTGATTCATTGTGTCTGTTCCCCTTGTTTTAAACAGTGGGCTTGATTTTGCTGGGGCACAAACTGTTAAGTTGAAGTTTATTAACCTTAAGTCTTGCAAAATTTAACCCTTTTTTCCCCCCTGACTTTTCAAAAGGATTTAAATAACCAAAGACAATTTTCTGTGGGAACACATCATTGAGTCTGTTGAAATGGCCTTTTCACCATTGCCATGAATACACTGTTTTTAAGTGGATATCTGCCAAGTATGATCCATTGCAAAATCTATATAATACGTTTTTAAATATGTGCAGAGTTGAATATTTAAATGACATCAGTCACCTCAAAGTCAGGTTTAACACAAGACTTGCATTAAACCTGTGACCTCCTCTGTGTGATGTGATTTTTATACCTCTGGTTACAACAAGAGTTGGAACTTTGCTGTCACTGCTGAGTTCAGGAGAAATACACCTGTACAGGTATTAAAAAAACCAGTCTGAGCATCTGAAAAGTCTAAAGGTGAATATTAATAAATCAGATATCCAGCATTTCCTGCTTTTCTCAATTTTCCTCCATTCTTTCCCTCACACAGGCCCTTGATGGAAATATATATGATCACCTTAAGGATTATTTAATGGCATTCAGCAGGACTGAACTAGAGACGTGCCAAGCTGTACAAAACACATTCCAGTTTTTACTGGAGACTTCCAGCAGGGTAAGTTTGAACTCAGTGATCCTTTGTACCCAAACCCTTACAGTTTATGAAAGTTGCCAGGCTTAAGATTTGCTTCCAAAATCGTGCCAAGGGTTATTAGTTTTGGTTTCTCCTGAGTGGTGTTTAGTTAAAAGACACCAGACAGGATAATTTTGATGCTTAAATAATTCATCTACTAGGCTAAAAAGAAAATAATAATAATAATAATAATAATAATAATAATAATAATAATAATAATTGAGCTCAGAGGAGCTGCTTTGGTAGAGGCATAATATTCCTTTATTTATTTATTTATTACCTTACTTGCACAGAAAGAGCTCGTTTACACAGGGACCTGTGGAGTAAAAACATATTTAACACATTCCTTACTCACCTGCAAACAAATGATCTCACCCCTTCATAGACAGAAAGGGAGGGCCTGAAAAATTGGCTCTGAATTCACTTGGCAGCAGCTGTAAAAATAATCAAAATACCATTTTATCTCCTGTTGTAAAAAGACTTGCTATGATTTACCTTGGGGTGCCTCATTCAGGGTTCATATGTGTTCCCTGAAAATACTGAGTTGACATCTTTTAACTAAATCCATAGTTTCTGTGTTTTTGTGTAATATTTCATATAATATTTTATACTGTATCATGTCTGCATAGTCATAATTAATTTCTCACTGTTGTATCACATCCTTTGTGTTCAAAATCCTGGTTGGGACTTGGATCCAACTAAACTTGTCACATCCCAACAGCTCCTTTGCTTAGGAATCCCTTCCTGGGATATTTGTGTGTGCTGAGCTTGTTTAAGCCAGGCTTTGCAAGGCCAGGAGCCTCCAGGTCTGGCTTGTTTTCCACAGTAACAACATCACACACCGTGTTTGAGGCAGACAGTTGTGTTCCTGCTTTTCCTTCGGTGCCTGGAGAAGGAACAAAAATGTGAATCCCAGTGGCAGGTCTGAACAGGCTCCTCAGCACCAATTCACTTCTCGTGGTTCAGGAATGCAGAGAAGGAAAACTGGAGTTACTTTGCTCCTGAAAACCTGGGCCTTGCTCTGAATATGTTCACTGGGGGGGATTTTTCCCTGGGTTTTGCTTCTCCTTTCTTTCCAGCCCGAGTTCACGTTGGAATAACCACAGCTCCAAAGTGAGAGAGGTGAACCCAGAGGAGGAACTCTCCCAAAATCCACTTGTGGGTTTCAAAAGCAGCTCGAATGTTAAACGTGGGATAAATTTGCAGCTTGGCCATTTGGGATAAAGCCCAGCTTGTCCTCACAGCGAGGGTTTGAAATGTTTGCTGGGCATTTTGGACAATTCACGTGTTCCTGGTTAGTTTTCCTGAGATCACAAGCTCTGCCTGGAACAGACACTTCAGGTCTTTGGGAGAAATCCTTGGGCTGTTCCATCTGAACCGTCCTTCAGGGTGGAATTCAGTTGGATTTGCTTTAGAGTGAGACAAGTTTTTCTTCCCAGAAGTGCCTCCTTGGATGTCGGGGAGCCAGGGATGGCTCCTTAGGATGGCCTTAGGGACTGGCTGTCACCTCATGGAGTGCAGGTTGAGGGAAAGGGCTCAAAACCAGATTTTCTGTCCAAAATGCAGGTTTTCTCATAGTTGCAGCATCAGTTGTTGGAGCTTTGGGGGTTTTATTGTGCTGGGTTAGTGTGGCCCGTGTCATTCCCGGGGGGAATGTGCTGGAAATGTTACCTCTGCTGCTGGAATGGAAACACTGAGGTTAAAGAAGGGAAGTTTAGGTGGGATATTGGGAAGGAATTGTTGCCTGTGAGGGTGGGGAGGCCCTGGCACAGGTTGCCCAGAGAAGCTGTGGCTGCCCCTGGGTCCCTGGAAGTGTCCAAGGCCAGGTTGGAGCAACCTGGGCTAGTGAAAGGTGTCCCTGCCCATGGCAGGGGGTGGAACTGGATGGGCTTTAAGGTCCCTTCCAACCCAAACCATCCTGGGATTCTGTGAAAATGAAATTTAACTCCCTTTTCACTTGAACAGTCTTATTCAAGTCTCTCACTTCTTGCATTTCCTTTTCTGATTTTTCCCTTGGAGCATTTTCCAAAATTCCAGTTGCTGTTTTGAATCCCGTTTCTGGTCAGAGGGCAAATCATTTCCCTCATGCACATCTCTGACTGTGCCTTTTCTTCACATGGGATATATTTGATTTCAGGTCTGTTTTGACATTGACTTCAAAAAAAAAAAAACCCTGTCTGAGGACGCTGCATCGATTTAATTTCTGAACAACAGAAAAATCTATTTGGGAAAGTTGCAGTTTAATCCCAAAGAACAGTGTGTTGCTTTGGAGTCTTTCAAGTTCCTTTTTATCAATTGTCAAATATATTGTGCAAAATGCACCATGTAATTTGCTGGGCTTGCACATTTTCCTCTTCTGATAACAATTGTTCTCATTTCTTGTGGCTTTGAGGGAAAATCCCTCAGGATTGCTGTTGTAAAGATGGGTTTTCCTCTTTGAAGAACTGAGTTGCTTGGAAGTCTGAGGTCTGTGGTGAAAATTGAGGGCATTAAAAGATCTGTGTAGGTTTTCACGCCCTCACTAACTACATTTTGGGGTTTTTTTCCCTAATTGAAGTTAAAATAATTCCGTATATTAGCCATGGCACAGAGTTGTGTGCCATGGTCAGTGTTCACATGGCTCTAAAAGGACTATTTAATGAAATAGCTGTTTAAATTAAAATATATTTATGATCAGTGCTGTGCATCATCTGAAGCTGCAGATGTTCCCTTCATCAGTATTTCCTGCATTTCTGTTCCTGGGAATTCCTGGTGCAGATCCCTGTCTGTCTTCCCCCCCTTTGAACCTGTTCATGTTCAACTGCTCAAACTGGAGCAGTAATTATGTACTTTTTTGTGTGTATTATTGGCCCTGGAGGACTATTTACTTTCTTTAACTGGAAGATTAATTTTTTACAGCTCAGTATTTCAGCAACACTTGGCTGCATTGGAGAACAAGTTGTGTTTCCCATTGTCCACCCAGGTCATGCACAGAGCTGCTATTTCTGGATAAATACCATCTTTATGTACCCTCACTTTGGTAATAGATATTTATAATTTCGTGCTGCTGTATATTCATTTCCACCCATTGAAGCAGTGAATGCTCTGGGAGAGTCTTTCAAGCAGTGCTACTATTTTTTCTTGCTGCAATCACTGAGTGTTTCTTTGTGAATCTCTGTAAATTGTGACATAAGAGGTTTGTTTAGGGACATGTGTCATGGTTTCTGAAACGTGTCATTAAACAAATTTAGGAGCTGAAGTGGTTTTGCTTTACAAAACACAGGCTTGGAGAGTTTCCTCTGAAAGCAATTTAATAGAGAGAGATGAAGTTTGCAACTGATTTTATGTGCATCACTCCAAATAGTCTTTTCAGCTCCCACAACTGATAATTTCTGTAAAATTAACACATTTCAGCCTCAGAAAGAACATTACACAAGAAATTATCCACGAAGAGGAGGGAGAAATACTGATGGCAATAACACCACATTGTGTGTCCTCCAGAGTTGGCTTTTTTCCCTTGTTTTGTAGGTTAAAGTTGTATTTTAGGTCCTTGTCCTCTGAACGAGGTTCTGAATTTCCTTCAGAGTTCTGCTGCACAATTAGCTCTGTTTGAAGGGCTGGTTTTGCTCTGTAGATGTTTTTAAAAACTGACAAAACGAGGAGTGTGCCAAAGGCCTGTTTTTATTCCCTCAGGTGGTGCGGGATTACAACCTCCAGCTGTTCCTGCAGGAGAATTCCGTGTTCCACAAACCTCAGCCTTTCCAGTTCCAGCCCAGTGACAGTGACACTGTAAGAACCTTCAGAATTCCTTGGCTGTGCTCTGTTTTTGATATATTTTATCTAGAAATGTGGGAGAGAACATTGCTCACTGATATCCCAGACTGGTTTAACCTCACGCTGGATTTTTGGTGGTAAAAGCATCCAACAGGCTCAGTGTCAGCCACAGAAAAGCAGAATGTTTTTTGGCTTTTTGTGACTAACAGCCCTGTGTTTCTCTGCTTTCAACCTAATTCTTACTAAATTTTGCTCTAATTTTCACTAAATTTTGTTGCCTTTTTATCCTGCTGGGGAGGTTCTCATCATATTCATATTGTAACCAAGTCAAGTGTCCCTGCACACCTGAATTATTCAAGGAATGCTTAGAGATACACAGAAGGAGTTATTAACTCTTCTAAAAGAATACTGGTGAAACACTGCATTCCAAAAATAACCTCCAAAAAATATTCTCTTGGTGTATGTGATGCTTCCAAAGCAATGACATGAAAATTGGGTAAATCGGGATATTTAAACACATTTCCAAACAGCCCCTTGATTAAAGTGGATTGTTGATGGCCCAGCAACATTGCTAATGTTATTTTAAGAAAAAGCAGTTTAAAAGGAGTCTGGATCTTTAAAAAAATATAACCTTGTGCAGCTTTTTCTTGCTTGAATTCATTAGTGAACCGATTTGGACAGCAATGATCTGAATTTTAGGTGGTTTAATTCGAGTCCCCCCCTTAGCAGCTGCATAAAAGGGATTTTTTCTGGTCACACCAACTTCTCTGGCACAGTTTCCTTTGTATTTCCCTTGTCAGAAAGTGTGATTCTGATTTTCCTTCCAGCTCCTTTGCACAGAGTCCATAATTCCCATAAAAAAATCGGGGCACCACGGTGTGATTTTTGGGGCCAGGAGCTGGACTCAATAATCCCTTCCAACTCTGTGTATTCCCTGATAAACTTTGAGGTTGTTCTTAATACAATGAGTGTCTTTCTCGGCCTTTCTAACCTTTGCTGCTGTGTTTTCAACCCCATGGGATCTGTGCCTCCAGAGTTTTAATGCAGTTCAGCTGGTGGAGATTGAGCCCTCACCTGTCAGTGCTATGAGAATGACCATAGCAGAGGTACCTTTGTGTCCTTATCCATGTGCATGTGGCTTGGGATGTGCTGAATTTACACCCACGTGGAGGTGGCAACAGAATGCAGAATATGTGCTATCAAACCATAAAATAAATAAAAATTAAATTAATAAAATAGATATGGAAAGGGGGGGGGGGAAGCTTCGTTCGCAACGAGAAGGAAAAATCAATTTAAAGGTGTTTAAATATGGGGAGCAGCTTCACACTCCTGAGCTTGCACAGCACTTGTAATTGATATTCTGAGCTTTTGGGGGCATGAATTAAAATTTCACAGCTCCAGACAGTGCTGGGTATAATTGGTTCCTGCTCCACTGTGAGGGGGGAGCTGCTCTGACGAGTGGAGCTTATTAGGATGCACTGATGAAATGCAGCCCTGGTACTAATTTAATTCTCTTCCTTTTCCAGAGGGTTATCCCCATGTCCAACAGGGCTGTAATTCCCCCCTGTTAAACCCTTCAACATGACAAATGACAGGATTCCTTGACTTTTGTGGGCTCACAAGGGGCTCGTGTGCTGCTGGAGCTTCACTCCAGGTCTAAAACTGTCCCTGTCCCTCACATCCAGTGACTTCTGTACCTGCTCAACCCACCTGGGCTGGAGAATTCCTGCATTTCCTCAGTGCACTGCAGCCTTTGGAGCTTCCAGCTGCCACTTTCCCCAAAATAATTAAATTAAACTTCTTTCTCATCCGTCTAATTATGCTCAGCTGACAGGAAGGGGTAACAGGTTGCACATTCCCAATTTTTAGTCAACAAGTACAAGGGGTTGAAGGCTCCTGTTCAGGCTTTTGGCTTGGTCAGAAATTGGTCAGATTTTATTTAATTTTCTGTTGAATCAGCATTTAATGGCAGAACAATTGTCAAGCATTCTTTTGCCACGTGTTTGCAGATAATCTGCAGAGTTTATCAGCTGGCTTTTAGTTTCTGGGGGTTGTGCATGATAATTTTCACACCAAAGGCTGAAAGAAAGACAAAATAAAAAATTTCACACCAAAGACTGAAAGAAATGCAAAGCAGAGTGATTAATACATCTCATTAAATGGTTACTATTAACCTTTCCCAAGTTTTATGGGCTCTCTTCAGGCTGAATCCCTGATTCACCATGACTGAGGGCAAAGTTTGGAGCATTTAAGTGTTACTGGAATGAAATTTTGAGTGTTGTAGGCAGGAAGAATGTTGGAAATGATATGGAATTCTGCTGTAAATTCCAGTTTCTCAGGGTCTGTCCCAAACTTTTGCTTTATAAGAGAAGAGCAGTTCCAAAAAGTGATGGAAAATAGATTTCTGTGCAATCCTTGGGTCAGGTGCAGCACCCACAGCTCAGTTTGCTTTCAAAATGATCCCAACAGAGCCTCCAGAAGTCTGTTCCAAAGAAAAGAAGCTATGAAACAGTTTTTCCATCAATTTTCGGGATTTTTGATCCCCAACATCCCATTAACAGTGGGTGAAATGTACCCTTTTGAGTGCCCACAATAAAATATTTTACATCAAAATAAATATTTTACGTTAATGTAAAAATAAATATTTTTACATCAATGTAAAAATATTTTACATCAATCAGCTCTTTTCCATTATTAAAAAATTGGTTGGAGCTTGAATTGGAACAATTGTTCACGTGACTAAATTATTGAGATTGTTTCAGTGTCTCGTTTTGAGGGACATCAATTCCAGTTAAAAAAACAAAACAAAAAAGAAGGAAGTTTAGAAAAAAGTTTAAACCAAAGCATTTTTCCCTTCAAGAAATTGTTTTAAAAATATTTAGGAAGAAATTCTTCTTCTTCTTCTTCTTAATCAGTTTTAATCCTGTCAAGAAATGAATCCCCGAAATGGGGAAAGTGGAAAATGGGGAAGAGTCTTTTGGAATCTTTTCAGCCTCCCAAGAAAAGTCAACCAGCACAACTTGGCCTTCCCTGGATCCTCATTTTAAGGGACAGTTTAATCATCCAACATCCCCCCCGAAGGAAAGGGATATTTATGAATTCCCTGGAAATGCAGGGTGTGGAAAACGTGCCGTCCCCGTGCTCACAGATAAGAACAGGGCAAAAGAAAAAAGGAAATTCAGCAGCTTTTCTCCGTTTCCTGCTTGGAAAAGCTGCTTTTTTCCTTCATCCAGGAGAGAAAATGAGCCAAAAAAATGACATAAAACGTGTCCCTGGAGCGGGAGGGGAACGGCCCCAAAAAGCTGACGCTCCGTTTTTGAGGCCTTTTTCCTGTTTTTCATCCCTGGATGTTCCAGATCCCGAGGTTTCCTTGGAGCACGTGAGGAAAAGCTGGGGCCCAACTGATTTGTATCACGAAAACAATCTCTTTCCCACTGTAATTTGCACAAAAACAGCTCAGGAAGATCAGGGGAAAGCTTTGCAGTTTCCCCCCCCTCATTATTTGGCAGTTCTTGGGTGGATTGTGAGAAAAAGGATGAATTTGCCTTCACTGTCATACACAGAATATATTGAATTGCTCAGCTGCTTCTATGAGGCAATCTTATATAAATTACATAAATATATTTTAAAAAGGACCTGTATTTCTGTGTTTAGAGTGCTCTCTCTAATACCAGAACAGACTGGGTTAAAGTATAACTTTTTTGAGGCTAAATATATTAAAAAATAAAGATATTATTTAATTTTATCAGTCTTTTTATACCAGAATACACTGGTTTTAAGTGTAATGTTTTTGAAGCTAAATCTATTTTTAAAGTAAGCTCTTATTTAATACTATTAATGTTTCAATTCCAGAACAGATTGGTTTTAAGTTTAACCTTTTTGAAGCAAAATATATATTAACAATAAGTTATTGTATCATTTTATCAATCTTTTAATACCAGAACAGACTGGTTTTAAGTATAACCTTTTTGAAGCTAAATGTATATTAAAAATAAAGTTATTATTTAATTTTATCAGTCTGTAAATTATTAGGAATTTTTGCTGAGGAGAAATTCAGCCATTCAGGGAAAGAAATTACCTAAAATGTGAGCCAGGCTGAGCTCACTCTGGGCTAAATTAAATGAAATTAGTTCTACAATAAGAGACTAAAACAAGCCCTAAACTTGACTCATGATTTTGCTAAAACTGCTCAGTTTAGCTGTGAATTGTGTGAAAAATGTCATGTGTGTTCCTCCCTCCTCCCAAAAGTGTTGCTTTGCAGCCTTGGCATGAAAACCTGTTGTTTTCACCTCTTTAAAGGAAATGCCTGATTTTTATCCCTGTTTTACGTTGGCCCTTTGCATGCAAGAAGTCTTTCCCGTTTTTTGCCTCTGTCAAAGTGATTTTTATGTTGGTTTAATTATTTTTTTTTAGGCTTCAGCCTCAAAAATCGAGAAAAAAAAATAAAGAGCTTTGAGGCTCAAAAACCAAGGGTTTTGTTTTTTTTTACTTTTAAGACAGCACATGTCCAGATATAACTGACAAATAAAAATACAGGCTGGGTTTGCAAATTCTGCACCTGCAACAACATTCCAGACAAAACTGGAGGAGGGACACGTGTTTGCAGACCAAATTCGTGTGTTAATTTAAGCAGCAGCATTGCTGCCTCTCAGCTTTTTAGCTGCCTGGAGCCATCCAGCCCTTTCTCTTGGGTTCCTGATTGAATTTTTAGCACTAAACACTGTTTTCAGTGTAATCCAAGCCCGGAGGGAGCAGCAGAATGTCCAGCTATGTTTAGCCGGGGGATTTTTTGGCTCTTCCCTCATTCCTTGGCCACAGGGGAGCGGGTTTGGTTTGCCTCTTTTTTGGAAGAGGTTAAATTGAGGCACTGGCCGTGTTGCCACTACCAAGTTCCAGTCCTGACAACACTTAAGCATGAGCTTAATTTAGTCAATCAGGTCAGGAGCAGATTCTTCAGTTCCCCACCTTCTTCCCTTGGGTTTTGATGTCTGGAGGATAAACCTGGTTTAGCTCCTTTGTTCTCACCTATTTAAATGCCAGCTGGGTTTTCATTCCTTGTTTGATGTCCTCCCCTTGCCCTGAGGGTTCAGACTTCCCAGATTATTCTTGAATCCATCCTGCTTTTCCATGCCAGCCACCTCCCACTGCTCCTCTGCTTCCAGGTTCCTCCACAGCCTCCTGAAGTGGCAGCAGCTTCTTGTACAGGTCAGGTGGAGTCAAGTCCCTCCCAGCCATGGATTCAGGGAGCATTCCAGGTCCTGAGGGGTTTGAAACTGTTCTCAGCCAAGTATCCAGACTGGGCATTTCCAGTGGCTTGTACAGCTTAGGAGAAGAAAATGAGCTGCTGAGTAGGAGCAGGATGAATGGGAACTTTGGAAATGCCTGATGAGATGTTTTATGAGGTGGTTTATAGGATTCTGCTCAGGATTGTGGCTGTCAAGACTCAGGTGGAAGCTGTGGGAGAAGCTGTAAACTGGGAATAGAGATCCAGTGTTATCTCAGGGATGGGATGTGAATAAATCCATGTGTTTGTCCTGTTGAAGTTTTGCACTGACCTGGTGAGGTAATTAAAGAGGTCAGTAATGAAGGAATGGGATTCTATAAATCCACCTCAATAAAAGCAGGTAAAAGCAAACTTAATAATTAAATTGAGGGGATGGGTGAAGAGATTTTCACCTGCAGCTTCACCTTCCTACCTGTTCATTCCAGAGCCGCCCACTTGCTTTTAACCCTCCTCCTCTTCTGGGCTGCCCTACACCTTGTCCAGCAATTCCCTCTACTTTAAAAACTACCACAAACGTGAGTTTTGTGGTTCTGTCCCACTCCAGTGGGTGAACTCCATGGGAATGGTTGTTTCTGGCTTGGACATCAAATATTTGGACATCTGGGGTGGTTTTTTTGGTCACTGTGAGCAACAAGGGGGTGCTGCCTCCCCTTAACCCCCTCCTTTGATGTGGTGGAGTCCCCAACCCTGGAGGGATTTAAAATCCATGGATGTGGCACTCAGGGCCATGGGTTAATGGTGGTCTTGGCAGTGCTGGGGAAAGGTTGGACTCAATGATCTTGGAGGGCTTCTCCAACCCAAATGATTCTGGGATCAAGGCACTATGGGTAGTGCAGTTATGGAAATGACAGATTGGGAATTATTTCAGTCATTACATGCTGGGAAGTCTTCAGACTTCCAGACAGGTTCTGTTCCATCTGTAGACAGGAGAGAATTACTCATCTTCCCTTCAGCTGGAATTTCTTCAGGGGGGAGAATTACTAAGAACGAGCCTAAATGGCCCATGGGATCACACTGAACCTTTCATCCTTAGGAACAAATCCTTCCCTGGGAGGGTGGGGAGGCCCTGGCACAGGTTTTCCAGAGCAGCTGTGGCTGCCCCATCCCTGGAAGTGTCCAAGGCCAGGTTGGAGCAACCTGGGATAATGGGAGGTGTCCCTGCCCATGGCAGGGATGGGACTGGATGAGCTTTCAGGTCCCTCCCAACCCAAACCATTCTGTGATCTTTGCTTCCTGTAACGATTTTTATCTCAGAAATCAGGTGAATCCTTGGATATTTATGCTTCATCTCTTGGATTGGTGGATGGCTGTGCCTGTATTTCAGTTGGATTCACTGTGGCTGTCTTACATTGCAGTAGAGCTGTGGTTGTGTCGTGTCACACTGATGCTCCTGAAACTGTTGGGAATTCCTGGGAACTTTGATTTGCATTTTCCACGGCCTGGTCCCATCCCAAAGTCCAGTAGAGTTGTTTTGCTCGTGTCCTCCTTGTTTCATACGAAACAAGACCCCAGGCTGATAAACATGAAGTTATCCTGTATGGAAACACCATTTTCCCCACAGAGCTTCCCCCTGGGGCTGTGTCAGGACTCATTCCCTTGTTTTCTGTTCCAGAGTCGACAACTGGAATCGGAAACTGGGACGACTGAGGAGCACAGCCTGAACAAGGAGGCTCGGAAATGGGCCACCAGGGTGGCCCGGGAGCACAAAAACATCGTCCACAGCCAGAGGGTAGGTGGGGGACACTCTGGACACAGGGATTTGGGGCGTGAAGGAGGGGCAGGAGGGATTATTTCTGTCCTGTCCCCCCTCTCTCTGCCATTTTCATCCCAGCCTTTCTTGGTTTGCGGCTCCTCAGGCTTTGTCGTCGTGTTTTGTTATTCCCATGGGAACCTGAAATCAGAGCTGCTGCTTTTTACTGCAAAAGTGCCCACCCTCCTCCTGCTCAAATTAAACTTTCAGGGGTTCTCTTATCTCCCTGGGATTCTCCTCCCTCCACTCTCTCATGTATTTATTACCCATGTTCATTTGGGGATCACAAATCTTTTCAATGCCGGGAAAATCCATGAGTAGTGTGCACTTTAAATCTAATCTGAAGGAATAAAATCGTGTATTGATGAATTTATTTCTGTATATTTGGCTTAGAAGAACTGGGGGCTGTGTTTGGCAGCCTAACTGGGGCATCAGGTCTTTTGAAAGGTGTATTTTAGAGTGAGAATAAGGACAAAAGTTCTTTGCTTTTCCTCCCAAAGGCAGCCAGGGAGGAGTGTGTTGTGTTGTCACCATACTCTGCCTCATTTCCCAAACATTCCTACAGTTCCCACCCCGAGTGGAGCATCAGCTGCAGAAAAACAACATCCAAAATGCTCTGACATCTCTAAAAAATGTGATGACACTTGGTCTAGTGGAAGGTGTCCCTGCCCATGGGAGGGAGTTGGAACAGGATGATCCTTAAGGTCCCTCCCAGCCCAAACTCTGGGATTCTGCATTCCTGACATAAATATGCAGCAACATATCCCTTTCAAATATGGAATTACCAGCCTATGGATGAGTTGGTTCCTACCACAATCTGGTGTTTTGGTGATGATCTGGAAGCCTTCCCCTCAGTGGAATGTCCATGTGAAATTCTGTGCTCTCAGATGCTCTTTTCCCTTGTCCATCACCTTTTTTTTTTCCCAGGGATGCACCATTGCCTGTAATTGAGCAGTAACTGTCGGGAATATTTATCCTAGTAAATAATAATCCTCAGAAATATTTCTCCTGGGAGTGTTTTGCTGGTGTTGACTGCAGGTGTGGTGTGTTTTCCCTGTTCCTGGCAGACCCTGGAGGAGCTGGAATGCCATGGGCCCGTGATGTCCGAGCAGAGCCGGGCGGAACTGGAGCAGAAAATAGACGAAGCCAGAGAGAGCATCCGCAAGGCTGAGGTGAGCAGGGAATTCCCTGGGAGAGATTTGTGTCCCAGCTCTTCTGGTTTTGGTGGTGGGACTGTAAATTTAAGCCTCAGAAATCAGGGAATTTTTTAAGGTGCCGTTTTTTTTCCGTCGTTTCGTCCTTGTCAAATCACGGAATGAACTCAATGACAGACTCCAGAGCAGGAGAGGGATGTTCAAAACACCTCCTGATGAGGAGTGATTGCACTTGCTGCCTTTGCCACTCTCGTGCAAAGGTCAAGGAGCTCTATATTTAGGGGCTTTATCTTAAACAAGAGGAAAAACAACCTCAAGTCTGCAAGTTTCCCTCTGCTCGGAGGAATTATGATGGTCATATCTCTGTCCTGATGCTTTTTCTGCTGATGTGCTCCTGCTGTTGTTGGGTTTTGATAGAATAATACAGAATGTTGATGGGAAAACACCAGAAATAATCCTTGTGTCTCTTTCTGCTTTCCTGGGAGGTGTTTTGAAAACGTTAAAGAGGTTTATGAGGCTCGTTGGGGGTTAAGAAACACTCAGAAAAAGATAAACCAACTCCCTGCTTGGCTGCCAGTGCTGGGTTAGTGCAAGTGAACTGTTTTCACGGCCAGTGGTTCGAAAACTCTTTATTTCAGGCACCAGGAACTAATCTGTTGCTTTTTTGGATGAGTGAGTTGCTTAATTAAAACTGTAGAGCAAACCTAATTGTTTCAGTGAAGTGCTTCTCATACCTCAGAGTACCTGAGGTAATTAGGAATGTGATTTACAGTTGAAGAGGTTGGAAAATACAGGGGGAAATTATTCCTCCTCCTGGTGGGAGAAACACTAAGCTCCCTTTTTAAATATGCTGAACTAAAAACCTAAACCCAACAAAAAGTGGTTTAAAAACCTATTTTGAGTCAATTGTTTCCAACAGGCTCTGAAATACTTCATTCTTTGTGTGTGTGTGTATATATATATATATATATAATGATTAGTTATAGTTAATGATTAAATATGCAAGGGCAGAGAGCACAAGAATGCAAGATAAGAGCAGCAGCAGCAGCAAGAAATAAAATCAGGATTAGAAGTTGCCCAGGAGAAGGTTCTCCCATCAGGATATTATAAAAGGTCCAAATGAAATCAGTCTGGAACTGAAGTGCCAAGAAGCGGAAGTTTTATATAAATAAACATGAATTATTTTCTCCCAGAGATGTGTTACAGCTCATACAGACAAATACTGTGTTTTCCTGCTTTTCCAGTGTGTTGAAAACCATTCCTTACCTTCCTCATATTTAACACATTCTGGTTTATTTATATATTTATTTATATCTTGACTGATTGATTGATTTCTATTTAACAATTCTGTTTCACAGCAGAATTCAGGGCAAATGCCAAGTGACTGAGTCTGGGACTTGGTGACTGGGGGATTTTTACTGACTTCTCTCTCCTCTGATCCAAATTTTCTGCTGCATATTTTAAGGTCCTGAAGTTATCCCTGAGTTTTTGGGATGGCAGGTCCCGCTTTGTGGGACTTTTCTGTATTGCTACCAAAGTTATTTATAGTATAATATTGTTTATTTTTTAAAGATAAACCAGTAAGTGAATTCAGGGAGCTTTTTTTTTACTTCCACTTAGGAATGGCTTTTTCTTTAAGCCCCAGCCCCTGTTAGTCCTCACTTCTCTAAGCCTGAGTTCAAGACCAGTGATTAGACAAGAGATTTTTACACTTATAAAATCCCAGAGGAGAAGAAACTAAGCTTTGCTTTAAAACCTTTCCTTTGGTAATGCAGTGATGATTCTTTCCAGCCTGTAAAACCAGACATTTCCTGGGAGTTTAAGTGCAGCTGATGAAGCTGGAATTGCTGAGGGTTGGGGAGGGGAATGATATTTGTGGGAGAAGTTCCAGTGGGGTATTTGGGGTGTAGGGAGGGTGGGGAATTGTCCTTTCCCAGTCCTGCTGCACCACGTTTGGGTCAAGGAGCTGCAGCTGGTGAGTAAAGCAGAGCAAAGAGACCCTGATTTCCCTCAGTGCCTCCAAAAGGTGGATTTCAGGATAATAAGGAAGGGCTGGAAGTTTTCTGGATGGGTGGCAGGAGTCAACAGCCAGTTATTGGAATTAAGGAGGAGACAGATTTTCCCCACGCTTCCTGTTCCTCAGAAAAAGAGGACTGGGAAAGTGGAATAAGAGAGATTACACAGGTTTTGTTCCAGGTCAGTGTTTCTAATTCAGGAAATAAATCAGGGGAAGAAAAACAAGTCCCCCAGCCAAGGGCAGAAGTGTTTTCTGGGTCACATTTTGGAAGGTGTTTTACTCCTGCCTGGGACAGCCCAGGGAAATTCCCCCTTTAACACTCTCCAGTTCCTTCTCACCTTCTCACATCAAACCTTAACCACCTGCAGAATTTGCTGCTGCTGCTGCTGCTGTTGGGGAGAGTCATTGTTTTGTTTTTAAAGGATCTATGTGTGTTCCATTAGTGCTTGGAAAACACTTGCTGAGTGTTATTTCATCCCATCTTCCTTTTGGGGTATTTTTTTTTTTATTTTTCTCTTTAAATGCTTATTCTTTTTATGGGAATTTTGATGTCTGGAGTAACCTGCCTGTTCTATTTTGGCTTCTCGTCCCACTCCTTGGTGTTTTTTCCTTTGCAAATCCATTCTTCTTCCTCCTTTTCTTTCCTCATCATTCCTGAAGGGGAAGATAAATTCACGAGCACGTTGGGATTAAATTCTGCCTTTCTTCTGGCAAAGCTGTGCTGGTCATCACTAGACATTTCCACTTGTTTTTCCCTGAGGAATTTTATATCCTTGACGGATCTCTCTGGTGCCAGAAGACAGAGCAGGTTCAGGATGAGCTGAGCCAGGACCTTTTGGAGAGGATTTATGGGCTTTCCCCAGGGTGTTTTTGGGCACAGATGTGCTCATCCCGTTTTCCTCTTCCTTGGAGACCCTGAATCCACTGAAATCCAACCCCTGGGAATAACTCAGGATCCGTATCATACTTATAACTCATGGATTTACTGGTGTAAATGTGTAGATTTATTTTGTGATGGTGTGGGTGAAATTTGGAAGCACAGCAAAGACATAAGTAAAAGTGGATCAGGATCAAGAGATGTTGGAGAAACCCAAGTTTTTTGTCTTAAAAGGTGCCGGAACATAAAACCTCAGTGGGTTATCCCTGATTTTTTTTCTCCCTGGGATAAGGAGGTATTTTTCCTTGTGATGTTTCAGGGGAGAAAACTCCTTGATTAAAGTTTGGGGGAAATTAGGACTTCCAGCAGAGTGTTCCTGTGCAGTTGGTACAGGGCAGATGTGACTGGGACTGAGAACCAGAACACACATTTTCATCTGAAAAACAGACAGTTTGGGGTTTGAAGGTTTTTTCTTATTGTCTTGCTGGCTTGTTTTTAGAGGAGATGTTGGAATAATGTGAGTTTATGACTGGTAATACCTCTGGCACTGGCAGAGCAGTAAAATTGATATTAATTATCAATTAATTAGGAGAGTTTAGATCCAGAGAAGCTCCACCACTGCTGTGGGCTTGGATAAAGACAAGCACTGAGAGCAGAAGGTGCTTGTTCAGATTGAAGGCAGCACAATTCAAGCATCCTTTGGAAAGGAGGTCAGTGAAGAAAATTTAGAATTGATGCTGAAATTGAATTTGGAAAAACTGATAATTTGGGGAAATCAACCATTCTTGAGGCTTCTTTGCACTCATCCAGCTCAGGAAACAGAACTTGGGTGTTTTAAGCTTTGGTTTTTGTGGCAGCAGGAAGAAAGGAATCGAGCTTTCCATTTCT
>NW_020897803.1:876555-881688 GCF_003984885.1 Neopelma chrysocephalum | reverse complement strand
TGAATTTTGTGGATTAAACTCCTCATCCATCCCTATTTTAATAGCAGAGAGCTTTGATTTAAAAACTGAATTGTGTGGAATAAGACTCACTTTGGGGCTGGAGGAATTCATGGCATTCCAGATTGGAATTTAAATTGTTTTTAAACAAAAGTGACTCGTCACATTTATCTACCACTGAGTAAATAATTCCAAAATTGAAATGCTACATTGCTTTTCAAGAAGAGAATTATTTCATTTTAATACCTTTTTCAGGTATTGGCCTAAAAATTTCAACTAAAAATGTTCCTAAAAAGGGACAAAAATAAAAATAATGTCTTCCCAGAATGTTTTGCCAAAACCTTTTTATGGTTCTTCCTTCTTGGCTAATACAATTTGCCAGATGAGTGTCCAACCACTTGGGTTTAGTTGTGGCAGTCCATGATCCCAACCTAAATGATCCCAAGATTCTCTGATTTTGTGATGTTCTTCCTGCAATAAATAACATGCAATAAATATATTATATATAAATATAAAAATAATATAAATATAAAAAATATTTAAATATATACCAGCGGAATAAAATATTTCTCACAGAAGATGGTTTAGGTCCACTTGTAATCCTAATTAATTATCTGAACAAGCTCATTAAGTGTAAAATAAATAATTCTGAATTCTTCAGGAGGAAAAAAAAAAAACCTGGGCAGGGCACTGGGGTTGTTCTGCACCCTGGAAATCAAGTAAAAAGATCAAATAAAGCAACTCTGTTCTCCAGAAAATCCATCTAAAACTGGTCTTAACAATCCTAAACCAAAATTTGAGGCGACTTTAGATCAGCTTTGCTGGATTTTTGGGGTTTGTTTTTGACCCCAACACCTTTTTAAAAGGCTTTGAAAACCGTGTGTTTGTGGGATGGAAAAGAACCACTTGGATTTTTTCCTGGGAACAGGGAACAGCTCTGGAAGATTTTCTTGCTGGGTTTTCATTTTGCTTCCAGAGCAGTTGTTTATCTTCATCTTGTCTAAGCTGTGGGTCTCAAACCTTTGCTTAATTAAGGCTGGAACAGTAAATAAACAAAATTATTCCTTCTGCCATGGAGAGGTATGTGAGGGACAGATAACAGTGTTTATATTTTTGAAGACTTTGGGGTTGTTGTTTTTTTTTTCCCCTTTCATCTTCTCCAAACCTCCCACCAGCAAAGGGCAAAAAACCAGCTCAGAGAAGCAGGAACCCCCCAGAAGGGTAAATTTTGTGGTTTGAAATCAGGGTGAAGACATCCCAGGGTTTAATTATGAAATAATAATTGGGGACTGGGGATTGTAAACAGCAATTTCACTGGGAAAGAGGGAAATGTTGGTCCTGCAGGGAGGTTTAATAACAACGAACGTTGGGCAGCGCCCAGAGCTGGGAGCCAGGGCTGGATTCTGGCATTCCTGGGCTTTGGAAGCTCAGCTGCCTGCCTGGAATGCTCGGAATCGCTGGGAAAAAGAGTGATTTTAAGTCTTTTCAGGTCTCTGAGCATGTGTCAGGGGAGGGCTCTGGGGCAGGAGGGACAGCACGTGTGGCCAGGGGGGTCCATTCCAGCAGGAGGGAAAAGCAGGGATTGAAGGGATAAAATTGAAACAGAGGATCTTTTTGAGGGAACAGGGCTTTGGGAGTGGGTTGAGGCTTTTTTTAAGGGTGTTCATTGGTGTGGGTTTGCAGGGTAATCCAAACCTGAGATTTGTCAGAAAGTGGGATCATGGAATCCCAGACTGGTTTGGGTTGGGAGAGACCTTAAAGCTCATCCAGTTCCACACCCTTCCATGGGCAGGGACACTTCCCACTATCCCAGGTTGTTCCAAACCTTGTCCAGCCTGGCCTTGGACACTTCCAGGGATGGGGCAGTGCCAGTTTGCCACTGGAAACCTGAATCCCAGAGCCCTTGGGGTTGGAAAAGCCCTCCAGGATCGAGTCCAACCCAGCACTGCCAAGGCCACACTAAGCCAGGTTTAAAATGTGTCCCTGTGTGAGAAGCAGAGCAAAGTTTTAGACTAAGAACTGGTATTTTATTTTGATTTTTCGTCTAGGTAGGAAGCTGTTAAATCTGGTCTAATTATTTGGGTAAAAATATAATCTCAGCTCATAAATAGCTTTCAAGTGCAGGCCTGAGCTAATGCTGGTAAACTTTTATGGTTTGTCTGCAGTGGAATGAAACTCCAAACATTTGTGGTTTGGAAGAAATATTTGTTGACTATTAAAACTACTGGGTGTAAACAGAGGAGGGGGAACTCCACTGGATTTGCTGGGTAAATTAAAATTAATTGAATTAAAGGCACAGTCAGGGATCTTGGAGCATCTTGTTTATTTTAGGCAGCAGGAGGATATATTTGACATAATAAATCTTACTCTTCTGGCTTACCTAATTTTTAAAAAATCACATTTTTTCTGAGCAGAATTGAGTGTCTCTCAGAAGTGCTTTGATTGTTTGAATCAGGTTTAGAAGCAAATGGTTTTAAAGTGGAAGTGGAGCCGTGTTTGGAGATTCAGCTTAACAATAGTTAGAGTCATTTATTCTGTAAGAGCAACATGTGAAAACCAAGGAAAATACCAGGATCATCTCAGCTCAACACAAATTTTTATATATAGTAAGGATTTGTGTAAGATTGTGGCACCAACTGACATTTTAATTCACTGTACACATATTTTTTCATAGTCTGCTGTGCTTCAGCCACTACTGAAAAGGGAATTTCCCTCTAATTTTTGCCTGGATCCATCTGTTTTTCCTGGTTTTGCTGGGATTCCCAGTGCTGCTGACAAGTTGGTGTGTCAGGACAGGCAGTGATGCTGAAGGAAGGTGCTTCTGATCCCCGTGGAAGGGCCTGGAAGGGAGAGAAAGGACATGAAACTTTGCTAAAAATGGCCATTGCTGTGAAAGGAAATGCAGGAAAAATTCCAGGCTGTGTCAGTTGTTTCCTCCAGCAGTGACTCACTGAAGGAATTTTGGGAAATCACTTGATTTTTGGTGCTCTGCTGAGCAAGTGCAGCAGGAGGGTGATGATAGAGCTGCAGTGGACATAAATATCATCAGTTTTATTCCTGGGTTCCTCCTCCAGTTCTTTGAAATTCGGAAATTCTTGAAATTCGGAATTTCTTTGTGCTGCTCTTCCCATTGCTCCTGTTCAGGCTGTTGAATAATTTGGATCAGGGTGGTGCTTTGCCATGGATTTGTGCCCAGGATGCTGACGTGAGCCCAGCTGTCAGAAAACCCCCCTTTTCGTGCCGTTCTGAAGACAAAACCCACAAAACTGTTTGTTGGAGAGGGATATTTATTTAATTTCGGACTTATTAACATCCTCTATTTCCATAACAAAAGAAGTTTCCTGGGATCTCTGGCGAGTGCTGACGGAAAAGAGTTGGTGGGTTTGTGTGTGTTTGTATCACATCGGGTTTATTGATGTTTTGGTCACCAGCTGCACACTGGAGTATTTGAATTAATTTAATTTAACGTTTTGGGATTTCTCTGGGTTGTCACACTTCAAAAATCCTTCAAAAGTCAGCTCGAGTGTGTAAATAAGGAAATGTAAACTCCGAGGTGTTCTTTTAAAAACCCCCAACCTGTGGAACCATCCAGGCCCGGAGCTTTTACATCCCTAGAAAAACCATTCCCTGTCTCTGGGCTCTGACCTGGCTGTGTTTGGGGGAAATGAACCCAACTCAGAAGAGACATCATAAGTCAGAATAACAATTTAATAAAATAATACAATAAGTACGATCATACAGACAAAGAATTGGGTTTTAACCCACAAAACCCAAATGCATAACCCAGCACCCTGGGGCATGAACAGAGTGGTGTTCTTTGGGCCCCCTGAGTCCAAAGTAAAAGGAGAGGGGAAAAAACCTGTTGGTGAGAGTGGTGGTGCAGTCTGGTTGAAAAGTGATGGTTGCAGTTCTGGTTGAGAGTGGTGGTCTGCAGTCTTCCTCTGGATCCCACGAGTGGTTAAAAAAGTCCCAAGACCCCAAGATTATCTATCCTCCAGTTGAGGCAGGAATGCCCAGTGCCTCCCTCAGGGCAGGGAGTTCCACCCTGGGTATGAGGACAGGAGCACCCTCCTGTCTCACAGGCCTCTGAACACCCAGTTTACAGCCTGAGGGGTCAGGGCTGCTCTGGGCAGAGGGTGTAAATGGTCTGTTGATAACATTTTCTGGGAAATGGCATGGAAGGCCCTGGAATACACAGTTTTGGGGTACACCCACCCAGCGATGAGCTGGTCCCAGCTATTCTAACCAGGCCGGGTGTGTTTGTGTGTCGCGATGAGGGAAGAATGAGACGCTCAATATGAGAATCAACAAGCTTCATTTATTATTTAAATAAGTCAACTTTTATACAGTTTAGTTTGTTTTGGGTACATGCTTACAACTAGGTGATTGGATAGCTCAGTCTGTACACGCGTCTCATGTCTCCAGTTCATTGGACCTGATGTTCTGTCCATGCGGCCTGACATCATTCTTGGCATGTAGAGGCCTTCATAATTAGGGGCTTTCTGAAATCTGCAGGTGTACTTTATCTATACTTTCTCAAGGCTTTCTTGCTCTAAACATACTGTGTTCTCAAACCTTATAATTAGACACACAGCTAACAAGTATAAACATTGCGTATTTTCACACAGTCTACAAGCATAAACATTACAGCTTACAGCTTCTAAAGTCACGTCAAGCAAGGCCTACAGAAATGCAACAGAAATTGTTCACACAATTTGAATCCTGCCACATTTGTGCCCTCAGGTGGTGAAGCTGAAGGCCGAGGCCCGGCTGGAGCTGCTCAAGCAGATCGGGGTGTCGGTGGACACGTGGCTCAAGAGCGCCATGAACCAGGTGATGGAGGAGCTGGAGAGCGAGCGCTGGGCCGGCCTGTCCTCGGCCCCCAGCAACGGCCCCGCGCACCTGGTACGTGGGGACTTCTCCAGCAGCAACTCCCGACTTTCTGTGGGATGGAAAGAGGCCAGACAGGCACCAGAGACGCTCCAAGGGCTGGGAGAGCTGGGGGGGTTCACCTGGAGAAGAGAAGGCTCCAGGGAGAGCTGAGAGCCCCTTGCAGGGCCTGAAGGGGCTCCAGGAGAGCTGGAGAGGGACTGGGGACAAGGGATGGAGGGACAGGACACAGGGAATGGCTTCCCA
>NW_020897803.1:864752-876545 GCF_003984885.1 Neopelma chrysocephalum | reverse complement strand
TATATAGAATATAGATATAGATATTATTCCATCAGGATAGAATATATAAAGAATATATAGAATATATCTATCTATATCTATTTATATATAGAATATATCTATCCTGATATCCATCAGGATAGAATATATATAGAATATTTAGAATATATCTCTAGAGAGAGAGAGAGACATAGAATATATCTATATCTATATAGAATATATATAGAATATATCTATCCTGATATCCATCAGGATAGAAAATATACAGAATATATAGAATATATCTATCTATAAATATATATGGAATATATATAGAATATATCTATCCTGATATCCATCAGGATAGAATATATATAGAATATATATATATATATATATAATATATATAGAATATATCTATCCTGATATCCATCTGGAGAGAAGGATGAAATGCAGAATCCTGGGAAGGAAGACTGGGTTTTTTCCATGTTTTTTGCAGCATGTCCCCCAACAAATAATAATGAGGGAATAATGTCACAATGGGCTTTGTGCTCTGTGTTTGCTGGGACCTGAAGCAGGACATGGGTATATATGAAACAAAACAAGATGGATTTTTATATATATATATATATATTTCCATACCTTTTTTCTCATTTTCCTCATCACCTCACCTGGATTTATTCCTGGCTTTGCTGCCTGTTCCACACCTTTGGTATCATTAAGCCTCATATATTTATTCCTTGATTTCTCACATGTTTATTCCTTCCCGACACAGTTTTTCATCCCGGGCCCTGCAGAAGGATGAGCTTTATCAAACCAACCTCTCGGTTTTCTGTGTCCCTGCTTTCCCTCTCCTTGCCTACTTCCCGGATGATTTTATGGAAAAGGAAGTCAGAGCAGTCACATAGTAAAAAATTAAACCCCATTTTCCCTCCTCATGTTAGAAAACCAGGAGCAGGTATTGCACAAATGAGCCTTTCCAGACATGATCCACTAATTTCCATGATGTTCCCTATGGATGGCAGCTGGATGGCAGCTGGGACACAGCCCAGGCACAGCCAAAGGCAGAGAGACAGGAGGGAAAACCTTCAATTTGCCACAGTTTATAGTTGGTTGGTAATAAATCCAAGGAATTTTTGGTTATCCCAGTGGCCATGAAAACACTGAAGGAGGAACGGAGGCAAACGGCTCTTGAGTGGAAATTAGCGGAGGGAAAAAATCATTGGAATTGCAAGGATTTAGTCAGGAAATTTAATAAAAATTCATGAAATCCAGAAATGATGAATCTTTGTGCCCTTCTAGTCCAGGCTTAGAAGATGTTGCAGAGGGCTGGTTTAGGGAGGCTGCACAGGGGTTTTCTGAGCTCAGCTTAACTTTCTGTTGGTTTCTCAGCCTTCCAGTTTTCCCAGGGAGGACCAAATTCACCCCTCCCGTGAAAAGGAATAAATAAAAGGGAAGATGGCAAATGCAGAACAGTGCTGCCTTTCATTCCAAGGACTATTTTCACAGGATAATTCATCATTTTCACATGAGATAAAGTGTTTATTCAAAACCCAGCCCAGGCACGAGGCCAAAGCACAGCTCATGGCAGCCTTGCCCAAATTACATTCATAGAAACTTGTATTTTTCCTGCATTTTTCGGGTTTTATTTAAACTTTCATAGCAAGTTTTTTTCCTCTAAGAATTTTTATTATTATTATTATTATTATTTTTAATAAACTGCAGCACATCTATTGTGCAGAATGTGCTGATTTTGGGGCTTCAGCACATCTATTGTGCAGAATGTGCTGATTTTGGGGCTTGATTTTTTTTCAACTTGAAATATTGCCACTGCAGATTTATTTTATAACTCGTGGTCACAGGTACGTGGATCTTTTAGTGGCATAAATTCTCTTTTTTTTCCATTAAACTGCCCCATCCCTGGGAGTGTCCAAGGCCAGTTTGGAGCAACCTGGGCTAGTGGAAGGTGTCCCTGCCCGTGGCAGGAGGTGGAACTGGATGATTTTAAGGTCCCTCCCAACCCAAACCATCCTGAGATTCTATGGTGACTCTTCTCCTGATCTTCTTTAAGGATCATATATTGAATATTATTAAATTGTTGGGGTTTGTCCACTTTCCAAAAAACTCACTGAAAAACAGGGATCAACTGGATTTGATTGTTCTTTTCTCACTGATGCCTCTCAGCTGGAATTTAATGGCATTAACAAATGGAATTTGTTGGAACAGATCAATGCTGATGCAGAAAAGGAGGAAGGGGAAGAGTTTGAGGACAGCATGGACGTGTTTGATGACAGCAGCTCCAGTCCTTCGGGCACCCTCAGAAATTACCCCCTCACCTGCAAAGTTGTTTATTCCTATAAGGTCAGTGATTGATTTTTTTTTTTTAATTGGTTAGAAAAATTGTATCACAGACCACTGAGAAATGTGGGAGCTGACAAGGTGGGATTCAGGGGGATTCCATCTCTCCTTGAGGGGAAAAACCTCTTGTGAGTGGTAATAAAGAGACACCTCATTTGGATTTTTTTAAAGTACCTCCACCAGAAAACTCCCATTTTTTTAAAAAACCATATTTAAAATAAAAATCGAGATGAAAATGTTCTTTCCACTGCTCCTGAAGCCGCTTTTCCAACCTTCCTGTTCTCCCTTCAGGCTTCCCAACCGGATGAATTGACCATAGAGGAGCACGAGGTGTTGGAGGTCATCGAGGATGGAGACATGGAAGACTGGGTAAAGGTATCACTTTCCTGGGATTGTTTGCAGGAATTCCATCAGAAAGGAAGCTTGGGATGGGAGGAAATACTGGGATTCTTTCCAGAGGATTGTGCACGAGCAGAGGATCTCTCCTGTGGTTGGTTTCCAGGCACGGAATAAGGCGGGTCAGGTGGGATATGTCCCGGAGAAGTACCTGCAATTCCCAACTTCCAGCAGCCTCCTGAGCATGCTCCAGTCCCTGGCGGCGCTGGACAGTCGATCCCACACCTCCAACAACTCCACGGAGGTGGATTTAGTCTCAGGAAGCCTCAATGGAGACTCCAGTGGTAAATACCAGTGAAAAATAAACAGGGTGTTAAGCTGCTTCTAGAAAATATTCTGTATATCCAGCCTGGGAGAGTTCCTCAGATTCCATAGAATCACGGGATCACTAAGGCTGGAAAAGACCTCCAAGATCATCAGGGCCAACCTGTGACCAAATCCCACAATTCCCACAAAAAACTATGTTGCATTCCTCATGTTTTGGACACTTCCAGGGATGGTGACCCCCCCACACTTCCCAGGTCAGCCCATTCCAAGGGTCAGGGAATTCATTTTCCCTGGAACCTCCCCTGGGGCAATTTGAGGCCCTTTCCTCTCTTCCTGTCACTGTTCTCCTGGGAGAAAAGGCTGATCCCACCTGGCCACAACCTCCTGTCAGGGATTGACCTGGATCTGAGCACAGCTCAGGAATTATTTTGTATCAAATCTCCATAATTCACCTCACAGAGCGAGATTAACGGGAATTAAAATTAAGGAAATGCAAAATAATTTGTCTCAGCAACAACAGAATCTTTCAGGCTGGAAAAGCACTTCCAAACCTTCAATTCCAGCTCTAAAAATCTGTGTTTAATTCCTGGTTTTTTCATGGCTTATTCCAATTATGCTGTTTGGGGGTTTTTTTCCCCCCTTTTCCACCTTCAGTCTGTTTTGTAAAAGCACTTTATGACTACGAGGGGCAGACGGACGACGAGCTGTCCTTCCCAGAGGGAGCCATTATCCGCATCCTGAACAAGGAAAACCAGGATGACGACGGATTTTGGGAAGGGGAATTCAACGGCAGAGTCGGGGTGTTCCCGTCGGTGCTGGTGGAGGAACTGACGGCCTCGGAAAACGGGGAGACCCCCTGGATTGGGGAGATCCAGGTGGGTTGTTGGTTGGGGGAGTTGGAAAGGTTGGAAAGATCCGCCAGTTCTTCGGGAAAAAAATGGGAATCGGTTTCAGAGGAAAAATCAACCGATTTAAGAAAAAAATAGAAGCAATTTTAGGAAAAAAATCAGGAGCAATTTAAGAAAAAAAATAGAAGCAGTTTTAGGAAAAAAAGAACCAGGTTAAGGAAAAAATCAGAACCAATTTAAGAAAAACAATCAAAACCAATTTGAGGGGAAAAAACCAACCAATTTAGAGAAAAAAATCAAAACCAATTTAAGAAAAACAATCAAAACCACTTTGAGAAAAAAAACCAGAACCAATTTAGAGAAAAAAGTCAGAATCAATTTAAGAAAAACGATCAAAACCAATTTCAGGAGAAAAACCACCAGAACTAATTTAGAGAAAAAAAATCAGAACCAATTTAAAAAACAAAAATAGAAGCAATTTTAGGAAAAAAATTAGAAGGAATTTGAGGAAAAAAAGAACCAGGTTAAGAAAAAAAAAATCAGAACCAATTTAAGAAAAACAATCAAAACCACTTTGAGAAAAAAAAAACAGAACCATTTTAGAGAAGAAAAATCAGAACCAATTTAAGAAAAACAATCAAAACCAATTTGAGGAGAAAAAAAACAGAACCATTTTAGAGAAAAAAAATGAGGACCAATTTTAGAAAAATAAAATCAGAAGCTAATTAAGAGGAAAAAATGAGAACCAATTTAAGAAAACAAGAATTAGAAGCAATTTAAGAAAAAAAGTCAGAACCAATTTGAGGAAAAAAATTCAGCAGCAATTTAAGAGGAAAAAAGTCAGAAGTGATTTAAGAGAAAAAAATCAGAAGCAAGTTAAGAGAAAAAATCAAGCAATGTAAGAAAAAAAATCAGAATCACTTTAAGGAAAGAAAAATCAAGCAATTTAAGAAAACAAGAATTAGAAGCAATTTAAGAATAAAAAAATCAGAAGGAATTTTAGAAAAAAAGAACCAATTTAAGAAAAAAAATCAGAACCAATTTGAGAAAAAAACCACACAGAACCAATTGAAGGAAAAACCCCACAGAACTAGTTTAAGAAAAAAAATTAAGCAATTTGAGAAAACAAGAATTAGAAGGAATTTAAGAAAAAAAAGATCAGAAGGAATTTGAGAAAGAAAGTCTGAACCAATTTAAGAACCAAACCCCAAGCCCTGAGTGCTTATATTTGAGTTTCTTCCCCAGCCTAATATTTCTCAAGGGATGTATTTTGGGAAATAGAGCAGATTTGTGACTGAAGGGAAATATTTGGATAGAAAGGAAGGGAACCAAAGGAGGAAATTCCCAGTCCTTGATTTCTGAGCCTGAGATGTCAAACACAGCCTGGCACAAAAAGAGAATTCCAGGCTCTTTCAGCCCCAGTTTTTTTGGGTTTATACTTCAATTTGTTCTGTGTCCTCTCAGCTTTGAGGGGCAGGATCCTCCCAAGTATTGGAATACACGAAATTTTGCCAAAACGTCCCATTTCAGTGGAGTTCTGTAATCCTTCTATTAGAAAATCACACACATTCCCACATGGAATTGTGGTGGTAGAAACTGGACTTCCATGTTCCCTTATTTTTCCAGAGTTTTTATTCTTTGCTTTGAGACTGTGAAAAGGAATTTTTAAATTAAATTTGTGCAGCTGAGAGGGGATAAAGCCCATGATCCCAACACTTTCATGTGGATCTGGGGCCACACAACCTTTTTTATTTCCAATAACCTTCAAAAATCCCTCGGAATTACCCGGGAGAGGCTGGAAATTCCTGCTGGGTGGCAACCTGTGATTTAAAGAAAAACTGGGTCACTGTTCGATATCTTGGCTTTCCTTCCCACGTGTTTCCTCTGGAGGGAAGCTGTGATGGCTCAGAAAACTGGGATGTGCCTAAGAAATTCCCAGGGGAAGGGTTTTTGCAGCCCCTTGGATGTTTTTTCCCCACAGGTTTCTCCGACTCCGAAGCCCAACAACGTCCTCCCGCCCCTCCCGTTGTACGACCAACCTCCCACCAGTCCCTATCCCAGCCCGGATAAAAGAGGCTCCCAGTTTTTCCCAAGGTCTCCATCAACTAATGGTAAGAATTTTGGGGGGATGGAAAAACAGCCGGAGCTTCATTTGGGATGTTCCCGTTTCGGTGGAGGGGGGAAAAAAAGGAGCATTTTTACCACAAAATCAGCCCTTCCAAGGGCTCAGGAGCTTCGTGGAGTGAATTCAGCCAGGCTGAGGAGCCTCTTTGTGCTGAGGGGTTGGTTTTATTCCCTCAGAAAACAGCTTCGGATCCGAGTGCCCGGGATTCTCCCAACCGCCACGGATTCCCGCCGAAACTTCCTACGGAAAACTGCGACCCGTGAGTGAAACCCCGATCCCAGGGGGGGTTTATTGGGGTTACAGAGTGGGAATTATTGGGGTGGGAACATGCAAATCCAGGGGGGTGGGACAGCACCTGGGGATTGGCTCCCTGTGTCCTGCAAATCCGGTGATTCCCTATAAACCAGCAGCGTCCTGGAGGAGCACAAGGAAAGGTCTGTTCCCTTTGTCGTTGTGTTCAGAGATGCTTTTGAGGCTCATCCAGGCCTGTTCTTCCTTATCCTGCCCTCCCATATCCCAGCTCTGTGTCCATGTGAGGCTTGGAATCAGGAATTCTCACCGGGGAGGAAATTCCAGCCGTAATGATATAAAATAAAATAAAATAAAATAAAATAAAATAAAATATAGGTGTTACTTGATATAAAATAGGTGTTACTTGATAAACCTGGGGTGTTGGGAGGCAATTTCTGGTCTTGCCCCGTGTAAAAACTCTGAGCAGAGCTGGAGAAAGAGGTGAGGAATAAATGCCAGAGGAGTTTAATCCTATGGTTTGTACAATTCCTGCTTTCCAGCAGTTTGCTGCACTGTCCTGGCATTGCCTGGATTTAGAGTTATATTTATTTCCAACCCCTTTGATTTGAGGGGTTTGGCTTCGAAGTTCTTGATGATCAGATCAATATATTTTGTGTTGTCTTTGCTGCTTAGGAAAAAGTAATTTTGCCAGAGAAGGAAAGGAAGAATTTAATCACTTAGAGCTTGGCAAAATCCCTCTCCTGGGATTTACTTGGAGGGTTTCAAAGTCCTGAACCAAATCAGAACGTTTGTCTTTTCCTGGCCTTCTCAGTGAATGAGGTTGCAGGAAAAAAGAACATTTTTGGATATTCCAAGAATGTATTCTGAATATTCCAATGAATATTGCAGTGAATTGGCCATGGACACACAGGAGGCAGGGGCAGCACTGCATCATTCAGGGCTTAAATATTGATTTCACATTGATTTCCTTGTAAAACTCACTGATCCAGCCTTTGTAGATTTATATTTTCCTCATGGATTCCTTGCAATTTGTTGTCTTTTCGAGATACCACTGCAGTGTCGTGCCTTGATCCAAAGGATTTCTGTTAACACTGCATTTTAAAGATATCCAGGATATCCAGTACTGGGCAGTTTGGGATGGAATTGCCCCACAGTTCATTATTTTCCCTAGCAAGTCACTCTGTATTCCGAAATCCCATCCCAAAAACCCTGGTAGCACTAAAGGTGAGCAAAAAGAACTCGAGGGAAGTGGCAGAGTGTGAGAATAACCCCAGATTTGAGGTCAATGATGGGTGAAATGTGAGTCCCTTAGAGGCAACAAAGCATTCAGGCAGCTCCCACCCCACAGAAGTTGCAGGGAAAAGCACCCTCAGATTCAGCATTTGGTGTAAATTCCAAGGTGTTTTCCAGTTTCTGGATTATCCATGGGTGCAGGAAGAATGGGGCAGGGGAAAATCAGCTGTGTTGTGGCTTCCCTGGGGACACTGGAGCTGACTCCAGCTGGTTCCTCCTCCCTGTCTGCTCACGTCAGCTCAAGGGACGAGCCCAAAAGGTGGCATTTAGTCCATGCCAGAGCTGGGGTTTGCTGGTTTTCTGCCGGGATTTGCTGGTTTTCTGCCGGGATTTGCTGGTTTTCTGCCGGGATTTGCTGGTTTTCTGCCGGGATTTGCTGGTTTTCTGCCCGGGATTTGCCCATTTTGTGGCAGTCACAGGCTGGTTTTGGCCGTTCCAGGTGCGAGCAGCTCCTCCACCCCCCACCCAGCACCACCGCCGGCCCCCGGAGAAGATCGAGGACGTGGAGATCACCCTGGTGTGACCCGGGGAGGGGCTGAGCAGGAGGGCTACAATCAAGACCAAACCCAGCATTTGGTCCCTCTCCCGTTTTTAGGCACCTTTGCATGAAGAAGACTTTGGAATCGAGCGGGACACCCGGGAGGGTTGGATTTTGGGCGGATCCCTTCCCGCGGCCGTGAAGATTTTTGTGCCTTTTTTTGTTCGGTTTTTTGGTTTCTCTCCATGGGTTTTGGCCTCTCTTAGCACAAAGCAAGCCCAGCAGAGGATTTCAGCCTCCTGGCTGAAGATGCTCCGTTTTTTCCCCGAGGAGACTGAGGAATGAGCCTCCTTCCTGCAGCTTAGTCATAGCACCCTTCGCTCCCGTGCATTAGTACAGTATATTACTGTTGCCATAGGAATGTGCTGAACATTGTGGATCCTTCCAGTAGCATTGGATTGTCCGATCAGGTGTTGATCAGGTGTTAATCAGATCCCGCGGAATGAAAAAAAAAAAGGGAACGGGACAATTAAGTCAAAAGGAGAGGCTGGCTCCTCTTTCACCCCCCTGCAGAAAGGAAGAGACAGGAAAAGAAGCTCCTGGAGGAGCAAAAAACCACGGGGGGGTTTCGTTCCCCTCGTCAGGAATCGTCAGCTGGACCTTTCTGCTCCTTGGATTCCTATTTCCACAGGACTTTTTAGTCCCAGAGGATCTACTCTGGAGGTGCTGAATCAGTAGCAACATCTTGTTCCGTAGCATAAACCAGAAAAGTAAGTGAGGTTTTTGTCTAGATCTGCAAATCGAGCTGCTTTATTTTTTTTGTTTTCTTAGCAGATTTTGGGGATTTGGGTTTGTTGCTTTTTTTTTTTTTTTTTTAAAAAGTGTTTTGGGTCATTCCTACCCCAGTTATTGCTGTGTGCTTAATTATCCAACGTTGGCAGATATCTTTGTCATCCAACCACCTGGCTTGAGTTAGAGGTTCCATTTTAGAGTATTTACATGCATTTAGTTGTTGCATTGGACGGTCCTGTAGCGTTTTCCCAGGGAATCCCATCCACCAGCCAAAGCCAGGGAGCCTGGAGCTCCCTGTGATGCCTTCACACCACCTTGGTGCCCAGGATCTGCTCTCCAGTTCCTCTCAAGGACAGAAGCAGAGAGGAGAAGAATTGCAGATTTCCCACTGAGAGATCTCTGGAAAAGGGAGCTTTGCTTTCACTGTGCTTTGAAAGAAAAGGGTTCTGAGGTCGGAGGTGGAGAGGAAAAAAACTGGCTGAGAACAGGTTTTTTTGGGTCCTGGCTGAATTATTGCCAGCAAATCTCCATCAGAGGGAGGATCAGAGGCATCCCCAGGTTGGGTTTTGAGCTGTTTCCTTGGGTTCTCTTGTGTCTTCATGGGGTTTTTGTTCAAAGCCAGTGAGTTTTCTACCTTTAGTTTACTAACAAGGGCTATTTTTTGAGGCTGCATTTACAAAAAAAAACAAACAAAAAACCACAAAAACCAACTCATCTTAGGAGATTCTTTCATAAACTTTGCACATACCTGTAAATCCCAACCCAAGCTGGGTCTCTGAGACATCTGTTCTTTCCAGTCTCCTTTCCCAGTGGGATCCTTAACCAAGAGTGGGGCTGTTTGAAGACAACAACTCATGGATCAGTTCTGAAATCAGGGACTGTCCAATGAAGTCTTTTTTCCATATTTTTTTCCTTTCTTTTGCACCTCTTGTCCTGTTGATCTGTTCGAGGTCTTTTTATGTGTTTATCAAACTTATTCTTAAGTTTAAAAAAAAAAGAAAAGTTTTTAAAAAAGAAGATTTAACTGCAAATATTTTGAGATCTTCACAACGCAGAAGAAAACCAAGTGTTGCCATAAACCTTCATTTTTAATTCCTTTGGCCAGTTTTTTCTGTGTCCTTCATACCTGGACTTTGGGGAAAAAAAATTCAGAAAAGTTTTATTTAAAAGTCTCTTTAGTTGTATTTTAAAATATTTTCTGTAAGAGCTGCTAATTTTATTTAAAATACAAAAGTGAAAAAAGCTACAAAAAAAAGTAAAAATGAAAAAAAAAGGAAGAAAAGCTGTAAAAAGATGCAAGAAGATGCCTCCTTTTTAATTATGATTTCTTCATACAGGGCATGTATCGGCCGTCGCATCGTGTACAGTGTCAGTACACTGAAAGCATCAGTTGCTTTCTTTATATTGGCTGTAAAAAGTTTGTATTTATTATGTATAAAAAGTTGAATAATAAAAAAGTGGAACTAAATCCAGGGTGCTGTGGAGATTTGGAGGGGGGGGGATTGAGGGACAACTTGAAGGATGGGGATAAAAATCGACTTTTTCTGGGGTGGGATTGAGGGAGAACCTGAGGGCTGAGGATAAAACACCACGTTTTCTGAAGTGGGCTTTTTGTGGTTTGGGTTTTTACGCCGAGATTGGAGTTTTCTGCTCAGGAAAACACTCGTGCACCTGCTTAAAGCGAGCGTGAAACCTGGTTTTGAGGTGGTATCTGAGAGGAACAAAATGGTGCCAGAAACTAAGAGCCAGAACAAAGCTGCAGTTATCAAAATAATTGCTTAATAGCCTTGATGCAATTAGGGTAATTGGGTAAAGAAAGCAGGGAGAGTGATTGATAACAGCCCTTCAGCGTGATTGTCCCTTAATGGCCTCGATTTGCCTAATTGTGCCGGGAGTATTCCCGGTGCATCCCAAGCCTCTGCAGCTTTAGGATCGCTCTGTGGATTAGGATCCCTTCCGTGGGGGATTTTCCTTCCTTGGAAGCCACCTGTGGTGAGCAGCTCCCTGCTGGGCTGATCCTGGTTTCTGGAATATTGCTTATCCAGGAGCTCCATGTGCCAATTCCCTCCCTGGTTTTGGAGCCAAGACTCTTTTCCCTGACTGAGCCCAGCCAGACATTCCTGCAGGATGGGGTTGGATCTTTAATCTTCTACTCTTCACACAAGCTTTCTTTTTTTTTTCCTGAGCTCCTGCAGCCTCTTCCTTTGAGAATTCCCATCTTCTCCTGCTTTTTATGTGCGTTCATGGTGCTCCTCCACAAATTCTTGTCCTGCCTTGCTGCTTTGACCACTCTGTCCTTTCCTTTCAGCTTCTTGCTCGTGGCATCCCTCCTTTTCTCCCTGCATCTCTCAGCTTGGGCTTCTTTTCACCATCACTCTCCTTAGGAATGATGTTACTCCTCAAATCCACCAGCAGAGCCACTTTTCCTTCCCTCCATTTTTAACAGGCCTCTGTTTTTTCTCCTTCCCCCTTCCCCAAAAGCTGTGCTGTCCCAAAACAGAGAATTCTGGGATCACAACATTCCTGCCATTAACCTGTTTTCCCTGAAAACCTCTTTTCCCCTGAAGTGTTTTCCCAGCTCCAGCTCCCGTTGCTGCCGTTTCCCTGGAAGTTGGACACAGTTTGGGCAGCATGGAGTGACCACTTAGAGGCAAAAAGAGGTGCTGAGGAAAACCAAATGCTCCAAAGGTTCTATTTTCTGCTTGGGATAGTTAAAGAGGAGGAATCTGGGGAACTTAGGCTGAAATGTTGATTCCTGGAAGTTGGCAGCACGACCTGTTAGAGCTGGAGGTTTCTGTCGTGGCTCTGGTTCCCAGATTTTGGCTTTAAATGTAGATATAGATGGGATATTGGGAAGGAATTCCTGGCTGGGAGGGTGGGGAGGCCCTGGCACAGGTTGCCCAGAGAAGCTGTGGCTGCCCCTGGATCCCTGGAAGTGTCCAAATCCAAATTGGAGCAACCTGGGCTAGTGGAAGGTGTCCCTGCCCGTGGCAGAGGGTGGAACTGGATGATTTTAAGGTCCCTTC
>NW_020897803.1:810446-864742 GCF_003984885.1 Neopelma chrysocephalum | reverse complement strand
GTGCAATTTTCAGAAAGGATATTGGGACTGGGATTGGGCAGAAGGGATGGGGGTAAATATCATAATGTCCCTTTACTACAAACTGTGCCAGGGTTTTTTTGGGTTCTCCTTCCCATATAGCACAAGGTTCTCTCACAGGTAATAGCGATTAAAAAGGAAAAGCAAACCCCCACCCTCTTCTCTAAATAAAGCATCTTTTGCTCCTTGCAAGCCTGACTGTTCCACAGCCGGCACTTTTTCCCTGCCTGCTTTTCCAGCAAGCTCCCTGGAATTAATAACCTGCAAAATCTCAGCATGGCGGGGGCAGGAGCAGCAGGAAATCCACCTCAGTCAGTCTTTCCTTCCCCTGAGCCTCCCAGGAAGGAGGGGAGATGCTGCTGCTGTGGGAAGAGTTCTGTCTCCCTGAATTTTTGCCATTGGAGCTCCGTTGCCCCACAAAAGATTGATGGGGGTGAATGTGCTGCTCCCTTCTGTCCTACACCTGGTCAGCTCTCTCCAAGCTCGAGGATACTGAGAGTTCAAGGCACAGGGAGAGGCTGGAGAAAGGGATAAAAGGAGAGAAAACTTAACAGGAGTCAGGGATGCAGCGAAGGAGACAATAAAAATGCAGGCAGGGAAATGCCGACGTGCTTGCTGTGCCAAGTGGTTTCCTACTCCAGGCAGTCCCCAGGGGGATTGAGGATTCCAGATCTGGCAGAAGGATCAGTGCAGCCTCTGCATTGCAGGTCATTCCAGCCAAGGGATGAAAGCACTGCAGTGAGAGCGGGGCCGGAATGGAGCAGGCAGGAAAATGCCTGGGATTGTTTTCCAGAGGGTGGACACGGGAGTGACACGGGTGTGACATGGGAGGAACATCCACAGCGTGGAGGGGAGGGGGAAATGGGGCTGCTCACGTGCATCTGCTCAGCTCCTGGCACAGGGCAGTGCTGGGAAGAGCCCAGCTCTGCCTCTTGGATAATCCCCCAAGGACTGATGAGACCCCCTGCTGAGCCTTCTCCGGGCTGAAAACCTAGGGAATGGTGGAAGAGAATTCCAGGACAAGAGGAAATGGCCTCAGGTTGCCCCAGGTGAGGTGTAGGTTGGGTACTGGGGAAAAATTCTTTGTGGAAGAGGTGGTCAAACATTGGAAGAGGCTGCCCAGTCCCCATCCCTGGAGGGGTTTAATTAACAGCCCTGTGGATGTGGCACTTGGGGCCAGGGGTTTGGGGTGGCCTTGGCAGTGCTGGGAATGGTTGGACTCACTCTTGGAGGGCTTTTCCAGCCCAAATGATTCCATGACACACAGAACCTCTGTGTAGAACTGCACCTTAGGCTGGAGTCACCATGGGACTCCAAAGTGGGATTCCAGGATTGAGGCTTCAGTCTGAACCTCCTTAAGGGTCCACAGAAAAGCAACACGGAGCCATGGCCTTGTTTCTGTTCCCAGAAACACTTTGGAATAAAACACGTGCTAAATAGAAGAAATAACATGCCAATAGCAACAAACAACAAATGGCAGCTCTGTACGTTGGGAATGGCTCGTGGGAGCTTTCAAATCCCAAATCCAGCCCACAGCACCAGAGAATGAGGTACATGGGGTCTGCCAAGTCCATTTGCAGCCCAATCCCATTCCTCCATTCCAGGTTTTCCTGCTGCAGTGAGTTTTCCAGCCCGTTGGCCTGTCTGGAGCGTGTCAAGCTGTGGTGCTTCCCCTGCTTTGTTTAAACCCCCTTTGCTGTCTCCTGGATTTCACAGCCGGTATCCAAAGGGGCCACGGAGCAGGAACGGGACCCAGTTCTGCTCCATCCAGCTTTGGGAATCAGGCTTTGCCTCCCACAGAACCTGCCCCTTCCCAAGGATTAAATGGGCTTTACAGAAGGCACTTGCATCATTCCAACCAAAATCCTGTCACCGTGCAAATATCCCTGGAGTGTTCTCCTGGGTCAGGCTGGGATGGCTGTGAGGAGCAGGAGACAGGGATAAGCTTGGCTTTGCCGTGAGGAGCCAGGGATAAGCTTGGCTTTGTAGAGCTTTATTATGGAAGGAGGAACTGTTCAGCCTCGGGTCTGCTGGCTGAGCTCCACACCTGGTTCCACCAGCCACTCCCAGTTCTCCCAGCAGCTTAATCCATCCCAAAACGCGCTGGGAGTGTGGATTCCTGCAGGTGGAGAAGCTTCCAGATCCTCTCATGAGGGTTTGCTGGGAAGGATTGTGGTGCTGGGGCTGTTCAGGCCCGAACCACAGCTGAGAATGGCTCAGGGAATATACAATGATGATCCAGCCTGGGGGATTTTGCTGCTGGAGAAGATTTTTCATGGCATTCCGGATTTGCAGCGTGGCCAGAGGCAAAATGAAGGTGCTGGGAAGGAAGAGGTCGGGCTGAGGGAGGAGCATTTCCCAGCAACTCAAAACTGGCTGTGGTTGTGGCCTTAGTGAGGTGAACACGAACTGGGCCACCTGGAGAGGAGATGGCTCCATTGAAACATTGGATCCAGGAGCTGGGAGCTCATTCCAGGTCCCCACTGCACAAATCCTCCTGTGTCCTGTTGGCAGAGCACTGGCAGCAGAAGGGGGATCTTTTAGGCTGTGCTGATGTGGTTTCAGGATTTCTGTTCTGAAATTGCCTTCGTTCCACTCCCAGATTTCCCCCTCTTTTTTCCTGGAGTGGTTTAGGGTTAGATTTTTCTCCTTGAATGCAGATTCATTGCTGCGAGCTGTGCTCCAGCTCTGCTGTAATTAGTTTTGTCTACTGTAATTGCCTCTCCTTTTCCCATTGTTTATTGAAAGACGAATGAATTTCCAGGTCTGGCTGCCTTGGGAATGCTGACAGCAGCTTTTTGAAATCCCACAGCACAGCTATTTGTCTTTTTTACTCCTCTGAGTCCTGCAGAGTGGGACGAATTCTGCTTCACCTCTGTGTCCCGGGCAAATTACTGCACTAATTAATTTCCCCGAGACTGGGGCCTCCTTCTTCCTTAGCAGAGGGAAGGGATGGAGGAGTCAAGCGTGGATGGAAAACAGCAACAGCCTCAGGATAACTCCTGGAATAAACTTGCTGGAAGAGACGTGAAACGCTGATCATTTAAAATAAGGATTCAAATAAAGGGATGGTCCATTATTAGTTCCATGTCCTCCTTCATGAGAACATCTTGGTTTCTGGGAAGTGAGCTCTGATCCACCACACAGCGTGGGCTTCTGTTCATGCTCCCTGGGTTTTAAAACAGAAGAACTGGCATTTTTTCTTGGGAATTAGGTGGCAGAAATTATTGCCGCTCCTTAAAAAAGGAGGAAGGGCTGCAAAAGTGACAAAGAGGGGCTGTCACTGAAGGCCACGTGCGATGGTGGGAGATGACAAACCATGGGACAGGACCCTGCAGAGGGAAGCTCCTTTTGGCAGAGCTTTGGAAGAGAGAGGGAAGCGGAGAGTGCTTGGATTTCTCAGGAACTTCAGGGAAAGGATCTTGGGGCGGCAGAGCTGAGGCTGAGGCAGGAAAGAACCCCTGGGAAGTGGCAGGAGAGGAAACTAAAATGTCATGTTTTTTTCTAATGGAGCAGATTTCCTCAGGGAATGGTGTTTTGGCAAAACTGCCTGGCCACTGGGAGAGGGTTCCCCCAAACCCTGCTGGAAGGGGGTGTCACCCCACAGATCTGAGGCTCCCAAACCCCTTGGAGACTCCTCTTTCAGGGAAGATAATAATTCCCACCAGGATCAAGGAATCTTGCAGCTACAGACCTGCAGACTGCCCGAGTGGAGCTGGCAGTTCATGAACAGCATGGAGACAGAGCCAGGAACCCCTTGATCCCTCCTTGGGCTTCCCCACCATTGGAACCCTCTTTTGGGTCCCAGCATCCAGGATTCACGGCGTCTGCTTCCAGTTTTGCCAAAAAAAGGTTGGGTTTTTTTAAATTTTTTTTTTCCAGAGAAACAAGTGAGGGGGTTTGGGGCTTTTTTTTTCACCCCTGTTTTTTTTTCCCCAACCAAATTTAATTCCAAATATGAACCCAAATATTAAATTTAATAAACAGGGATTTTGGAGGGGTTAAGATTCCTGAGCCAAACAGAAACACCACGTTTCACAGAATCAGAGAATATATCCCACAAGGATCATCGAATCCAACCCCTGGCCCTGCACAGGACACCCCAAAATCCCACCCTGGCCCTGAGAGCGTTGTCCAAACGCTCCTGGAGCTCTGGCAGGTTTGGAAGTGCCCACTGCCCTGGGGAGCCTGGTCAGGGCCCCACCACCCTCTGGGGGAAGAACCTTTCCCTGAGATCCAGAGTGCCCACATCCCTGGCTGTGAGGAGAATAATTCCTGGCAGTAAATATTCCTGGAAAGGAAACCCTCAGCACTCCCCATTCCCAGACTGCCACAAAGTATTGTTGAGGTCAGTGCAAATTATCACCAGGGATGCTGGAGTGGGATTGCTGTGGGATAAGGAGGGATGTCATGTTAATTCAACTGGCAGAGCTGCTCAGTGCACAGCAGGGAGCTGCTGCTGCTTTGGAAGGCACCTGACCGAGCTAATCCGAGGGTGAGGAGGCAATTTATTGATTTGAAATTCCGGCCAGACGTAGATGGAGATAATTCTGGGATGCGAGGGGTGTTATTGCCACAGAATAAACAGGCTTGGTAAAGACTTTTCCTTTCTTTATTAGCCTCTGCAAAGCAGTTGCAGCTTGAAGGTTTCATTTGAGGTGAAAAGCAGAGCTTTGTGGATGGTGGCCATGGGATATTTCTGCTGAAACTGCAAACGCCACTCGCGCTGCTCAGGCTGCCCCGAGCTCCCCCCCCTCTCTATAGCTATTTTTAAAAGATAAGGGACAAAAAAAAAAGGTGTTAAGTTTGCAGCTCTGCTTTTGCAGTCCGGTCAGGTGTCTTCTCTCTCTTCATGGGTCTCTTGCAGGCTGAAGACTCTGCTTAATGTGCTAGAAAATAACCTTGTGCTGGGACCAGCAGACGGTTTATCCCTGCTGTGCTGCCGCTGTGGAGAAGTGCTGGGAGCAGGGGAAAGCAGGGAGCTGGTTATCCCAGGCTGCTCAGGGACCAACAGCAAAGTGGGTTTGCTTCCCTTTGCCCTGGCCCAGCTGAAATTTTGGGAGCTCAGCTCTGGGATCGAGGGTTTGGGCGTTGAGAGCTGAGCCCAGCGTTGCAGCTCAGCAGGTCCCTCAGCTGTTCTTTCCTTCAGTGCTCTTCAGCTGTTCTGGAGGTGTCACCCACAGCTCCAGGAGAAGTGCAGCATCTCAGAAATATGGCAAACGCTGCTGATTTTCTGTCCCTTTCCAGCCTTGTGTGTTCTCCCTCCCCACCTGGAACCTTCCACCATCGGTCCTGCTTTCACCCGCCCTGTCGCGGCCAGGCTGGGATGGGCACTGCTCCTCTCTCACCCCCCTGAGGAGGGAAAATCCTCCATCCTCCAAATCCCACAGGAACCCCAACAATCTCCATCACTCTGCAGCGTGACAGATCTCCTGTCCAGTGACAGGGGCAGCGCTGAGCGTGGGGGGATCCACGTTTACGGGGACCAAACCGGTGGTTAAATTGTTTGAGTGTGGCCAACTCAGTGTCACCAGCCTCAGTGCGTGGTGTTTGGTGTCACCAGCCTCAGTGTGTGGTGTTTGGTGTCACCAGCCTCAGTGTGTGGTGTTTGATGGCCTCGTTACACCCCGGCTGTGGTTTTATCCGGAGCTTTGTCGCTGTGCCATGGGAGTGTGAAAATAAGGATGTTCCAGGTGTGAGAGCAGCATGGTCCTGATGCACAGAATCATAGAATCATAGAATCAGCTGGGTTGGAAGGGACCTCCGAGATCATCAAGTCCAACCCTTGATCCACTACCTCTGTAGTTCCCAGCCCATGGCACTGATGCCACATCCAGTCTCTTCTTAAAAACCTCCAGGGATGGAGAATCCACCACTTCCCTGGGCAGCCCATTCCAATGCCTGATTACCCTCTCTGGAAAGAAATTCTTCCTAATATCCAACCTAAACCTTCCCTGGCACAGCTGAAGACCCTGAGCCCTCTTGTCTTGCTGAGAGTTGCCTGGGAAAAGAGACCAACCCCCCCCTGGCTCCCCCCTCCTGTCAGGGAGTTGCAGAGAGTGAGGAGGTCTCCCCTGAGCCTCCTCTTCTCCAGGCTGAACAGCCCCAGCTCCCTCAGCCTCTCCTCACAGCACTTGTGCTCCAGTCCCTTCCCCAGCCTCGTTGCTCTCCTCTGGACCTGCTCCAGGACCTCAATATCCTTCCTGAACTGAGGGGCCCAGAACTGGACACAGCACTCCAGGGGTGGCCTCACCAGTGCTGAGTCCAGGGGAAGAATCACTTCCTTGGACCTGTTGGCCACACTGTTCCTGATGTGCTGCCCTGCCCTGGGAGCTGCTGGAGGAGCTGCTGGAGGAGCTGCTGGCTGAGCTGGGCTCCCCAGGGAGGCTGCAGCAGGTGAGGGAGGGGATGACTGGAACACCTACAGCACCAGCACGGTTCGATCCGGGGTTCCCTCACCGCCACCAAGGAGGGTGGAGGAACCCTCTGGATCCTCGAAGAAGCAGCTCTGCAGAGCTGTGCCAGCTGCTCTGCCCTAAAAAGAGGGAGACAAGAGGCAGGTTAAAGCACTCCAAACCTGCTGGTGGTGCTCCCGATGCCGGCGGGAGCAGCGGGATTCAGGGAACAGCGGGAGCGGTTGGCACAGACACCCCGGGGCCGCCTGCCAGGGCTGTGCCCGCCGGTGCCACACGCTGGGCCTGGCTCTGGGCAGGGCTCGTGACTGTGCTCGTGACATCCCAGCCAGCGTGGGATGCCAGAGGGTGTCCTGGATTTTCCTGTTGGAGCTGGCGTTTCCCAGTGCCAGAAGCACGGCTGGGGGAAGGAATCTGAAAGGGGTGTTCATAACCCTGCGCTGTTTCCTTTCCTCTTCCTGATCCCTTCACAGCTCAGGGTGGAGAACAGCAGAGACAGGGGGCTGTGTGACACCGTGTGGCTGCTGGGGGTTGGGAATAACGGGAGCACGACTCCTGTTTGGGAATAGCACGGGATGAGCTGGTTGTTCCCGGGTGCATGTGGTGTGGGGAACGAGACAAGGCTCTGAAGTCCTTTCCTCCACTGAGCCACTGCAGCTCCAGCCGTGCTCTTCCCTCTGTCCCCTTTCCACAGGAAAACAGGTGCCAGTTCCATTGTAGGGATGGCCACGTGCCCAGGGAGGTGTGGAGAACACTCTGAGCAGGGCAGAGCCCTGTGTGCCCACCAGAGATGTGTCCAACACCCAGAGATCCCACTACGATGTCTGGGCCTCTGGATCCTTAGGGAATGTTTGCTGCCAGGAGGAAAAGCTCCTCTGCAGGGATGGGGCAGCCACAGCTTCTCTGGGCAACCTGTGCCAGGGCCTCCCCACCCTCACAGCCAGGAATTCCTTCCTAATATCCCATCTATCCCTGCCCTCTGGCAATGGGAAGTGATTCCCCCTTGTCCTGTCCCATCCTCCTGTGCCATGGGAGCACTTCCACCATGAACTGCCATTCCAGGGAGCGTGTGGAAGAGCAGGGAGTGGCTTTTGCCCCCAGCCTTATCCCAGTGCACCCATAAATCATCACCAAATGTGGTGTGGGGGCCAGAGCAGCCTCCTCCTGCCCTCTGGTTTTTTTTCCTTAAAAGCTGATTAAGAATCACTTGCTTAAGCTGCTGAGTTTCAGGTGACACCACCAGGACAAAGTGCTCTCCTGGAAATGCCCATTAAGGTTTCAATTTCCATCCCTCTCCCAGAGCCACAGGGACAGGGTGTGAGCTGCTGGAGTGACCTCTGTGAGCAGCCACTTGGTTCATTAAATAGTAACGAGCCCGACAATTCCCAGCTAAATGGCACAGCCAGCGCCCTTATTTCATTTCCTGTTTTTAAAGGAAGTATAAATTATTTACTAATGTGCTTAAAAGGCCTTTAAGTGAATCCAGGCAGCGAAGCAAAATCTTGTTTGCTGGGCAGATGCCCAAAGGGAAGTGTTGGAGTGATGGACCCGTTCGTGAGCAGCCACTGAACCGCTGCCAACAATTTATCAGATGGAATGGAGGTAACTGGGATTACAATGGAGTTTGGCTGGGGCTCCAGTGAGTGCTGCAATCCCTGGATTAAATCCAGAGAATATCCACTGCAGAGCTTCTACTTTGCCCAGGGATGTTGATTTTCAAGCTTTAACCGTGTTCTCCCAGGGGGGAATTCTCCTCCTGGAGATTCACACACACCTTCCCACCTTTCACTGGAGCACGGCTATTCCTCCTTAGCACAGAGCTGTTGCTGCCCCAGTTTCAATCCTGCTCCTGGGAAGGAGGTGGGATTGGGGCAGCTGAAAGCCATCTGTGCCTGGAAAGGCACCTTCCCCTGCTGCTGGAAGGTTTGCAGGACTCAGTCCCCCGTGTTCTTGCCAAGCCAAGAAACAGTAAATCCTCCTGAGTGTGAAATGTTTACAGAGGGCCTGTAAACGTGGCCCTGACTCCTGCTCCTCCAGGCCACGTTCCCACTCCATCTCCCACCACTTCCTGGGGCTGCTCCACGTGGGAAGGAACTCACCGGGCAGGGCTTGGGCTCCACGATTTCTCGGGAAGTTTTCCAGAGCTGCCAGAGGGTGGTGAGTAACTCAGTGAGGAGGGTTTGTACGACAGCAGCTGCTCCAACTGCAGCAATAAACTGTAATATTGGGGCTCTTGCAGTAAAAATCCTGCCTGAGTCAGACTTTACAAATGCTTTACAAGTTGCAATCCATCTCGTCTCTGCTTGGACTACCTACAGTCCATTTAATGCAAATTATCTCTTCTTGTCCATCTCTGCCCCAGGTTTCATTTTCCACAGCTACTCCCTGGAAAAGTTCTGCGGTGCCTCTGATGGAATTGCTGCTTGTAGGGAAGAGGATTTGGGTGGTTTTCTTCTCTGGGCCACCAGCTCCTGCACAGAAAGGTGGTGGAACATGGACTTAACTTGGAGGATTGATCTTGGTCTTGTTTCCTGGTGTCCCAGCAGGAGCTTTGGGTGAGGGTTCAGCTCTTGGGCAGGTGGGACAGGCAGCCTGTCCCATGGTGGTGACCCAGTTTTGGGAGCCCTCAGAGGCCATGTGGAGACATCAGCATCCTGCAGGCACAAGGTTGGGTCTTGTGCCCTGTCCTGTTCCCTGGATCTCATCCTGGCTGGGCAGAACTGATGGAAACAGGCATTTTGGATTGTTTGTGCTCAGATCACTCTCCTTCAGGGGAATGATGCATTTTTAGTCCTCCTTTATGTGGTCTGGTTATCCCTGCAATAGTGACCATTGGATTTCTTGCTGCTGGGGGCAGTTCTCTCCTTGCAGAGACCACGTGGGTCTCCCACAGCTCCTCTTTGCCATTCCTCAGGCCTGCAGGTGACTGGGATCTGGTGAGCCCCACACTGGTCCTCAGCCCACAGGTCCAGGAGCCTCTGCCCCAACCCCAGGGGGTTGTAGGAGCCCATCCTGTGGGGATCAGCTGGTCCCAAGCCCTGTTAGAGACCATCCCTCAGCCTCAGGCCTTAGATTTATATCCAGACAGATCCCTTGGAGCAGCCAACCTTTCCTTTGGCACCAGCTCCATCTCCTGCTCCACACAGATCCCAGGAAAAAAGCTCCCCTGCTGGGCACAGTGGGAATGGGGAGACCCTGTGCTTCCCCCTGTACCCATTTGTCCTGGTGCATTTCTGATGCCCCCAAGGCCATTCCCTGATCCTCCCTGTGCAGATCCAGCCAGTCCTTGGTGCCTGCAGGACCTTTCTTATTTTTTCCCTGTGAAAGCAGCAGCAGCAAAGGCAGTTGGAGACTTCCCCAGGCAGGAGAGTTTCTCCCCATGCCCACAGAAAGCACTGGGCATCCCAAAATCCAGCTGGGAAAGCCGCTGGCTGCCCTGGCCCCGTCAGTGTGAGGGGCTGCCAGCCCCTCCTGCCTGCCCTGAACAGGAGCCAGGTTCCTGGGGAGAAAACCCTGGGATTCAGGCTTAATTGAGCCTGTGCAATGGCCTTCAGGGCCATAAACCATGTCGCTGTCTGGGCTGTGAATGGAGCTGGGGGGAGGCAGGACAGCTCCCGATTCCCAGACCTGCTCCAAGCTGGCATCCCCCACAGCGAGGAAACCTGTCACTAAAACCCCCTGGCACCTGCAAGGGGCCCTCCCTGGGGGCACAGGGGGTTCCCTGCTGCTGCCCAGGGCCGTGCCCAGGGGAACATCCCTCCTGTGCATCCCTGCTTTTGTGCCTGGCTGTGGCTGTGAACTCCAAGGGGAGATCCAAGATGCCAGAGTGGGGGATGCAGCGGAGGTTTTAACGCCAGCTGGGGACAGGTGGGATGTCAGGGGTGCCATTCCATGCCCTCCAGGCAGAGGGTCATGACTGGAGCTGGTGGTTGCATCCTTACAGCAGCCTATGGAGGCAAATCCCGAGTCCTGGGCAGTGGAGTGAGGTTGTGCAGCAGAGCTGGGATCACTGGCACATTCCTGACTACCCCAGTTCATCCCAGGGTTCTCCCAGAGAATGTGGGAGCCATGAGGCCCATCAGGGGACCCCAGAGTTTCTTCCATCCCCCTGGGCCAAGGGACAAAGGGACCTCCTGTCCCTGTGGCCAGGCAGCCTCTGCCCTCCCAGGCTGGCTCCACACAACCCTGGGAGATGTGGGACAGCGGGGCTGCAGTTCCTGAGGGTGGCCCAGCCCTTCCCCTGCCCTGTCCCGGACACCCAAGTGTCACTGCCAGGGATGATCCCAGGCCTGCTGCAGATCCAGGCCTCGCTGGGGCTGGGAAGCCACTGGGAGCAGCTGGAGGAGGTTTGAGCTCTCCGAGGAGAGGGGTGCAGGCACATCACAGCTTTCCTGGGATGCTGCCAGCCTTGATTCCGGCAGGGGTGGAGCAGGGATGAAATCACAGAGTCACGGAATGGTTTGGGTCGGAAGGGACCTTTGAGGGTCGTCTAATCCACCACCCCCCTGCCACGAGCAGGGACACCTCCAACCAGCCCAGAATTCATCCCTGTTTGGCTGCAAACAGCACCTGGGAGCATCCCCACGTGTCCCTGGGAGCATCCCCACGTGTCCCTAGGAGCATCCCCACATATCTCTGGGAGCCTCCCTGGCTGCCTGGGGCAGGGGATGGATGTAGGAGGGAAGAATCCCACCTTGCTATTTGTGGAAGGGACTGAAACGTTCCCGGCTGGCTTGGATCCCTCTGGCTTGACTGGGCCTTGTCTGGGGGGAGAGGGGACATTCCCCTGGTGCTGAAGACCACCAAGGCCCTGCTTTGTCCCAGGGGCCTGAGCCTGGCCCTGCTCCTCCATGCTGACCCTCAAACACTGACACAACACATAATTTGTCCTTACTAGGGCATGGACAAGGCGACACACGACAGGGCCGGGCTTGTCCCTCATGTTGTGCCTTTCCCTGTCTTCCCGTGCTCCAGAAATACATTGGTTAAGCCCCTCCTGGGTAAACTCAGCCTAAAAAAGAAAAAGACATGATGCTGTTTGCTCTGAAAGTGGTGTAGTCCCCACCTGGAGAGCAGCAGAGTGGGGTTTGTGCACGTTGGGAGGGCCTTTCCTTGGAAATTGTTTGAGAGCCCGGTTAATAGGATCTTGTGCTCAAATCCCTGCACGGAGACATCCCCAGCTGCTGGACATTTTTCCCAAATCTGTTGTTCTGGTGTTCCCCTGGGGTGAGGAGTCAGATGTCCCCTCAACGTGGCACAGTGCTGGGACAGTGGGATCCTCAAGTGTCACCCCGAACCTGGACACCTTTGTGGGCTTTTGAGTGTGATGTTCCCGCCTGGCCCCATCCCCTTTCCCTGCCACAGTTTGCTGCCCTCTCCTTGGTGCTCACAGGCCGGAGCAGGAAAACGAGCAGGGCTTTAAATAACCCCCTCCAAAATATGTCTGTGTTTGTGTTGGATCCTTTCTGGGAGCTGGTTGACAGCCGGGCTCCAGAAACAGCAGGATGGGCCAGAGAGGGGGGGGAGGAAGGGGCAGGGGTGAGGGTGGAGAGAGGGAAGCTCCTCTAAGCCTCTTTGCTGCCAGGGAAAATAGGATAGTGCAGCATGCTGGAAGGGGGAAAAGGAAAGCTGTCCTCAGATTTCTCCTGCTCATCTTGGGAATGTGCTGGGAAAAGGCCACATGTGCACTCACACACTGTGTCCAGTGGAGAAATGTTGTTTGTTGGTGCTCTGCTCCATCCCTAGGGAATTAGGGATGGTTGAGGGACATTTCTGGCCCGTTGGCTTTAGGATCTTCCCATAAGCCCTTTTCCTGCTGTAAATCCCGGGCATCTGCAGCTCTGCCACAGCTCCTGCAGCCCAACAGCCCTTCCAGAGGGTGAAGCTCCGTGTGTCCCTCTGAGGGGTCGGATCTGGGAGCAGGGAGGGGACAGAGATCAGGGTGTCACACCCAGGCCAATCTGTGGCAGACACGGGCCTGGATCAAGTGTTGATGGTGGTTCCTACAGCACTAGGAAGGGACCAGCTCCTCCTCTGCCACCGGGACACGAGCTGGCTTTGTGTCACTGTGTCCAGGGGGGCAGGTGGAGGAGAGTTCCAGGAGCTCATGGAATGCCCAGGCTGAGTCCTGGGCCATCACTGCCCCTCAAATCCACCCATGGTCCACCTGGCTCCAGCTTGGCCACAGCCTTAGTCCCTGAAGGCTGGGAAGAGGTGGATGGAGCTGTAGTTCCTAATTTTGGCCAAGAGGAAGTGTCTGTTGAGACATGGACTCCATGGATAGTGCCTTGGGGAGCAGGGAGATGGAAGGAGGGTGTCAGTGTGTTCTGGCAGCCCAGGAGAGAGGGAAGAGAGTGGGAGCAGAGGACAGCAGCTGGAGCAGGGACGAGGGATGGGGGTCCTGTGGTGTCCCTTCTCCCTGGAGAGGGTGGGAGAGGTTCTGTGTGGGACAGCCATGCTTGGACAGGACAGGGAGAGCAGAGGGAGCTGGTTGAGGGACGGGCAGGATGTTTGGACACACTGGAAGTGAGAGGAAGGTGTTTGGTGAGGGGACACAGGTCCCCCCGTCTTTGCAAAGTGGGCCGTGGGCTGCTCTGCCATCCCTGAAATCCTGGACAAATGAATCCCTGGGGAGGAGGGAGGAGAGAGAGAGAGAGAGAGAGAGAGGAGAAACACGAAGCTTTTCCCGCTCTGGAAGCCGTCTCCACTGACATCTAGTGGCAAACCAAGCTTTTCCCTGGAAAAGAGAAGAGCAGGATCCTCTGGCTGATGCCCCCGCTGCTCCCCACGGGCCGTGCTGGGGGTGGTGTTGTTGTACTGGTCATACTGGTCATACTGGTATTCCCTGCGTGGTTATAGCCCCCAGCTGTGCCAGGGGAGGCTCAGGTTGGACACGAGGAGGAATTTCTTCATGGAAAGTGTTGCTAAACACTGGAAGGGGCTGCCCAGGGAGGTGGTGGAGTCCCCAGGGAAGGTCTGGCCGTGGCACTCAGTGCCCTGGGCTGGGGGACAAGGTGGGCATTGGGCACAGGGGGGATCCATGGGCTGGGAGGGCTTTTCCAGCCTCAGTGATTCTGGGATTCTGTTTGCCTGGGTACACATCTTTCCAAGATGAGCCTTCCAGAAAGCCAAGCAGCTCGTTTCAACATATTTTGGCCCTTATTCCCTGGCTTATCCCCTAATATTTCTGGCTCCCTCCTGGGAGCTTTGCAAGGGCAGGGCTTCCTTTGCTGCCTCTTCCCAAACACATTTACCCACTGGCGTTGTGGGCATTTTCATGGAATCATTCATGTTGGAAAAGACTGTTAAGATCAAGTCCAACTGTGAACTGTAACATCCGTGATAAAATGCAGTTTAAATCCCTACTTCCTACCATGTATCAACTCCAATCATTATTATTACTTATGTAAATCCCCCAAACCCTCTAAACCAATAAAAAAAAATCTGTTGGGACAGGACAAGGGGGAATGGCTTTAAACTAAAAGAAGATGGGTTTAGATGGGATATTGGGTAGAAATTATTGGCTGTATGGGCGGGGAGGCCCTGACACGGGTTGCCCAGAGAAACTGTGGCTGCCCCTGGATCCCTGGAAGTGTCCAAGGCCAGGTTGGAGCAACCTGGGGTAGTGGAAGGTGTCCCTGCCCATGGCAGAGAGTGGGACTGGATGATTTTAAGGTCCCTCCCAACCCAAAGCATCCTGTGATTCGTGGGTAACAGCACAGCATCCTCTGAACAGCAACGATCGGGCAGAGTGGGTGTAAACCCGGGATGATAATACATGATGTTATGTGATATGTGATGTTATATCATATTTATTATATTCATTGCTGACTCTCGTGTCCGTTTACACCGGGTTTAGACCCCCGTTTAACCCCGGTTTAGCGCGCCCAGCCGAACCTGGCAGGGCGGGCGCACCTCCCCAACATGGCGGCGCGGCAAAGACTACAGTTCCCATCGCCCCCCGCTCCTCCCCACGTGACCGCGGCCGGCCAATGGTGTGCGGCGGAGGGCGGATATAGCCCGGGGGGCGGGACCGGTCCCCCCTTTCGGCCGGGCCCGGCTCAAGATGGCGGTGCAGATCTCCAAGAAGCGCAAGGTGAGCGCGGCCGCCGCGCCCGCCCCGACCCTCCGCGGGCGCTGCCGCAGCGCCGGGGGAGGTCCGCGGGGCCGGCGGGGCGGGGGCACGGCGGCGGGTTCGGCAGGATGGCGGCGGATGCGCGGGGATGGCGGCGGATGCGCCGCGGCGGCCCCGGCGGGAACATGGCGGCGGGGTGTGAGGGGGCGCTTCCACACGGCCCGGGATGGGGCCGGGACACCACGGACCTGCTCGTTTTCCCCTTTTCAGTGGGGAGAGTTTGGGGTTGGTGGTTCTGTGGGCCGGGAGGGCCTGTCCTGGGGAGGGAGGGAGCGAGCTTTGGGCTGTCAGGAGTGTCCCTGTGGGGCTGGGGAAGGGATGTGGCCCCTCTAATTCCTTAATTTATGGACGAATTAAAGCACTGACACGGGGCAGCAGCGAGCTGCGGTCCCAGGTGGAGGGTGGCTGTGGAGGGGGTTGGTGCTCCCGCCCTGCCAGGCTCCAGTGGGTGCTGAGCCAGGGCTAAATGGGCTCTAAACCTGGTGTAAACGGCCACGGTGTAAATCAGCAGCGAATGGAATATAACAGACCATTGATAGTTCACCCCGGGGTTATACCCACCCTGCCAGTCAGAGGATCCTGTGCTGTTCTCCAGGAATCCCAGGATGGTTTGGTTTGGGAGGGACCTTAAAGATCATCTCATTCCACCTATACCAGCCACCTACTAGGAGTGCATTATCCCTGGGAACTTCAGGAAGAAGTTCTCTCCGTGGGGGGAGAGACTGCCAGGCAGCAGGATGGTCCTGGGGGTGCAAAGAGCTTCACTTTGTCCGTTTGTGTGTCTCAGTTTGTCGCTGACGGGATCTTCAAAGCCGAGCTCAACGAGTTCCTGACGCGGGAACTGGCTGAGGATGGATACTCCGGCGTGGAAGTCCGGGTCACTCCCACCAGGACTGAGATTATCATCCTTGCCACCAGGTAACTGAGCTGCTGCTACTGCCTCACAGGGGCTGAAACTTGAAGTAGGAAATGTTGCTGCAGGAAAAAGATCCCAAAGTGATGTTTATTGACCCAGCAGTGTAGATCGCTCACTGAACTGAGACGCTCTGGAATTCTTTGGGGCTGGTTCCAGGCTCACCTGGGGACACTTCTCTCAGTTGTGCCGTTGTTTTTTCCCAGGACTCAGAACGTCCTGGGGGAGAAGGGGCGCCGGATCCGGGAGCTGACGGCGGTGGTGCAGAAGAGGTTTGGATTCCCCGAGGGAAGCGTTGAGGTAAAACTGTCTGGGTTGGAGCAGCAGGAAGGGGGTGCTGCAGTTGGATTTATTTAACTGCAGTTGGATGGTGTTTAACTCAGAAAACTGTGTGTGGTACCTGGCCCCACAAAACACTCCATCACTGAAGTACAAAATGCTTTTTTGCTCCTTGTGGTGTTTTTAATGCTGTCCCTTCAACTCCTTTTCTCTGCTTTCCCAACAAGGAGGATGCAGATAAAACTTTGTAAATGCACCTGTAAATATTTTGTAGAGAGCGTTGTCCCAGTATTGAGGTGAGAAGGCTAAATCCGCAGTGTATTTCTTTATTGCTGTTACCCTTATCAAATTATAATGCTTCTGTCCTTACAAAGAAACAGTGCAGAAGGATCTTTGAAAAGTAGAAGGTAATTTCTCTTAATGTTTGAGATGATTCCCTGCTATTTTTAGAGGGGTTGGACTAGTCCTTTAAAGGTCCTATGCAACCCAAACTGTGCTGTGATTTCATTCCATAAAATCTGCTGCTCTAAAACAAATTAGGGAGGGAGGGAGGGGGAATGTGTGTTCTGGGGTGGTGCTCACACGTATTCCTGCTTGGCCAGTGTTGCTGGATCACATTATACAGGGGAGGTTGCTGATTGTCTCCAATTTGTTATTCCCCACACATCACATTGGGAATAACGAGTTGGAATGTCCGCTGCTTCTGGACTGTCAGACCTCATTCTCTTTGAGATCTCGGATTTGATACATCTCTCTCTCCCAGCTTTCCAGAATCAAAGGGGTTTGGTTTTAATCCTTAAGCAGACTTCCCTGGGTGATGTGTTAAACAGAGGAAACCCAGTGATCCCTTCTGTTCTGGGGCTGTTTGGAGCAGCAGCTCTTTAACACTGCACCATGGATGTTGGAATGGCTTCCCATGGAGTGTCTCAGCCCTGCCAGGATAAGAGACAGACAGCCAGGGATTCTGGGAGTGGAGTGTCCCAGGGTGAAACCTGTGCCTGGAAATGTGGCAGGACTGACTGCCCTGGGGTGGAGGATGGGGCAGGGAGCAGAATGTAACTCCTGTGTTAATGTAGAAGTGTCCCAGGCCAGGCTGGACGGGGCTTGGAGCGACCTGGGCTAGTGGAAGGTGTCTCTGCCCGTGGCAGGGGGTGGAGTGAAAGAGTCTTTAAGCTGCCAAGCCATGGTGTGGTTGTGTGATGTGGTGCCTCCAAGGCAGCCTGCCCTGAGCTCTGTGTCCCCACAGCTCTATGCAGAGAAGGTGGCCACCAGAGGCCTGTGTGCCATCGCCCAGGCCGAGTCCCTGCGCTACAAGCTCCTGGGAGGTCTGGCCGTGCGACGGTGAGTGCAGCAGCTTACACGCTTACTTCTAGCAATTACCTCTTTCTGGCATAAAAGTTGCAGGCTTGGGAGTAGGTGAGATTGCAGGTTGTCTGCCTGCCTTAAAGCTTGCATTTATCCCTTTGTGGAGGAGCGAGGCGGGGGTTCAGGTGACAGTGGCCCTGCTCTCAGCTCCCTTCGGTGATGAGCCGATGACGAGTCAGATGCAGGTGGCTCTGCCTGAGGTACCTCTGTGGGGTCACGTTCTGTGATGCTGCATGAGGCCCTTCAAGCAGGAGCCTCCTGTCACCAGTGGATGATCTGGAGGCATTTGTCTGAGAAGGGACAGGGTGGATTGTCCACCCTCAGCTATGGAGCCGTTTCTGTGTCACTGTCCCCGCAGCCTTACAAGTCACAACAGTTTACTTAAGCTGGGCTTCACAGTACTAAAACGGTGTGGAGATTTTTGCTGCTTTGCCCAGCACTTGACAGAGCTTTGGCTGCAGAGCTGTGCCTTCAGAAGGCTTTTTGCAAGCTGAAGTTGAAGCGGGATGGGCAGTGCTTGGAATTGTGGTCCCAGATCCCTGTGGATGTGGGCAGTGGGCTCACGGGGGGTGGCTGTTCCCTGTCCCTGCAGAGCCTGCTACGGAGTCCTGCGCTTCATCATGGAGAGCGGGGCCAAGGGCTGTGAGGTGGTGGTGTCTGGGAAGCTCCGAGGGCAGAGGGCCAAGTCCATGAAGTTTGTGGATGGCCTGATGATCCACAGTGGAGACCCCGTGAACTACTACGTGGACACGGCCGTGCGTCACGTCCTCCTGCGGCAGGGTGAGTGCCACTGCCAGCTTCACTGGCTTCCTTCCCAAACTGCTTTTGGGAATGGGCAGTGGAGGGGCCTTCAGCAGCCAGTGGAATTTCGGGTGGTCATCCCAGAGCATCCACTTCTCTGGTGGTGGGGTTTGAATGTTTCCAGCTGAGAACGAGGCTGTAGATTTTCCAGGTACTCTCGCTTGAGCCCTGGGGCCTCTGAGGTAGGTAAGAAATCAACTTATAAATGAAACACCTATAAGACTTATAGAAACTATAAATGAGACACCTATAAGGGATTAAGATCTGTTGGCAGTTTGCATCCTGGCTTTCCTGGCTCCTTGGGATGGGCAGAGAAAAAGTGGATGCAACAAAAAGGGCAAATGCCAGCCAGTTTTCCCCCACAGCTGTGCCCTGGCAAGTCTTCCCAGCTAAACCTGCCTCCTCTTGCTCTTCCCCCTGGTAAAACACAAATGACTTGTGCATCTTAACTGGCTCTGGGGTATTTAATTGCAGAATTCCTGGCATGGGGATAGAGCTCAGCCAGGGCTGTTCCCCACCCTCCCTTCGGTGATGATCCGATGACGAGTCAGAAGGGATGACCCTGTGTCACTGCAGCCCTGTCAGTGCCACGTTCTGTGGGGCTGTGCTGAGGCTGCCTTGGCCAGGGTGTCCTGCTCATTGGATGATTCAGAGGCATTTGTCTGAGAAGGGATGGAAAAAACTCAGTGGAATTGCCTGGGAAAACGAGCTGAGTTTAGAACCAGGGTGAGGATGAGCTGGGGGTACAGCTACAGTTCCAAGCCGAAAGGAAACTTTGGATCTTGCCTGTGTTTAAATTCCTCATAGGTACTCCTGATGTAAATTCCCAATAATAAGATTTTTAAGCTATAGCATGTTTGTGTTACAGTGTTGGCAGGAGATACTTTGTGACCTTGGTGCTCCTCCGTGTCAATGTGTTGTCCTGTCCCTCTCTGCAGGAGTACTGGGAATCAAAGTAAAGATTATGTTGCCTTGGGACCCAAGTGGAAAGATTGGCCCCAAAAAGCCTCTGCCAGACCACGTCAGCATCGTGGAACCCAAAGAGGAGATCCTGCCCACCACCCCCATCTCAGAGCAGAAAGGGGGCAAACCAGAGCAGCCAGCCATGCCTCAGCCTGTGCCCACTGCCTGAGGGTAAGTGCCTGCAGGCTGGGGGAGGGAGAATCCAGGTGGGAAAGGTGCCCTGCCACCTGTCAGGCAGCTGGGATTCTGGGAAGACAGGCTGGGTTGGGTTTGAGCAGTGCCCTGGATGAAGGGGATGTGGTTTAAGGCATGTGGCAGAGCAGCTTCAGGGGAGAGGAGATGATGAATCTGAAAGGGAATATCCCTGTCCAAGTGCCCTGTTCCGTGTTGTACAGCATGGATTTGGGAATCTTGGGTCTCAGTTGGAGTGACTTGGGACATACATTTTTGAGAAGGGTTTGGATGTGTTAAAACCCCCAAATAGCCCCCTTTCCCTGGGATCCAGTTTGGGATAGTCTTGGAAACCATCAAGCACAATGTGTAGGCTGGTTCTACATGTAAGGAAATAATCCCAGTTTGAAATCCTGTTTAAGGAATCTGACTGGCAAGATCTGCCTCAGTGGGAAAAGTGGGATCACTGGCCAAAGTGCAGGAAGGGAGAAATTCCATGTAATTTGGAAACTTGGAGCCTGTTTGTTTGTTCCATGTTTGAGGTAGGACAATAGTTATGGAGAAGTTTGGCACCAGCTCACTCTGTTTTGTTCTTTGTTGTAGGGTTTGTCCCATGTGGAACCAGAAGCTTGGCTGTCCTGAAAACATCTCTTAATAAAATCACAAAAGACAGTGTTTGTGAAGGTGCTTTTTCTTTTTGTGCAAGATACACTCCAGGAAAACCTTGCTCCCACTTTTGGTGTGGAAGGAATTCTGTTGCATTTCTTCCAGCTTGTTCCTTATGGGATGAACTTCACCAGCTCCTGATCCAAAGTGGGGATAAAATGCTGATTTTTAGGCAGAGCTGGAGCAGCAATTGGTGTTTAGAGGGTCATGAGTCACAAGCATTCCATGAACTGGAGTACAGACAACTCTTCCCTTCCATTCCAGTGCCTTATCCAAGGTTTCCAGAAGGGGGAGCTTTTTCAGGAATATCCGAGGGAATTACAGTAGTTTGTACCTTTCTGGCTTCAGTTGAACTATTATTATATTCTACAATTAATGCTTTTATCACCTCTGTGTATCCATGGCCCCTGTCACTGAAAAGATGTGACTTCCCCATTATAGGATCTTCTCTATTCCTTACAGGAACAGATGCAGCTCCTTTTAGGGTCAGGTAATTTGGGATGGGAATATCTGGTGGAAGTCTGGGGCAGGAATGGGAAGGGACCCATCACAAGAGGTGATGCATGTGCATGATCAAGGTGCTGTTTAGATTTTGAGGAATTCAGAGCCTGGTTGTTGCATTAACAAAAATTGTACCAGAAACTTTGTTGCTTTCACAGCCAGATTTCCATTTTCAGGAGGTTTCTTTACAGGAAATTAGGAACTGGAATTCTGCTGGTGTCAGGAACTGGGCTGTGTGGCAGAAACAAGATGTGCCTTCTCAGGGTGTGAGTGAGTCTCATCTCAGGTTTTTTTTTGCACACCTCTCAGTGGAAAGCTTGAAATATTTAGTAGTAAGTAATACCAGCATTAATGATTTATTTTCTTAAACTTGAATTTGGAAAAAAATCTGGAAATATTCAAGGTGGCAGATGAGCTTTGTCACTTTGGAGGAGCAGGAAACGTGTGAAAGCTGGGAGAGCTGAAGCAATAAAGAGTGACACAGCTTTGCATGTTGTCTCTAAATTCTTAAACACCCCAATCTGCTGGAAATTATCCCATAATAGTCAAGGTGATGTTTTCCCTAGGGCAGAAACCCCTGAGGATTTAAAGCTGCTTGGAAGGTGAGCTGGGGGGTCAGATGAGCTCAGGGAAGCTTTTAATTTCTTTTCAATATTGCTGTTCCAGGGTGGATGTTGGATCCAAAGATATTGGATACTTTCAGGAGAAAAAAAATTCCCAGTGCAGTGCAAAGCTGACCTGCTAAAAGTGTTCCTTCTTCAGGATTGTCCTGTCATGGGAAGTGTTGCTGTGCACTGAGGGTAATTTTTGTCCAGGTATGGCAAGGAACCTCCCCAAGTTTATTTTAAACTGCCAGAGATTCATTGAAAAAAAGTTTTATTGCAAAATTACACATTTATGTCACTGTGTGGCACAAGACCAGACAATTAAAAGCCCTCACACACCTGCATCCACACGATGCAAATAATTCCCAACATTCCCTGCCTTGCCCACCCCTCTTACCCCCCCTCCCCATCCTCCAGAACCTTCTACAGCATGTGGGGTCAGTGCTGACTCACCGGGAAGTGTCCAGGCTTCCTGGGCATTGGATGCATCCCTGGGATTGCCTCCTGCCTCCCACCACAGTGGGGAAAGCTGGGAATATGCAGTATTGGGCTTCTAAGACAGCAAGGAAATTAGCAGGGAAATAAAAATCCAGCAAAGCCACGTGGTCGCTCCGTGGTGCTCCCAAAGAACTGGCACTGCCCTTGGGATGCACAGAGTTCCCTCCTTCCAATAATCTTATTTGCCACGTGAGGTGTGTGAGGTCATGGCAAGGCTTACCTGGAATGCCGGTGGGATATTACAATATCCCTTAAAAAGAAGTCAGGAATAGCCTCCAAGTCTAGGCTGGCTCAGGCTGTGACACTTCAGGCTAATTATCAGCCATAAATATAATATAAATACGTTTGGGTTTGAGCCTGCCCTCACCCAGGCCAGCAAACAGGGAGCTAAAACACCACGGAGCTGCAGCAGAGGAGCCTTGGGAAGTCAGGCAAGGGCAGCTCCCAAGCTTTGGGTTCAAACAAGGAAAAGCCAGCCAGGAGAGCCTTGGCTCAGCCCTGATCCGAACTGGGATCACCCTCACAGTGGGAACTCCTTCCCAGCCCTACCTGCTGATGCAGGAGCACCAAGAGAGGTGGAGTTCTGGGCCTGCTACAGGGTGTTCAATCCCAGGGGTGATCCCTGGAGAGGTGGAGTGTTGAAGGGACCTCAGGTTTATTTTCTAGGAGTCCAACCTGCCCTTGGGCCTCTCCAGGAAGCGTTGATCCCAGCTGGCTTTGGTGTCCTACCTAAGGCTGACCTGCTGTGGGTGCAGCATCCAGCACTCCCCCAGCCTGGGTTAGGCAGGACAGAAGGGCACAACTCCATAAAACCTCCCTTCTCCAGCTGGCCCAGCCCTGCTCTGCTCCCAGGGCCCTGGAGGGGCTGGACTGCACAACTGGCCCTCAGTGCTCTGCTGCAAAGCACTAAGGAGAGAGGAGAGAAGCAAGAAACAACAGCAAAGCCTCCAGAGCAGTGCCATGGGGCATCCAAGCAGGAGAAAAGCGAGTGGCAGGGACACAGAAGCATTTGGGAGGGGAGGTGGTTGCAGCAGGAGGCATAACTAGTGCAGGGAGGAGCTGGGCTTCAACCTGGACATCTCCCTGAGGATGCCAGTGCCCTTCCACTGCCGGTGACCCTCTTGTGCCAGGCTCCCCTGATCCTCTCCGGAGGTGGGTTTGTGCAGCAAGGATTTGGGGGGGGGGTGAGGTAAAGTGTCTGCTGGTTCCTCGTCACAACGCACCCTGGTCTGAATAGCACCCATGGTTCGAGAAGGATACAAAAGAGTGTTGCCCCTTGTTCGAAATCGCCCGCTAAAAACACACACAAACCAAAGCTCTGGGAGAAAACAAAAAAACCCACCAAAAAAACCGCCGACCCGCTACAACTCATCCCGCATCTTGTCACCCTTGGGCCTCACGAGCCGGCCGATGAAGAGGATGGAGTTGGTTTTAGTGTCCCTGATCATGAAGATGAAGGGGTGGTCGGCGTAGAACAGCTTGGGGTTCCTCATCTCCTCGCGCCCGTAGATGTCGGCGTCGTAGGGGTTCCCGTCCGTGTCCCACTCCAGGGCGGCCGCGTGGAACACATTGGACAGGTAAAGGTCCTTCTTGCCGGAGATCTTGGACAGGTCAGCCTTGGTTTTGTCAATGGCTTCTGTCAGGCCCAGGCCACCCAAGTGTTTCTAGGAGGAGAAGAGGGCTGAGCCACCCTCCCGGAGGTGACACAGCACAACCCTTCCCAGCCACGACTGCTGGGAGGGGGATCAGGCACGGACAACCCATCCCGCTGTCTTCTCCCCATCCCAAAGAACTGCTCTCCTTAAGGATCCCCCCTTACCTGAAGGTCATGGCTGACTTCCAGGACAACTTTTGGCAGCGAGATGGCCACTGATCTCTTCTTCATCTTGCCAGCCCAGGTCTTCAGCTGCTCCTTGTTCAGCAGTTTCTCAACCCTCTCCAGAGGCTCCACGTGGTTTGGCATGATGAAGATCATGCTGGAGAGCTTGTGAGCAAGGGGCATCTCCACCACCTGGAGCTTCTCTGTCTCATCATCATAGTAATTGTAGAGACCTGGAAACCAGGAGGAGGAAATGGTGAGATGTGGAGCAGAGGTGAAGCTACACAAACCTTGTGAGTTCACCCTGGACTTTCCCTGACCAGCAAGGGAAGTGAGTCTGGACCATTTTGGGAACTGGCCCAGCATTATTAGAGTTGGCTGTGACTCTCACTGGCGTGATGAGCCAGGATTTGTTCCCCACAGCCAATAGTAAACATGGATTCTCTGCTCACAGGAAGATGGAATCTGCAGAACAAACACATCCTGCTTTGTTCTGACTTATTCCCATGGGGCCAGAAAATCTTGGAAGCAGTTGGAGAACTGGGCAACGGAGCAGCAACGAGTGTAACTCTGGTGGGTTTTGGCGTGGGGCAGGTTTGCACTCACCTGTGCGGTGCATCATGGGCACTCCCACGGTGTAGGAACGGGTCACCATGAACCCACGGTTGTCCACCATCTTATGATGGAACTTCTCATCCCAGTGAGCTGCAGGAGAGAGAGAAATCCAGTAAGAAAAGGGAATGGGGGGTAATTTCACGCTCTGACAAAGAGCCTCCGGTGCACCCAGGATTTGCCCACCTTCCCTTTGGGCTGCTGGGTGATCTTTAGGGCCCCTTCCAACCCAAACCCTTCTTCTGTGGTTCTTTGTTGGCTCGGGGTCGGGCCCCTCGTGCCAAGACCCGAAGGCAGAACTTACGCTTGAAGAACATGGCGTTGACAATGAGGGCCCCGTCCGTCTTCTCCACGTCCTTGGTGACCTCGGGCAGCTTCCCATCCGTGGTCTGCGCCGCCCACTCGTTGATGGACTTCAGGGCGCTCCTCTTGTCGCGGAAGTTGATCTTGGAGTGCTCGTAGTTGTAGTGCTTCTTGCTGCTCTTCACGAAGTCGTCGGCGAAGTTGATGGAGGCGGGGCCGTAGAGGCGGCTCCCGATCTTCCAGGTGACGTTGCGGGCGGTGCTGTTGCTGACCTCGTTGAGGAGCTCGGAGAGCCCGCTGTGCACGTACTCGTCGTTCAGCTTGTCGGCGCTCAGCACCGCCTTGGCCTGCGACGCCGTGCCCGCCTTGCCCCCGAGGGACACGAGGCCCAGGGAGGAGGCCACGACCACGGGGGACAGCAGGATGTTCTCCATGTCCTTGTCCTTGGCCATGGCGTGGTAGAGGTTGAAGGCCAGCGTGGTGCTGCGCTCGGCCAGCGTGGTGGCCTTGTCGCTCAGCTTCCTGTCCTCCGAGGGCACGGCCGCGGCCAGGCCGCACAGCGCCAGCCCCAGCACCATCCACATGGCTCCGGCTGCTCCCAGCGCCTGCCTGGCAAGAACAACTCACCATCAGCACCATCCCAACCCTGCCTGGAGCACTCAGAGATCCCAGAGGAAAACCCGCTCCCTGGGTCCAGCGACGGGCACGGCACCAAGGCTCCCCCTGGGCCGCAGCAATCCCAAGTCCACAGCGGGATTTCCTCTGTGCAACAACGAATCCTCGGGAGTCCTGCTATTCCCAGCCTGTGCATTTGGAATGGGAGCTTCCTTACCAAGGAATTTGACTGCATTACTATTCATGGACTGAAAGAGGGGCCGGGGAATGGAAGCAACAGGTATTTCTGAGGTGATTCCAACAGGACAAGGGGGAATGGCTTTAAACTGGAAGAAGGCAGGTTTAGATGGGATGTTGGGAAGGAATTCCCGGCTGTGAGGGTGGGGAGGCCCTGGCACAGGTTGCCCAGAGAAGCTGTGGCTGCCCCATCCCTGGAAGTGTCCAAGGCCAGGCTGGAGCAACCTGGGATAGTGGAAGGTGTCCCAGCCCATGGAAACCTCTGCCCTGGTCAGGGAAAGCTGGAAGCAGGATGTTTCTGCTGCTCAGGGGCCACACAGCAGAGCTGCCCCTTGATCCAGGGGTATTGCAACCAGCCACAGGGACTGTCCCCTCTTGGACCAGCTGGTCCCCAAGTCCTCAGCCTCCTTGGCACTAGATGGAGCACATGAGCTTCCACCAGGCCAAGTCAGAGGAGTTCCTCAGAGAAGATCCAACACTGCCTGCTCAGCTCTGGTGGATTTAGTTTTGCCTGTACAGCCCTGCCAGGGAGGTCCCGGGGCAGAGGGAGGTGGTGGACCCTCATTTTCCACACCAGAGCTCCCGCCTTGGGTAGAGGCATCTCATCCCAATGTAGGGGATGAGCAAGGGCTCCGAGCCACCAGCTTTGCTAAATCTGCAGCCTGCCCAGCCCTAAATGCCTGAAAGCTCTTTGGAGCTCATCCCACCTGCCTGCAGGGCTATAATGTGTCCTCAATACCTCCCCTCCCTCCTGCCGCTCCAGCAAACCTTCCTGATGGCAGCTCCTCGGGGCTTAAATTCCACCACCTTCAGCTTTTGGGCGAGGACAGACAGGCTGTGCCCTGCCCAAGGTTACAGTGAAGTTTCTTTTCTCGGTGCTCCTCTCCTCCCACCCTGCTCCCGGCCAGCTCCTGGTGCGGGGACACAGGGAAGGGCTGCAGAGGGGCAGCTCCAGGGTTAAAGGCTCCAGGGCAGGAAGCGAAGGGCCCGCTGGGATTCCAGATGGAAGGAAACACGCAGCACAGCCCCGGGCACAGAGTGCGCAGCTGCACCGGGGAGCCTCTGCCAGAGTGGGAATTACGTGGCCTCGGAGAGGGAGGCGGTTCCAAGCCTAAAATCCCCTTGGGAGCAAGCCCTCCCTTGCAGGGAACAGCCATCCCGGCCACCTACAGAGCAAAGAGTCTGTGCAACAGGCTCCAAGCTGCCCCTGACACGCTTTGAAAGCGCAAACACGCCTAAAACCTTCGGCTTTTTATTTCCCTTTGATTTCTAAAGATACCTTGAAACTCTTTCATAGTGAGGTCAACGTTTGCCTTTTTCATTCTGAAAGAAAACAGATACATGGAGTAGTTCTCTTGCGAGCAAAGGGCGGCCCATCCTCAGCTTAAAAAAAAGCCTCGTTACTTCAGAGACGGGCGACAAATTTGGCCCCGAGCTCTGGGCTGTGCCCGGTGACGCGGCCCCGCGGTGCCAAGGCGAGAGAAACTCTGCCCATTCTTGGAGATTATTGGGGGATTCACAACCCAGGGTGAAAACCGAGGGAATCCGGGGAATGCACGCGGCCAGCGACATCCTCTCTCCCGCTCGCACAGCCCAGCCCCGGGGGGACGCCCAGTGCCAGCGTGGCACTGCAGAGACCTCCCGTGGCATTCCAGGGACCTCCCGTGGCATTCCAGGGACCCGCTGTCCCGCAGGACCGGGAGGTGCCATCGCCCGGGAGAACGGCCAGAGGCACCCGCCCCGTTTGCCCGTTTGGCGAGCAGGACAAAGGCACACAAAGAAAGGCCGTCCCCGTGTCACCGCAGGGATGTGACACTTCCCCAAGGCCAGGCTCGGTCCGTCCCGGGCAGAGGCTGCGGGCAGAGCGCTCCTTCCCAGGCTGGGCCGGTGCCCAGGGTCCCGCAGGCTCCCAGGCTGAGCAGGAGCAGGGGCTGGACGCTCCTCCAGCACCATCGCGCCGAACCAAAGCTTCCCTTTATCTCCCCTCTCTTCCCTTTCGCCACGCCCTGAAAGTTTCTCCCGGCTGCACGAACCAGGGGTGCAGCTCCGCTGGAAGCAAACTGGAGGTGATGGGGGGGGGGGGGGGTTTATAACATATTTTATATTTCTCAAAAAACCCGAGCCAGCTCACGGGGGAGTCTGTACCCTCCCCTATCCCCCCCTTCATCCCAATGCAACTTTTTCCCTCCATGCACCCCGTTCTCCCATTCACTCCCTTTTCCCATGCAATATCCCCCCTCCCCCCGATTTTTTTTTTCCCAATAGGGCCAACCAGGAGGATGCAGGACCCCAAAATCCCCCCCATCCTGCTGCAATCCCCGCCTGCCAGCCCCGGGTCCCCCGGTCCCCCCCACTTACCTTTGGGGTCGGGACGCGGTTCCGCTCGGCTCCCCTGTGCACCTCCCGGGCCGGCGGAGGGGGTTTATAAGGGGCCGGGGAGAAACTTCTGGAAAGTTGGGAAAACCCTCTCAAAAAAAGCTCGGGAGGGAGAGGAAGGGGAGGATCCGTCCCGGCTCTCCCGACCCGCCGCCAATGGCGAGGGAGCGCCGGCCCCGCGGCCGCCGAAGGGGGGTCCGCAGGGATGGGGGGGATGCGCCGGCCCCGCTCTGCCCCTGCCCGTCCCCATCCAGGCCCCGCAGCAGGGATTTGGGAAGCTGTTCCCTGCCAAAACGGTGCTTCTGCGTTTTTACGGGGCTCTGGTCCCTCTTATTTCCCTCCCCGGCATCTCCTGCAGCTGCATCGTTGCTGGCACTGAAGGTGGTGATATATTGAATGTTTTTTTGGGGGTGTCATCACCCACGAAGTCAGGGGTGATGCAAAGGGCTTCAGCCACGAGCAGAGCAGTGACGGGCACTTAATGTTTAACATCTGTCCCTGGCTCAAGCCACATCCTGCCATCTGAAATGTCCCTCTCATTGGTGACACCCAAAAGAGAAGAAGAGGCTCCAGGGAGAGCTGAGAGCCCCTTGCAGGGCCTAAAGGGGCTCCAGGAGAGCTGGAGAGGGACTGGGGACAAGGGATGGAGGGACAGGACACAGGGAATGGCTTCCCACTGCCAGAGGGCAGGGATAGGTGGGATATTGGGAAGGAATTCTTACCTATGAGGATGGTGAAGCCCCGGCACAGGTTGCCCAGAGAAGCTGTGCCTGCCTCATCCCTGGAAGTGTCCAAGGCCAAGCTGGAGCAACCTGAGCTGGTGGAAGGTATCCCTGCCCACAGCAGGGGGTGGAACTGGATAATCTTTAAGGTCCCTCCCAGCCCAAATCATTCTGGGACTCAATTATTCTGTGGAGACAACCTGCATTCACTTCCCAGGGACCTGAGGGCCAAAGCAGAGGCACCTGGAGAGCTCCCTCCTATCCCTGTATCCCTCAGAGGCTGCTTTTCCATCCCTCTCCCCACCTGCACTCACACCCAGCTCTCCTTTTCCCCAGCAGCTGGGCCTGATGGAGCTGGGAACTCCTTACAAATCCCCCCTTCCACATTCCTGAATTTCCCCCGAATTTCCCCCTGCTCTGCTGGGCTCTGCCCTTCACTGTGGTGCAACCCGGTGGCAAAATCCTCACGCCTGGCAAAGTGAATGCAGCTTAGAAAGGCCAACACTGCCAGCCCCAAAGGCCTGTGGAAGGAGTTAAATGCTCCTGCCACCCCGTGCCAGGTGGCTGAGAGTTCTTGCAGCAAAATATGTGCCCTGGAGAGGTTTCTGCGCTGAGTCACAAGAACTAAATACAACTCACATCCAGGTTTTAAACCGGCATGGGATTGTTTTCATGGCAGGCTGGGATACAGGGGTGTTCCAGGTACCCCCCAGTCATTCAGCACCTCATTGATGGTTCCATTACCGTGTTTATGTCTCCCCTTCCTTCTAATCCCCCTCTAATTTCATTTTTGCCCCTGTTTTTGGCCCTGCAAGTTTTTCCTCTTCCCTCTGCAGACAGGCTGTTGCTTTAGTAGAAAAACAGCATCTGATTTTGTCTTCTGGCTTTGAATATTTTTGTTGTTGTCCTGCAAGCCCCTTAGTGTGGAATAATCACCTCATTCCACTCCTCTTCACAGTCCATTGATTCTAGAAGGTGGCATCAAAAAATGACATTTTTCTTCTGTCTGAACCACCCAGGTGATGCCACAGGAATAAACACTCCACACCTCAAACAAAGGGAGATCTTTGAGCCCTCCCTGGACAAAATTCTCCCCCAGACCAGCTCCCCAGACCTCCCAACAGCAAAACAAAACGGGTGTTTCTGGGATGATTTCTCTCCCAGGGTTTGCAGTGAGGCTTTGATCAAGCTGGGGCAGATCTCAGGAGGTTTGTTCTGCTCCCTGGGGTTTTTCCTTCTGGCTGGGAAAAATATTGGCCCATCCACCCATTCCCAGGAGCTGATCCATGAGGTGTCACCTGCACAAAACCTGTTACAGGGGGAAAGTGCCAGAGGGTCTCAGGGGGACATTTTTGGGTGCTGAGCATCATTGCAGATGCCTGAAGGCTCCCAGTTTGGTGGGATTGGTTTAATATTTTTTTTTATCTTTTTTTTAGTGATTTGTGTGTGGGGGGGGGAAAATACCTGAACAGAGCACATTTCCAGCTACATCTTCCCCAGGCATTTTGCATTTAAGCAGGTCTATATTAAACTGCCTTTAATGCCAGTAAGTCCAAAGGGTCCTGCTGTCCTCACATCAATGATGTTCAGAGATCAGCTCCCTTCAGGAAGGGATTCAGTGGCAAAAGGAGCATTGAAATGCCTTAAACAGCACGTTTTTGTTCACTAATGTATATTTGAAATGTTTTGCTTTGCTTTGTGTGTGCATAAATAATCCCAATGGGTTTTAATAGCACAAGTTTGGCTTTATTACCACGTTGCCATAGTAAAAAAAAAAAATAAAATCAATTTGCTGATATCAAACCACCAATCCAGAGGTGAAACATTCCTGGTCTGTACCAGCCAGCTGAGAAATGAGAAAAGCTCCTTTAAACTCCCACTGTCAGCTGGTTTTCTCTGCCAAGCTCTGCATTGCTCCACCTTCAAACCCTTCTGTGTAATTACTTCCCTCTTTTTTTTTTTTTTGCTTCCTAGTGAAATTTAAAATAAACCCCTGAAACTTTTAATCTTCACCTCTTTCAGTGCCTCTCAGTGCCAAACCCCACTGACACTCTGTGCTTCAGGCCTTTGAAACTCAGGCTTTGCCTCAGTCACAGGAATTCGGAGCAGAATTAAAAATCATTCCTTGTGTTTGGGGACTGGCAGAAAGACGTTTCCAATTTTTACCTGGTTTCTAAGAGTGTGTTTCACATTTCTGCCTGATTTTTAAAGCGTGTATTTCGATTTTTTGCCTGATTTTTAAGTGCACGTTTCAACCTGCTGTCTCTGACTGCCCAGACAACACAAAAAAACCCCCAAAAATCTGCTTTAGGATGTGAACGTGCAGAAAACGAGCCAATTCTACCAAAATATCAGCAAAGAGCTTCGTCTTGGCAGCGAGCTTTTTTTTCCCCGAGGCAAAATCTCTGGGAATCGGGCGGATCCGGGGGAGATTTCTGCCGCTATCCAAGGATTTCCAAGCGGGATCGGGCTGTGCAGGCGCTCCCAGCCCCCACAGTGCCACGTAGGAGCCGGGGTGGGATGGGGAGAGGGCCGGGAAGGGGGAGCCGAGCTGGGAGGTGCCTTTTTCCGTCTTCGCTGCTCCTCTAAGGAGCGGCCCCGGCTGCCAAGACACAAATCCAGCTGCAACCCAACTCCTCCCTTTCGAGTTCCGCGCAGGGCAAGACTCGGATTCCTTTTGTCCGGAGTTATTTCGAGCGTGGTTTTGCTCCCCGGGGAGCCTCGGGCTTTAGGGCAGCGTGGATCTACTCATTTTAAATAACTTTTACTGCTCTCTTAGATGAAGCACCCAAAGGTTTTGCGACAGGGGTCTGATCCTACGCTCCCCACAAAAAAAACAGAGGGATATTTACACATCCCGTTGTTGCAGCACCTGGGACGGGGGTGAGGTGAAATCCAGCCCATCCTGGGAGTCTCACACCCAGCTCTGGGATAAACGACCCACCCGGATTGGTGCTGCCCTGGCTGCTTGGCTTGTCTTAGTTAAAGCAGTGTTGCTAATTCACTCGATTATTTATTAAAAGAGCGTTTCATTTCTTTTTTTTTTCCCCCTGAGTGTTCTTTGGACAGGACTTTTCAAATATAAACTCCAGCAGCTTTGCCTTTTCACCCTTCAAATGCCCCAGAGGCCGACCCCGTTTTCCTGGATGAGAAAGTCTGATTTTTCTAAGCTGCTTTGAGCTGGCGCAGGATTTCTGCTTTCCAGGATCATCCACGGCTGAGGGAAGGCAGGGATGCCCAGAGCCAGCACAGAGGAGCAGCTGAGGAGCCATCCTGGTGTGGAACATCTCCTGGAGCACGTGGCAGGATTAGGTCCTGGAGTATGGGAACCCCCGGGAGCTGCACAGATCATGGTGGGCACAAAGGTGATGCTGCTCCTCCTTGCAGCCTCCCCCAGGATCCTCTTCTCCTGAAGAGGGTTCCCCAGGCTGCCCAAATCCCAACTGCCACGGGGACTGTCTGAACCTGTTGCCTCTTTCCCATGCAGGGAATGGATCCATGGGACAATCCTGGCAGAAGGACTGTAGGGACAGGAGGGAGTGAGAGCAGCTCTGTCACAGGAAATCATGGAACCATAAAGTCACAGGCTGGTTTGGGTGGGAAGGGACCTTAAATCCCATCTGGTGCCACCCCCTGCCACGGGCAGGGACACCTTTCACCAGCCCAGGTTGCTCCAACCTGGCCTTGGACACTTCCAGGGATGGGGCAGCCGCAGCTTCTCTGGGCACCCTGTGCCAGGGCCTCCCCACCCTCCCAGGGAGGAATTTCATCCCAATATCCCATCTCCGTGGCCTCCTCTGGACTCACTCCAACAGCTCCACATCTTTCCTGTGCTGACGACCCCAGAGCTGGATGCAGTCAAGGTGGGGTCTCGGGAGGGCAGAGCAGAGGGGCAGAATCCCCTCCCTTGCCCTCTCCCCATCCCAGATCCATGTGAGGAGCCCTGGAAGCAGCAGGAGGCTGATTCCAGCCTCAGGGGGGTTCCCAGCAGCATTCCAACACTGTGTCCTCCCCTCCAGGCAAACCAAGCCCGTGCTGGGTGAGGGGTTCCCCATCCAGACCTGCTTCTCCAGGGGATTTGGGGGGATTCTGCTTCTTGGCTCAGCTCAGGCACAAACCCGGGACTGGCACTTTAATTTCCCCCCTGCCCCATCCTGCTGTGGCCCTCAGGTCTGGAGGAATCCCAGAGAAATCACGGAGCAGTGGCTTTGCTGGCAGGGCTGCAATCCCAGCCCTTTCCCCTCTCCCTGGTTTGCAGCCCAGGCCCAGCTTTGTCTGAGCACACAAAGGGTGGCAGTGGAGCTGAAAGCCTGTGTCCCCTGGATCTGTCTGCTCTGCAGCAGTGCTGAGCCAAGCTCCTGTGTGCCAGCCTGGTATGCCAGCCCCTGGGGATACCAGCCCCTGGGAATGCCAGCCCCTGGGAATGCCAGCCCCTGGGGAATTCCAGCCCCTGGCTTTCTGGGAGGTCGCAGCCCGGGTTTATCCATCCTCAAGGTGCAAATTCAGCCTGTGGATCCTCTGAAAAGCACTGAGCAGCTTCCAGCAGTGGTAGAGGAGAAAAAGGAAGAGCAAAAAAGGTCTGATTTCCAGGGAAGGGGGCAAAGTGCCCATCCCTGGCATCACTCAGGTGTGCCATGATGCGCCAAGGAAGGACAGCCTGGAGGGGCCACAGCTGCAGCTTTCCCACAGGGAACAGAGGAGAGAGACTCCCTTGATCCCAGGTTGTAATCCCTGTTTAATACTCCCAGAGAAAAGTTCAAAATCCACAGGGTTTCCAGCCAACATATCGAGGCAAGGGGAGGGGAGGGGGAGAATTCCTCTGGTGCTTTAGGATGGAAAAAATGGCATCTGTGCAGCCTCAGGTCCAGCAGGGTGAGAGCAGGTCAGATTGCAAGCCCCTGTATCCCAGACTTTCCTGGGAGCCAGGATATGGGGAGAGGAGATGGAGTCCCTGGGGATGTGGCAGGAGTTTGCCATCCCTGGGCAGGGAGCTGGGATGACACACAAGGCTCTTTCTACACTAATTTTTGGGGTCATGGCAATCCAAGAGGAGCCAGGACTCCAGGAGACCCTTTCCAGGCTGGCTGGAGTGTCAGGTTATAGTTGGACTCGATGATCTCAGAGGCCTTTTCCAATCTTTCCCTGCCTTGGACTTGGTGATAATCACTCCCCTCCCTCCCTTCTGCCTCGTGGTGCTGGGACTTGTCTGGATCCACCCAAAAACCAGCCAAAAGGAAAAGCAAGTGGTTTGTTCCTCGGCCACGTCAGCCCCACGGATTCCGGGGCCACCTCCAGGGCAGGCTGGGAGAGCAGCAGGGATTTGGGATGCTGCAGCTTCAGCCTCCTCACTGCACAGAGCCTCGAACCAGGAATGTGCTAATTGCAGGTTTTGATCCTTTATCACAAAACAGAAGCAGGGAAGCCCGGGAAGGGGGCGGTGGATCTGCTCAGACATGCCCAGAGTGGAGGATTCCCAGATGGGGAATCTCTGATGTCTCCTGAACAGCTGAGTTTGCATCCCCTGCGATGCTAAAGCTCTTCCCCGTCTCTTCCCTGTTTTCCAGGAGCATGTGGGAACTCAAAGGGTCGGAGCTCAGAGCAGGCTCAGCCCCACGTGCTACCCCCGCAGCATCCTCTGAGGAGAACCGGGATGGAAAAGGAAACCGTTTTCTTCTGGAGCCAGTTTAGGGCAAAGAAACGCCCCTAAACCCGAGCGTGGCTTGGAGAGGGATCCTCAGCCAGCCAATCTTCTCCTTCCAGCGCAGCGCTGCTCGGGGGGCGGGCAGGGGCCGGGCTCAGCCTGTGCCGCGTGGTAACACGAGTCAGGCAGCCCCCAAATCCTCACGCAGCCCCCAAATCCTCCCGCTGCCCCCCGGAGCCGCCCGGGCGTTGGAAATGAAGCTCCCACCGAGCCCGGCCCCAAAACTCCCACTGGTGGTGCCGCTGGGATGGGGGGGCTGAGGGCAGGACGAGGCTGGGGCTGTCAAGGGGGTTGGTGCGGCAGTTTTAAGGTAGGAAAGGAGGAGAGGAGGGATGAATCCCAGGAAAGACACGCTGGGCTTGGCCACCCCCCCCTGCTTCGGGCAGGGGGCCAGCGGGAACAAACGGTTCTGCTCGGGGAGCTGGAAGCGAAGGGATGCTCGGGAAGGGGCCCTGGAAGCGAAGGGATGCTTGGGGAGGGGCCCTGGAAGCGAAGGGATGCTCGGGAAGGGGCCCTGGAAGCGAAGGGATGCTCGGGGAGGGGCCCTGGAAGCGAAGGGATGCTCGGGAAGGGGCCCTGGAAGCGAAGGGATGCTCGGGAAGGAGCCCTGGAAGCGAAGGGATGCTCGGGAAGGGGCCCGGCAGCCTCTGCGTCTTCTCTGCTCTTCCAGAGGCGGCAGAAAAGCTGCTCAGAGAGATACAACAGGAATCCCAGAATGGGAGGGTCCTTAAAACCCATCCAGTGCCACCCCCTGCCATGGGCAGGGACACCTTCCACCAGCCCAGGTTGCTCCAACCTGGATTTGGACACTTCCAGGGATCCAGGGGCAGCCACAGCTTCTCTGGGCAACCTGTGCCAGGGCCTCCCCACCCTCTGAGGAAATAATTTCTTCCTGTTATCTCGTCTAAATCTCTCCTCTTTTAGTTTAAAACCAAGCAGGAGAAGGGGCTTCATCCTTCCCAGGTTTCCAAGGGACCACAGGGTCTCTCTGTGTCATAAACTAAGCTCAAGTTAAAGTTACCCAGATTAACTTAATTTGGCCTTTCCAGGCTTTTCAGTGCTTTGTGCAACTTTAATGCCACTTCCCACGTGGTTTCTCAGTGTGTGACAGACACACAGTGTCACATTTGATTTTTAATGCATTTAACCAGGTGTTTCCCTCTGTCTGGAGCTTCCCATATCCCAGAATCCTGGTTCTGCAAGCAGGACCCTTATTAAAAAGAGACATCTTCCCTGTGTCCCCACACATCCAAGCTGCTTAGCCTGGATACTCCTGCCTGCTTAAAACAGGGAGAAAATCACAGTTAAATAGCCAGCAGAAAATTGCAGCGTGTCTTTCCTGGCTACTGTGGAGATTCCCAGCGAAAACCTGGCAGGAGAGAGGTGGCAGGATTTCTGGAATATTCAGGGAGCCCACATGATGCAACCCTGGTCGCTCTTGCAGAGGAACAGCCCCAGGAGGAGCCACTGCCATGGAATTCCAGCTGCCAAAGGGTTGTATCCACACATTCAAGGCTTTTCCAGGGTCAGGTCTCTGTCCTGCCCCAGCTCCAGGGGTTGTGCTGCTGCTGTTGCAGAGCCACGTTCATGTGTCAGGGAGAATTATGTTAATTTTAGAGGCAAAAGCCACTCTTAAGTTGTCAGTTTTCCTTCTTCTACAACTTGCAGGGAGGATTGTTGTGAACTTTTCTCTATTTCCCCCTTCAGAAGGAGCCACAGCTCCTGCTTTCTGCACTGAAAGCACAGCAAATACATCAAGCTGTTTTTATGGATAGTTATAAAATATATTCATATTTAAGAAATACACGTAAATATATTAAAAATATACATATGTATTAAATAGACATAAATACATATAAATATTTACAATATGCCCAGGAAAACGCTTTGGTGACCCTGTATTGTAATGAAAGTGTTTATTCTGGAAAGGTTTTTCCTGCTCTTCCCAAACGGGTCTAGAAACTCCCAGGAGTGTTCAGTTGTGGGAATATTCAGGCACTCAGGAGATTTCTGTGGCAGCAAGAACAGAAAATATGGATCCTGGAGCAGGGGAAGCTCCACAGCTATTCCAGGGGAGATGGAGGGCTCAACATCTGCCAGCTGAGTCACAGATCTGACTCATCACATCACATCTGCAGCTGCACATATCCAAGGATTTCCTGGATTAGGCCAAGGCTGATTGTCCTGGTTTAGGAGCTGGGAAAACCGAGGCACGGGAGACAAGTTTGGGGCACAATCAGAGCCAGGATCTGCCCCACTGCCCTGTGGGGCTTTCCTTCTCCAAAAGGATGCTGAGGACTTCCCAGGCCGTCCCAGAGGCACCTCCTCCCTCCCTGGAGGGCCCCTGGATGTGGAGCTGCTCCATGCAGCTGGTCCTAAGCGGAGCAGAGCCCCTGGGATTATCCCAGCTCAAATCCCATCCAGCAGAGATGGATCTCCCAGCCAGGCTTGCTACCTGGTCCTCCCAGCCCCAGAGCAGCCCTGGGCATCCTTGTCTTCTCTCCCTGCTCCTGCTCAGTCTGGCCTAAACCCCCCTGGCAGGGACAGGCTCTTGCTTTGTGTTTCTGCACCGGTGGGAGCACGAGGACTCCCCTTCTCCAATGTGGATTCCCAAATGTTGCTCTCAGGAACATTCTCAGGAAGGAGCTCTTTGCTTCCCGCAGCAGGAGCTGCCTCTCTGTGTGTATTCCAAAGGCAGCACCTTTGGGATGCCTTTCAAAATGAAGCATCAGGTGTTTCTTAGGTGCCCGTGGTGGGAGGAATTCCCTGCTGGAGACGGTGGAGAAGAGGCACAAAGCCTCCTCTGTGCTGGCTCTGGGCATCCCTGCCTCCCTCAGCCATGGATGATCCTGGAAAGCAGAAATCCAGCTTAAAGCAGCTTAGAAAATCAAGACTTTCTCATCCAGGAAAACAGGGTCGGTCTCTGGGGCATTTGAAGGGTGAAAAAGCAAAGCTGCTGGAGTTTATATTTAAAAAATCCTGTCCAAGCCCTGCTCCTGGCCCAGCACTTGGCACATCAAACATCTCCTGCACAGCCCCGGGGTCCAAGGCTGCTCCCAGCGCTGCAGGAGGCAGAGGTGGGGAATTTGGGCTTGCACAGAAGGTCTCTTGTTCAGTGTAGAGGTGGTTGGGCGGCGTGGGAGAGGTGGGGCAGGAGGGTTGGATGAATGGGAATGTTGTTTCCCTCCTGATTCCCTGCACAACCAGCCTGGATTCAGTCTGGGAAATCATTTGCACTCCGGACTCTGCCGGACCTGGATTCCCCTGGGATCACTCCTGGTTTGGTACCCAGGGGATGCTGTGGATGGAAGGACATGTGTGAATCAAAGCTGCCCTCCTCCTGTCCTGCATGGATTTGGCTCAGCCCCATCCAGTTGGGAATCATTTCAAGCTCATTTGCTGCCTGAATGTGGAGAAGCAGCAGCAGAGAGGACACAGGACACAAATCAAGGTGTCAGGACACAAATCAAGTTCAGGACACAAATCGAGGATTTAGTGAAAGGGGAACACTCCAGTCCTGAACTTCCAAGGCCACAGCACCTCAGCTATCTGTTGGACATGGAATATCCACCTGTGGTTATTGTTGCCTGCAGTTTCTAATGGCAGAGCTGGGTTCTGGACACACAAAATCACGGGGAAACTGGAATTTGGACATTGTGGAAACCAGCCTGATTTCTTCTTTGGGCCATGGAGGAGACCATGGGATCATGTGTCACGTTAGAGCACATATAGACCCTCTTTCTAGGCTTGATGTCCAGCTGCTAATCTGCCTCCAGGCTGGAATGTGGTTTTCCCCTGCCATGGGATGACCTTCCACAACTCCCATGGCTTTCAAAATGAAGCATCAGGTGTTTCTTAGGTGCCCGTGGTGGGAGGAATTCCCTGCTGGAGATGGTGCTCTGTTGATGGTGGAGAAGAGGCACAAACCCTCTCTGACCTTAAGGGCACAGCTTTTGGAGTTTTTGTCCCAAGGGTCCCTCCAGGAGATCAAATTCATTGTTCATTTGGGACAAATAAGGACAGAAGGGGGAAATTTTGTATCCAAGAGAGAAATCCACAACGTTTAATTGGAAGAAAATGTTTTGTTTCTTATTCTTTTATTGTTTCACCATTAAGTGAAACATTAATGTAGCCCCAAATATAATTTTTAGACAAAGAAAATGGAAACAAATTAAAGGCATCAGAACAAACTACTTAGTTGGGTTTCCCCCATTTTTTGTCTTCATTTTCCAAACACACCCCAAGGTCAGAAATACCTTCAGCCTCTGTGGCAGTGCCAGTCTTGAGGAATTAACTATTTAACTGTGATTTTCCTCCCCAGTCCCAGCTAACAGAATAATTGGATGTGCTGGAGGCAAATGTGGGATGCAGAGTGAATCCACTTGGGGGTCTGTCACTGATTCACCACTAATCCGGGAATTTGCTGCTGCCTGGAGCTTTCCTGAGGGCAGGAAGTTTGTTCCTGAGGGCAGGAAGCTTGTTCCTAAGGGCAGGTTGTGCCCTGGGGTTTGCAGGGAAGGGACTCTGAAGGGTCACGGGCAGCAGGATGGGGAGACACCCCAAAAACCCTGCAGGAACCATTTGGGCACCACAGGGCCCAAAATGTGGAGTCAGGGAAGACAAATCCAGGAGAAGCTCTGGATATCCTGGCACCATGTGCTCCAGCAGGTCCCCAGCACCTGTGTTTTCCCAGGAGCTGGAAAACCTCAGTGCTTTTGCTGCAGAGAAATGGAGAATTGTGTGCTTTGCTGGCACCCCCAGGGCAGCAGGATCAGTGTCCTTGGAGGGGGGAGATCAGGGGGAAAAACCTCCCCCAGCCCTGACAGCCACCAAGGCTCCTCTCTCCTGCCCCAGCTCCAATCCCACGCCCTGAATCCTGCCCTGGGAATACACTCCAGTCCGTGTGTGGCTGTGGCCAAGTTTCCCAGGCTCCTAAAAGTGCCAGAACCCCCCAGAGCCCAGTCAGAGCTGCCCGTGAGCTCCCTCTGGCCCCCAGCGCAGCCGGTGCTGGGACACTCGGGAGAACGAGGGATGTCTGGGAGCATTCCCGGGCTGGAAGTGTCGGGCTGCGCCGGAGCAAGAGGGAGCAGCGGGAAGAGATGGATTTAAAAATAGCAGGGACAGAGCGGGGCTGGGGTGAGATCCAGCGGCTCCGGAGAGGTGGGAGCGCACGGATCAAATTAGCCCAGGGCAGGATTAATTTAGACCCTGCTCCCATTCCAGCGGGCCCTGGGCAGGGCTCCCCCCTTGCAGAGCCCCACGGGGCTCCCCCCCAGCCCCACCATGTCCCCTCTGGCACCACCAGTTCCCCCTAAACCCCCTCAGCGAACCCCCCCTGGTGACGAGGAGACCCCAAATTGTGACGGCGCTGGATTGGTGCCGGGATATCCTTCGGCTTTCCCGGTTCCCGTTTAAAGGATGCTATTCCACCAGGGAGCAGGGAGGGGGAGTCCTTCTCCTTCTCTTGGAGGCACCTGCAGGATCCTTTTCCTCCCGAAGAGGGTTCCCCAGGCTGCCCAAATCCCAACTGCCACGGAGATTGTCTGAACCTGTTGCCTCTTTCCCATGCAGGGAATGGATCCACGGGAGACTCCCGGCAGAAGGACTGTAGGGATAGGAGGGACTGAGAGCAGCTCTGTCACAGAAAATCGTGGAACCATAAAGTCACAGGCTGGTTTGGGTGGGAAGGGACCTTAAAGCTCATCCAGTGCCACCCCCTGCCAAGGGCAGGGACACCTTTCACCAGCCCAGGTTGCTCCAAGCCCCGTCCAACCTGGCCTTGAAGGGGAATTTCACTTATTTCCCGGGTGCTGGACTATTATCAAACCCCCAGAGGCTCCGTGCCGGGTCCCTGGGGACAGACCCACCCACGTCCTGTGTCCCAGGGGGCTCAGGGGATGTGCAGGGTCAGCCCAGGTGTCAGGATGAGGGTGTTGGGAGTATCTGCTGTGCAACAATTTTCCCCTCTTCTGGATTGTTGATCCTTTTGGGTGGAAAACTCAAGGTCCAGGCGTCTTCTGGGCGTCCCCGTGTGCCTCCAAATCAGGGGGATGTGATGCCCTCCCTTGCTTGTAGGTGTTCATCACTGTGCCACGAGGTGCCAGCTCTGCTTCTGGGGCACATCCAGGTGTGCCAGGATGCACAGCCCAACCCAAGGAACAAACAATGCCTTTAGCAGGGACGGGAAGAGCTGGCTGGCTTCCTGCAGGGCACTGGCAACTGGGAAAACAAGAGGCTGGAGCCATCAGAGGGGTTTGCAGTGGCACCCTCATGGTGTCCCACTGAGCCAGAAGTGCAGCCTCACATCCAGCAGCACCCAGGAGGGGGGGCTTTGCCTTGTGGGGAAGTGTTTTATTTTCTTTAATTAACTCGATCTGAACTGGATGGAGACCAAACATTTCCCGGTGCCAGCCAGCCCTGAGCTGTGCCCTGAGCTGTGCCCTGAGCTGTGCCCTGAGCTGTGCCCTGGGTGATTGGAGCTGACAGCCCCAGCAGTGCTGCTGCAAATGCCAGCAAACCCCACCGATGGACCCGAAAATCCCCCCCCCAGATCTGACAGGGAACATTCATGCCCAGGGAATGAAAGCTCAGGAGCAGTCCCTGCTCAGATCCCTTCCTCTCCTGGCTGGCAGTCAGGAAAATCCCAGCAGAGTCACTCAGACCTGCTCTAACAGCCCTGGAACAAGCACTTTTATCCCATATATATATCCAGGACAGGGCAATTAGAGCCTGTCAGGATCCTTCCAGCCTGTCTGGGGTGATTTAGCAGCCCTCTGAGTGCCTGTGCACACATCTCCAGCTGCCCTCCTGGAGGACAGGCTGCCTCCCGCGGGGATGTGCTGAATGGAGGGGGAATTGCAGGCATATGTTATTCCCTGGCACAGCTCAGCCCCAGGCTGCCTTCCCGAGGAGCAGCAGCTCCAGCTCTGGCCGTGGAGGGAGGCTCTGCTCTCTCCTGGCATGGCAGCTGGCCCAGGGAAAGGCAGAGCTGCTCCCTGGCTGGGAGACAGCTGGGATTGACTCCAGAGCCGGATTTGGGCTCCTGTGCCACGGGGTGCAGAGCTGAGGGGCTGGAGGGATGGGCCAGGCAGGGACAGGGAGGCAGGGAGGTGGTTCCACACTTCCAGGAGTGCTCCAACACTGATCCCAAACCTGGAAGGCAGGTCCTAATCCTGCTGGGGTTTTGCCTTCCTGAAGGAACCCCAGTGCTTTTCTGTGGAGCCCAGAGCTCAGTGGACAGCAGAGCCCTTCCCTGAGCTCTGCACAGAACACTGATCAGTTCATGATGGTCAATCAGCTCCATTCCATGCCGGGATCCATCCCTGCTCCCCACCCTCTGCACCCTCAGCCTGTTTCCCCCGTTCTGCCTCTAAACCCCGTGGCCTTTTGCTTCCCAACAGTTTATTTCCAGCCTCTCAGTCCCCTCTCTGTCCTGTAAATGGAAAGGCTGAGGCAGGCACTGCACATTTAGAGCTGGGAGACCACGGGATTTGCTGAGGCCACCCCAGGCAGCTGATCCAGCCCGGCACACTCAGCCAAGGAATCATTTTCCACTGATGTTCATCGTGTGGGGGGAAAAAAAGGGTGAACTGGTGTGTTTGGAATGACTGGTGTGGGAAAAGCAGCCCGGGAGGGGTGGGCAACATCTCTGCCACACCAGTGTCCCGACTGCTGCATTCCCTGCCAGGGGTAGCAGGGACAGGACAAGAGGTGGTGGCTATAAACCAAAAGAGGGTGGATTTGGATGAGATATTGGGAAGGAATTCTTGGCTGTGAGGGTGGGGAGGCCCTGGCACAGGTTGCCCAGAGAAGCTGTGGCTGCCCCTGGATCCCTGGAAGTGTCCAAGGCCAGGTTGGAGCAACCTGGGCTGGTGGAAGGTGTCCCTGCCCGTGGCAGGGGGGGGAATGGATGGGCTTGAAGGTCCCTTCCAACCCAAACCATCCCGTGATTCCGTGATTCCATGAATTCCGTGGTTAGGTTAGAAACGTCTGGAGGCTGGAAGTGCTTCCCACAGCATGGCCCACCCCCAGCCTGCTCCCATGGACAGTCCTACCCCTGAACCAGGGGCTGGAGGGGCTGAGGCTCCCCGTGGGTGCCCACTTGGAATCACTCCTACCCCAGCCTGGCTCCCCCAAAGAAACCCTTTCCCTCTTCCCTTCCCCCAGTCCCCCAGTGCAAACCCCAGCGGGCACTTTGGTGCGATGCTGGGGCAAAACCAATCCCAGGATCCCAAAAAGCCAGCTGGAAAAAAAATGTGATCCCAAAGGAGTGGGTGAGCCCTTCTCCCCCAGCACCACAGCAGGACGGGAGCAGTGGCCACTGGCTGCTTTTTTCCGGGCATGGGGAGCACGTGGAGCGTGACTCATTCCTGGCAGGAATTTCCATCTCCCCCCATCCCCTCCGTGGTGGGAGAGCTCCAGCCCCTCTCTCCACCTGGAGGCTTTCAGCCACCCCTCAGGAGGCAGCAGGGATGAAGGAGTGCCAGGGGAAGGGCCAGCCCAGGAGCAGAGGTGTGGCAGGAGTTGTGTCTGAGAGTCCCCCGAGGTCCCCACTCCCTCCCAGCTGCCAAATCTGTGTCTGGGAGAGGAGGGGAGTCTCAAATCCTGGGGAGAGCTGCCCCATCCCAGAGTGGAAGGGCTGGACAGCAAAAGAAATCTCTCTCTCTCCTTCGTTAAGGGCTCAACAGGAATTTGGAGAAGTGGGTGCAGCCCTCAGTGACACCAGGGCACAGAACCTCCCCGGACACCGCTGGGCTCCTCCCTGAGCTCCTGAACATTCCTCAGGGAGGCAGAGGAGATCCTGGCTGCCACCAACGGGACCTTCTGATGCTCAGAGACATCACCCAGGCCTGAAGTTGTATCAAAATCATATTTTTCTCTCTCCAGTGTTGTTTCCTCTCCCTTCCCTCTCCACACTTCCTCCATATTTACGGACAGCGATGTCTCATCCTTTGTTTTCCTCACTGAACAAATCATTTCTACCTGACAGGAGGGTGCTGCCAGCTGGGGGTTGGTCTCTTCTCCCAGACAGCCAGCTCTGAGCGTGGCTTTTGGTCCTGTGCTGGAGCTGCACAGCACAACCCAGGCTGAACTTTGCTGGGGTGCAGCACTCGTGCTCTGGGAGGATCCCAAACCTCCCACCCCGGGCTGAACCCCTGGCTGAGGGCTGGAATTTGAGGAAATCCTGCGAGTTTCTAATCTTGGGCTGCTTTTCCCTGGGTAGTTTATTCCTTTAAATAGAAAGGCTTAAATGGGATTGACTCCTACAATCCTCCTGCTGTGGATGGACTGTAATCTTTAATGGGCAGCACTGGGCCTGGGCTCTGCACTGCACATCCCTTCTGCTCTGAAGGGAGGACAAGCCTCAGGAGGCCTCACTTTCTGCTTCTCTGTCCCACCCAGCTCGTTTTTGGAGGCAATTTGAGGCACCCTTGGTGGGCAGTGGCTTTGGGAAGGCACTGGTGGCACTGGGCAGGAAGGGGGAAGTTTTAAATAACCCATGGGGAGTCACTGAGAATGTGAGAACAACCCTTCATGAGACACTAGAGAATCCACGTGGCATCAAACCTCCATGGCCACAGGGTTTGACTCAGCTGTACCACGTGCCCAGAGCATCCCTCACTCTAAAACAGTCTGAGGATTTCTAAAACAAAGAGTTACTAAACCCCCAGTGGAGGAAAAATGGTGCAGGGATGCTGCTGAAAGGAGGGTTAAACACAGGGAAACCTGGAGTGGGTCCTGGAGGAGGAGGAGGAGGAGGGTGATGGACACATCTCTGCAGCTGCTCCATGACTCCAGGACTTCCAGACCATCCCAGTGGGATGGACATGAACCAGGTACAGCCCTGGGGAAACCTGGGATGGGGAACATCTTCCTGAGATGTGTCAGGGCCGGTCCCACTGGGGAAAAAGAGCTCCTTGGGGAGGCAAAGGCACCTCAGCCATGGGATCTTCTGGATGGAACACCTGGAGTGCTTCCCAAAGCCTGTTTGTGGTCTGGAAGGGAACAGCTGACAGTGTGCAGTGGCACGAGGGAAGATCTTTTTTAGGATGACCAGTTCCATGTGTGGATGACCCTTTGATTCCCAGCTCTCCAGCAGAGCAGTCCCCTCACCCCGGGTGAGGGAATTCTGCTTCCTCCATGATTTTCCGGTGGTCACAGAGCTTGGCAGCCTTTGCAGAGGTGCTGTTTGCTGCACAAACCACTTCTTTTGATGCCTGTGTGGAATAATCCTGTCCTGGTGTCTGTGCTGCCATCCAGGATTTGTGCAGCCAAGCTCCCTGACTTTCCAAGGTCTGTGTTGCCCCCCTTTGCAAACCCCAAACAAGGAACCCACCCTGGCCTTACCCATCCTCTCCCTCACCTCTGCAAATCCTTCCTCCCAAGCCTGGCCCTGGCCCTGCTCCTCAGCCAGAAGGGCAGCTCCCAATCCATTCCCGTGCTGGGCAGCACCTCCCAGACCAGATCCCCCTTATCTCTGGACATCCCTCTCCGGGAGAAGATCCTTGTGCTGTCCCAGCCTGCCCTGGCTCCCCCACCCTGCTGATGTGTCTGCAATCCCCTCTGACGTGTCCTGGAGGCCCAGGGGAGGTGGAATGGAGCGGTTTTCCCTCCTCCCACCACCCTGTCTTGGAGCGTGTGGGAAGTTCAACCCCTTGTGGGAGATGGTGATGAGTCAGTGTTTGCACGTCCTGAGTCACTCCAGGGAGTTGCCAGAGAGGAGGGGGGGATGCCCAGCCTCATCCAGGGGCTGTAAATGTCCCAGGGACATCCATCCGAAAGAAAATTCCTCCTAAGGAAACCCACTGAGCTGTCAAGGACACGTCACCACCTCGTAGGGCTTCTAGCAGGGCCACCACCATGGACCAGGAGTGACATTCCATGAGAAAAAGTCATTTCCTGGCCTTGTCTCCAGCTGATGGCCCAAAGCTGATCATCCGGGAGAGGTGCCACATCCCTAAGCCCTGGATCTCCTTGGAAAGCTGTCCTGGGATGTGCCAAGGGCTGTCTCTTGGTGGCTCCATCACAGCAAGCCTGGGGAACCACAGCATCCAAGGTGTCAGGGATGCAGGAATGACTGGCAACCCCACAAAGCAGGGCTTTTGGGATGTCTTTTGAGCACAATTCATTGCCAGTCCTCCCACTGATGCAGTTTGTATCACCATTTTGGGGTGGGGTTTTTTTCCAGCTCAAGGTGCTGCTGAGCACATGTGGGGGCTTCAGGCCTGGATGAGCTCAGGAGTTCATCCCTGCTGCTCCAAGCAGGCTGGAAAGGTGGCAGTGGCAGCACAGGCAGGTCCCCTGTGATGGACACCCTTGGGGACACCCCCCAGACAGTGGGATATCATCCATCCCTCGACGAGCAGCCCAGAGGATGCTTCAAACACACATCCTGCCTTTCCACCTTCACCTCCACTTACAGCTCCAATGGGATACACTTCCAGGTCAAGAAGAGCTGGAAGAACCACCCCAGGATTTTCTGGTCTCAGCCTTTAACATGAACTGAATTTTTTTTGCTTGCTCAGAGCAGGGGCCAAGCAGGGAACGAGGCCAGAAAACAGGGGGTCATGTCAGAGTTCCTTTTCTTCTTCACTTAACACTGAAATAAAAATACATCTCAAGCTTGTTTGGGGATTAACAAGGAAAAAATCATCTTGATGGGAACCATCTGTGGCCGGGAGATCCGGCTGCTCCCTGCTTCCCACCCAGCACACAGACTCTTACTGGGGCGTGTTCCTCTCCCAAATATTATTCCTCTCATCCCTGTGCTGGTGGGAGGAATCCCAGCTATTCAAGGAGGCTTTTTTTCTCTGGATGGGCTGAGCATTTAAAAGCCCAGCAGCTCCTGACCCTATATAAGATAATATTTGCTTTCCCTGTTCCAGCTCCGGGGCTCAGCACAGCTTGGGGTGGCTGCTGCTCCCGGGAACAGAAATCCTGGAAGCATCTTTGTTGTAACCTTTCCACCCCAGACGTTACCTCATGGTCGAAGCAAATATCCCATGGCCTCTCCAACCTGTCCTGCAAACCAGGAGGGGAAATCTGCCCCCAGGAGTGGAGATTCCCTTGCTCCCCATCTGCTGGAAATGAGGGGATATGGACGGTGGTGTAGGAGGATGTGATGATTTCTGGGGTGGCTGCTGACCCCACGTGGGGTTTGGGGTGTCTGGCAGGGAAATGCAACCACTTTTAGGCAACAAGAGGATGGAGAGGTGTGTTTACAGCATCAGAAACCCCAGAGAGATTCGGAGCAGGGAAAAGCCTCCGAGGCCAGGAAGAGGAGAGGAGACTCAGGATGAAACCAGGAGGAGCCAGGGCAGGGCTGGTCCCAGGAGGAAAGGCTGAACAATTCTCTGCTCTCCCCATGATTCCAGCAGGTGAGGAGGCTGCTGGCTGAGATGCCTCCCCCTGGGATCAGCTCTTGGCTGGCTGAGCAGGAAGCTGGAAGTGAGACGGGACCAACAGGTTCTCTGGTGCCTGGGCTGCCAGAGCCTCTGGGATGGCACATTCCCGACCTGGGATCCACCCCCTACCCAGGAATGAGGTGCTGAGCCGAGCTGAAATGGGCCCAAATGAACACTTGAGGGGCTTTCCCAACCCTGGTTTGAGGAGGGATTTTTGTGGGGGCCTTCCCAGCCATGGCATCTCCAGACGAGCTGCTTGGAGTGGGTGCTGCTGCCTCCTTCCCACTGGGGCTGCCACGAAGCTCCCAGTGTGGATTTTGCAGTCCAAGGGATGATGAAGGCAAAATTCCTTCCATCTCTGAGGCCAGCAAAATCCATCCCCAGCCACTGGCCTGTCCCTGCAGCCTGGGGTGCAGCCCGTGCTCCCATCCCAGGAATGTGGGATGCTCCGGTGCTGCTCTGCCCACGGGGTGGGGACAGTCCTTGCTCTCCTGGGCCAGGCAGATCCTGAGCTGCTCCAGGGCAGGATGGGCAGCACAGGCAGCTCTGCCCTTTGACTCATCCACTTCAGAGCTGGACTTGCTCATCCTTCCAACTCAGCATATTCCATGAACCTGGGAATCGACGGCATTGGAAGGTGCTCCCCCAAATTCTGGGCAGCACGGGTGGTGTTCTGCAAGGAGGACTCACCTTTCCAAGATCTTAAACCCCTCAGGGGCCAAATATGCCCCAAAATGCCACTCTGGCTTTAGTCTGTGCCTGGTTACTGATGCTTGGCCAACTGACTGCAGATGCTGTTATTTCACCCAGCAAAAAGCAATTTGCAGATGAAATGAGTATAATCCACTGGAACAGCCTCACGTAGAAGGAAATTACATTGTAACAGGAAGAAAATGTGCTGCTGATTTATTAGAAAGAGGGGGAAAAGGATTCGTGTAACAATTTTCAGACAGTGAGGTTTTGAACTGCAAACTCCAGGATGGAGATGATCAGAAAACTGATGTTCCCCTTTGCCTCCTGAATAAGAGAGGCTTTGTTCAGGGATCCAGCTCAGAGCTGCTTGCAAGGGATTTTATTTCAGCTGCCTGCAAAGAGTCTCTGAGAGGAATGTGGCAGGTTCCCCTCGGCCTGGAGAAAGGGAGAGAGATCATCAGAGGTGTTTAATATTCCCTGGAGCAGGGAACCCCCGGCAAAGGTGTGTGGCCTGGCTGTGTTTAGACACAAACATCACCCCCAGAGCCACGTGAAGGTGGCTGGAGCAGGTGAAAGTCCTCCTGGAGGGAGCTGGATCGATGCTGGGCTTTGTCAACACAGCTCATCCCCTGCTGGCACCAGGAATGTGATCCCTGAGCCCAGAGCTTCCCGTGCCTGGCGAGGTGCAGGCACAGAACAAAGGCCTCATCCAAAAGCCTCTGATTAATGTTTTAGTTAAGGGGAAAGGGTGGGCAGGGAGCAGAAGGGAACAAAGCAGCCCTGTTTGCACGGCAGAATGCTGGGATTTGCTTTCCAGGATGGGTGGGATGGGAGCTCCTCCAGCAAATCTGTGATTTTGGTGCAAGCAAGGTTTGCCCTTCAGACTCATCCTCTCCAACTCTTCTGGTCAGGTGGTATCAGAAGCATTTTTGGTAAAGATCCTTCTCTCAGGGGCAGGGAAATCTTGCATCACGTTTAAAAATATATTTCTTTCCTTGCTGTTTCATCCTCGTTTGTTTGTGAAGTGGATCTTCTCTAGGATCCAGAAAATGCTGTCAGACACAGTAACTGTGACTCATTATTTCAGGAATGGCTTCAGCTACATGCCTTGAAGTTCTCCCAATACCTTTAGAATAATGGAATCACTAAGGTTGGAAAAGACCCCCAAGGTGATCAAGCCCAACCTTCTCCCAGCTCCCACCGTCCTCACTGAACCGTGCTGGGAAGTGCCACAGCTGCTCATTTTCTGGAACACTCCCAGCCTGTTCCAATGCTTAACCACTCTCTCAGTGAAGCAATTTTTCCTGATATCCAACCTGACCCTCCCCTGGCACAGCTCGAGGTCATTTCCCCCCCGTCCTGTGTAACCAAAGCCTGGCAGTGGGTGGGGAGAGACATTCCCACCTACGGCTAAACGCACGTTTGGAGACAGGAGTTGCAGGCCTGAAATGATCTCATTTGCTACAAATTACATATTCAGGCCTGGATTTTCCTCCCTTAAACCACCTTCCTTCAGGAATCATCACAAAGTGAGGAAGGGTGCTGCTTTCATGGCTTTGAAAGAGGGAGGAGAAGGATTCTTGGTGGTGCTGAGATGGTCCCTCCCAGGAGCGAAGAGCTGCACTGTGATCTTAATTCATCTCTTTTCATATAAGATGGGGTGTATAAACAGCTTGGAGTGGTCTGGCTGCATCTCCTGACCCTCCAGCCTCTTCCTGAGGGCCCCAGATGTGTTTCTGCTCCCAACTGGCTGCAGTGCACATGTTCCAGGAGCCAGGCCAGCTGCAGAGCACAGCTGGATGGGGGGACAGCTCCCTGTCCCTCAGCTGGGCTGGGAGGGAGCCACCACCCCACATTTACAGCCAGATTTTTATCCTACTGCTCCACTAACTGAATATCTCCAGAGCCTGAGGACCTTTGGGAATGTGGGGTGATGTGGGAGGCGAAGTGGGATGTTTTTACTACACCTCGTTTTTTTTCTCCACAGACTTGCATTTATCCTGAGCTTCCTGCTGAGAGCTGGAGGTTCTGGATGGTTTCATTACTTCCAGTGGTGTATGGAATGGGGGGGAAAATGCCAGCAAATGAAAGGTCACAAGCTTGGGGTACAGGAGTGGGACTTGGCAGCAGCTCAGCTGTGGGTGGGAATGCACCAGGTCCTGCAGCACTTCCCACCTCACCTCCATCCACAGGGTTCTGCACGGACTGATCAGACCATATTTGTCCAGCCAAGCCCTTTGAAGGGCTGTGGGGCCACTCCAGGAGCTGTTTGCATAAGACAAACATCCTTCAGATGGAAACAACATCCTTCAGAGGGAAAGGAGGGCACGGGGGGCTCTTCATCCTGAGAAACCTCGATGGAGACAGACATTCCTCACCCTGCCAGTGGATCACCACCACCACAAAGACTCCTCCTGGCTCCTCCAGACCTTCTCATCTCTTGCCAACCAGCCTCTGTCCCTCTGTCAGGTAGGAAAGGAGAGGAGATATCTCGTGTGACAGAGCTGACAAAACACCTCAGGTCACATTCTGCCTTTATTGACGTGACCCAGCCTGGAGTTACACACCAAGGAGCCCCTCGTTTGCAACAAACACATCAGGGGGGTTTTTCTGCTTCTCTTTATCACTTTGCCCAAATAATTTCTCCTAAAAGTTAAAAAAAAATAATAAATGCATGTTTGTCTCCTCAGTTGACTTTGTGGTGGCTTCCAGCCCCTCGATCTGAGAGTGTTGACGTGCTCAGGGCTGATTTTGGACTGACGACACAACACAAAGTGTTTTATTTGCAATTCTCCCTTCCAGACTGGGCCAGAACAAAATGAGCCCTTTTATTTATTTATCTGTTTATTTATTTATTTATCCATTGATTATTTTTACGACTGTTTGAACCACCCCGTTTTCTGAAAGGCTTCAGTGCAGCGATGGGGGAAGGCTGAGGGTTGCCTGGGACCTGATTTACCTGCCCCAACAATCCATGGCAGGGATTTTCCTCCTGTTTACCCCCCATCCACCTTATCTCCTGAAAGGCTTGTAGGGCTGCTGGTTAAACCACCACAGACAAGGCAAACACGGGGATTGTGCAAACAGCCAACGTGTTTCCTGACGTGGTGGACAAACAGTATCTTCGTTTGTAGTTGCTGGGTAACACCAAACATCCACAGATTTCCCCCTCAAAGGGCTCTGCAGGGCTCACAAACTCACCCTGCTCCTGCTGCAGGGGTGGAGACCTTGCAGGGGCTTGTTGGGGCAGAATGGGGAGGAAAAAAAAAGGTGAGAGAGAGGTTGAAAGCCAGAGGATGTAAGAGCAAAATAGCTCCGTGAGTTGTCCCTGTAAATGCCATTATGGCACAGTAATTATGCCTAAGGGGACACTTACAATCAACACCCTCCCCGCACTTATTAGAGGCACAAAGACCTCGGAGAAGGAATTAGGAAAAAGGATCTCAGTGAAAATATCCCCAGCACAAACACAGGAAAGCCCAGCTCTCCCTCCCGTCTGCCCTGCATTCCCCAGGATTGGAGGGGCAGAACAATGGGGTGTCCCTCTGTCCCTCTCCACACTTCCTTCCCCTTCCCAGGGCTGGTCAGATCCCACAGGGCAGGGGGGATTTACCTCCCACCAGCTTTGCTGCCACGCACAGACAGACAGACAGACAGACAGCACCCAAAATGCTCTGACAGCTCTGACAAGGCTCCAGGGAGAGCTGAGAGCCCCTTGCAGGGCCTAAAGGGGCTCCAGGAGAGCTGGAGAGGGACTGGGGACAAGGGATGGAGGGACAGGACACAGGGAATGGCTTCCCACTGCCAGAGGGCAGGGAGAGATGGGATATTGGGAAAGAATTCCTGGCTGTGAGAGTGGGGAGGCCCTGGAATGGATTTCCCAGAGAAGCTGTGGCTGCCCCATCCCTGGAAGTGTCCAAGGCCAGGTTGAAGCAACCTGGGCTAGTGGAAGGTGTTCCTGCCCATGGCAGGGGGTGGTACTGGATGATCTTTAAGGTTCTTTCCAACCCAAACCATCCTGGGATTCTGTGATTCTCTATCAGGTGGGAAGGAGTTATCCTGTGATCCCAAAAAAGAGCCATGTCTGGATCACCAGGAGGGCTCAGGCAAGTGTTTCTCCAGCAAGGACTTCCCACCTGAGAGCCTGGGAGGAGGAAAAGGGACTTTTCTCTACCTGCAGAGAGGGTGAAACCGCCCTGTTTCCTGGAGGAGGGGGTTGTTCCATGCTGTGTTTAAGGATTGTTCACCCCCTTCCCTCTGTTCCCTCTCTCAGGGGAAGCTGCAGCATCTCCCTCCCTGTCCACCCCCCAAAACACCAAAGCAGAGTCTCCTCTGAGACTTCCACGTGCTGCCCTTTGGCATCTCCAGACCTTCAGCCTCGTATTCCCCTGCCAAAAAACAAAACTGGCCCTTCTGGAGGACTTTTTCCCCTTCCACGAGCACATAAGGAAAGGCTTTCAGGACGTGGTGTGAGATCTGCCTACGCCTAAAACTCGCCCCTGGTTTAAAGCTGAGCTGGGTCCTAAAGGAGCAGCTTAAAAAGCGAGTCCAAAGGGTTTTAATGAGGGTTTTATAGGGGCATCATTTGTGAAATGAATGTGGCTGGATCCACGTGAGGAATCACAGCAGAAACCCCCCCATGCCAGAGGGAGATATTTAAAATAGCTTTGAGCATTCAAGGCTCTAAGCACGGGATAAGGAACTTTTAAATCTGAAACCAAGTTTCCCCATCCAAAATTGCATCTCTTTTCCTAGAAGCTGTCTGGAACTTCATGTTAAATTCCCTTCCATCAGCTGCTCCCTGACTTTTTTTTTTTTTTTTTGACACTGCACAGCCTTTAGCAGCCAAATTGCTGCTGGCAGTGGGGGGGAGAGAAGGTCCTTCTGCTCATCATTCCTCTTGGAGGTGGCTTGGAAATGAAACCTTCCCCCAGCCCTGCATCCTGGTGGGAGCCTGTCTTGGATCCAACTGGCCAAGTCACAGAAACATTCTGAAAATGTGCAAACTCTGATTCTTTTGGAGGCTTTTGCTCAGCAGAAAGGATGTGGAAAGCAAAAAGGATGTGGAAAGGACACCAGGAGCAGCTGCAGTGGGACCTCACGAGTCAGGAGGATATTTTCAGGGCCAGAAGAAAAGATTTTTTCCCCTCGATCTTACAAATGGCCGAAGCCTTTCTGCCGAAAGGAAAAGGAGACAAAACACGAGGCACAAACCCGGGGATGTGCAGAGCCTGGCAAAGTCCCAGGGAACCCGTGGCCACGTCTTGGGACGGCTGCATCTGCCCCACCTGCCCCTGCAGAGCCACCCTCCCGCCTGCAGGGAGCACAGCCCGAAGCTCTGCGGGGACCACGCGACCAGGCAGCGACTCAAATGCTCCCACAGGATGTGTTTCCATCGGGATTTAAGATAATCACGGCGCTGAGAGGCTTGCGATTCTGAAAAGTCTGCTGTCAGCAGGACTGGAAGGAGAAGCACTTGGCAAAGAGCTGCCAGGATCCTCTGCTGTGCCCGGGCTCATCGCTTTGGATCAACCCCTACATCCTGATCTTTCAGCTCCAGCCTTTTCCCTGCTGGTGGGGGCAGCAGGGTTATTTTACCCCTCCTAGGAAAAGAGAGACAGTTGCCAGTGAGCTCTTGGCTTCGTCTGGCTCAGTAAAGAGGAGCCTGGCATCTGTCTCACACTTGCTTGTTATTTTGACAGCACATCCCCTCCTTCTGCACTGCTTGGACCGTGCACTCCCTCAGGGCTGGGCCAGAAAAAGCAGAAAATGGCCAATTTGTAGCAAGAAACCCCGAAGCTGTTGCTCTCAGCTAAATTTTTTTTGTCACCTTGCATCAAGAAGGGCAAAAAAATTCCCAGGCAGGACAGAGTTCAGTGTTGCCACAGTGCTGGGCAGGCCTGGGCATCCTCCTCACCCCGAGTGACCCGTGGTGTTGCAACGGGAAGAAAACAAGTCCTGAGATCCAGCAGAACACTCCTCCTCTCCCCAAACTGCTCTGACTCGAGGACCCCACAGCAGGGTGGCCTCAGCCTGGAGATCAGGTCCAGGCTGCAGCTCCTCTCCTGGGAGTTCAGGATCTGAGGGAGGAACGAGTGCAGGCGATGAAAGGGGATGGGAAGAGAAATGAAAGGTGAGTTGGAAAGGGCAGGAGAAACCAGGAGGCTGCAAAGCCTCAACCTGAGCCTTTTTATCCACCTCCAACCACCCACGTGGGAACAAAACATCCCTCCCATCCCATCCCTCTTTGAGACAGGATTGCCTTGGATGTAAATACCCCAGGAATAGCAATATGAATGATGTGAGCACTCTGCTCCTGCTGCCAAGCAGGGATTTACTGGTGCCCAGTTGAGAGCAGCACAGGGGCCATATATTTGCTCCAACTTGTGGAGGTTTTCCAGGTCAGATTTTTATTTTCCTTCCACTCTGAATGTGGATGTGGATGTCCATGTTGCTCCCCGGGATGGACAACATCCATATATCCCAGATCAGGGGAGGAAGATGGATGGTGAAGGGGAGGTGATGGGTGATGAAGATGTGAGGAACTGTCAGAGGGCAGGGATAGGTGGGATATTGGGAAGGAATTCCTGGCTGGGAGGGTGGGGAGGCCCTGGCACAGGGTGCCCAGAGAAGCTGTGGCTGCCCCTGGATCCCTGGAAGTGTCCAAGGTTGGACATGGCTTGGAACAACCTGGGCTAATGGGAGGTGTCCCGGGGGTGGAACTGGATGAGCCTTAAGGTCCCTTCCCACCCAACCCATTCCCGGGTGCTCTCTGCCCTTTGGGGGGGAGCTCAGCATTCCCAATCCCCATCCACAGCTCCAAACACCCCCGGGCTTTGGGACAGCACCGAGCGGGAGGGAGAGGGGAACCCGCGGGGGGGCTTTTCCCTTTCCAGGGGTGCCCTTATCCCCCAGCCCCGCACCGCGCAGGGGTTCGCATCCCGCAGGGACACCCCAAAACCAGCCGAACGAGCGGGCACAGCCTTCTGCTGCTCCTTCCTCCTCCTCCTCCTCCTCCTGCTGCCGCTGCCGGGGCGGAGCCGCCGGTGCCGCGCCCGCCCCGCTCGGGGAGCGGAGCCGAGCCGGCTGCGGGGACCGGGGACGCGGCGGCGGCGGCACCTCCGTCCGCGCCTCTGTCTGTCCGTCCGTCCGTCCGCCCCATCCCACCCCGTGCCCGGGGCGCGGCCTCGGCGGGGCAGGGGCACCCCCTCCCCCGGGGCTCGGCGAGCTGGAGGATTCCCCAGCGGCAGGTAAAGGGTGGCACTGGGAGCACTGGGAGCACTGGGAGCGCTGGGGGGGCTTTGGCGTCTCCCGCTCTCCCCCTCTCCCACCTTTTGGCGAGGGGGGTGCGCGGTGACCCCGGGGTGGGGGGACGATGCTGAGCCGGCGGGGGGGTGTCGGGGGTGTGACAGATGCGTTGGTTTGACGCCCCCAAAAAAGTGCTGCGTTGTTTCTTTGCCCCTAAACGTGTTTGTTTGGGTTTTTTT